>NC_080596.1:49724716-50036774 GCF_027887145.1 Ammospiza caudacuta | reverse complement strand
TCAAATGCATTTTCTGAGGATCAGCTTTAGTACTAATTTTAGTTGATATTTTCATCAGTGACCCTGGCACAAAAAGACAGGAAATTGATCTTTTGGTTTGGCAGCAAGTAAGAAAGTGATGTCAATAAACTGAGGAGAAAAATGTCAGACAGAAAGAAACCAACCTGCGTGACTACTGGGATAGTAGGAATGGAAGAATTGTAGTCATGCAAGTGTCAAACCATGTACATCTATTAAGAAAAAATATTGCTAGATACTGAGAGTTTATTAATGGGAAGTGATAAAAGGTGAGAAAGAACAGGAAGTTATAAAAATAAAACAAACTGATATAAACCTGGACTTTTTTTTTCCTGTTGAGATAAGGAATTACTCATTGTGCTATACGTGACTCTGGTGAGCAGAGTCACACAATAGAGAGTTCTGGTCAGGTTATTTGTAAAAAAAGAGGAAGTATAACTAACTGAAACAAGAAAAGGATAATTTGGAACAGATTTACCATACAACAATAATTGGAGAAATGCTTGCTTCCCCCACTGTCTTGCCAAAATGAGGATGGAGAGGAGACATGATTGCCCTATGTAAGTGATTTATGAGAACAAATAGCAAGTGACACATAAGAAAAATTAGGAATTAAATTACTAAAAGAAATTCAGGTTAGGAGAATACTTCTTAGAATCTGAAGTGACATTATGGGATGGTTTCTGAGAAACAGTGGGAGGATTTACAGGCTGTCAAACAGTGCTTGTTAATGCCAGGACAGGGATTACCTGGCACGCTAAGCTGTTATAGCAAGGGACTGGGTTCAGTCTGAAGAACAGAAAACAGTTAATCAGTAGGAAACAAGTTAGTAAACAGAAGAATAATTGACAAATTGCTATCTAAACTTTTCAACTATCAAGTCCACCCCTTAGTCTCAGTCATTGTTACACAGTGAATGTTTCAGTGTCTCTCATCTCAGCAGGGCAATGAAGGAATGGTTGCAAACTCAAAAGGACCACAATTGAAATATCCCCCTTGGAAAAGATACAAACTCACTTAGGGAAGAAGACTGGAGAAGTGTGAGGGAAGGAGAGGGAACAACCTCTTCCTTCGAAAGACAGCAGGAATAAGGCATCCTAGCCCTCTGCTCAGGTTAGGATACCCAGCACACTGGCAGGACCGACAGAGAAAGCAGCTGCTGTCAGTGCAGTAAAATATCCATACCCACCTCGTGGAGCCATAGAGAGGCATGTTAGCCACTACTTCCATGGTTGCCAAAATTGGGTGGGGAGAGAAAGCAGCAAAATCCAAGTTTAGCCACCTTGAGCTTTCTCTAGAAGCACTCCAGAGAGGAAGTGCTCATGGCTGCTGCCCTGCCTCTGCAAACCATGCATGTCACTGGGAACTTCGCAGGGATCGTGACTATTTAAAGCATTCCCTTTTGCTTTTCACTCCTAAATGGCTGTTCTGCCATTCTCACTGCTTTAGCTGAATTGGGCATGTTCCACTTCAGGTGGATTCAGTGAAGGACAGAACAGGCCATGCTTTTATACCTTTGGTGATTGCTCTTTGTGGGAAAAGACCAGTTGAGCTGAGGTTGGATCCTCTTATGGGAAATGAGCTTATTACTACTGATAAAATTTTTGTTAAATACCATTTAATTATTTTTTTTTAATCCATACACAAGAAACTGGCAAAACTCCAGTATAAACAGCCCTGTGAAAATGGCCATGTCAAATACTTTTCTGAGACATTTGACATCTCTCTAATAACTTTTTTTTGTAATTGTTTCAGAAGGAAAGTGTGCAACATAAGAACCTGCAAACAGTTTATACATAGTCATGCCTTCCATGTGTTAACTACTGGGGAACAGTTTCAGAGTGCTTCACATTATAAATTGTTACTTATTTACCATGCCAGTTGGTGACCAAGGTAGCTTATGTGAAATGGATTTGCCGTTTCTATTACTGTTAGTTGAAATTTTCCAGTGAAACATTTTCTCAAATTAAAAGAAAAAGAAAAATTACCCATCCAGCAGGAAGGCAATGCTTTGTAGAAGAGTTTTTATTCAGATAATTTGACAAAACATGGATAAGTTTTTATGAGAAGCATTTTCCAAATATGCATGAAGACAGCACTGGAGGTTTCTCTATATTTCCAGAATAGCTGTACCATGGGACTAGTCCCACATGCCTCTGATCTGGTAAAATCCCTGTTGTGGAACAGAGGAAACTGATTTTGGGAAATCCATTTCTTGTCAAAGGTCAGCTCCTGGCTCCATAGCAAAAGCCTTCTGCCATGTGTCTGTAGCTGCAGTTAAAAAACTTCCAATTTCCTACTGAATCAGCAACCAGGACCTTGCAGTTCTGGCTTCCAAGCCTCCTCACATAAAAACATGATATGCAAAATTAGTAATGATATAGACATATTAGAGAAAATCAAGTTTTTCTTGAGAATCTACTGTAATTTCCAACTTCTAAAAGCAGATCTGTTTAGAAAAACTTTTTTACTTTTTCATCCATGAATAAAAATATTTTGCCTCAGCTTTATGGTATTTATTTTTTCCTAAAGTAGTTAAAAGTCATTAAAATTGATGCTTGATGTTTGAGTCATTTCAGCCCTGGCTAAGAAATAATGCTCAAAACCAACTTGGTTTTGTTTTGTTTCAGTTTGTTCTGTGTTGCTTAGTAGACTTTTGGGGCTTTAGTGAGATAGTTCCAGCAGAGAGATATTTTAATGGAAAAATGCTCAGCATCACTGCAGTTAAACAAACACTAACCCTTGTTTGTGCAACACAGTGGTAGACAGAAGTTGGCTTTGAATAATTTTTAGTTATGAGTGGCCACAAAGCTGCATTTGCAGCTTGGTCTCAAAAGCTAATTTGAGCTGAACAAAGCTAGACTGCTACCACTATCTCTAGCATTACTGTGCAACACTGCAGTGTGAATTTTCCAAGGGATCTTAATTCCCTTTGAGAAAATTTGAGCTATCAATTCTCAGTACTTTTGAAAGAAACCAGCCCAATAGTGTGGCATTTAGTTACACGGTAATTATGTATGCATTAGTATGAGACAAAATGACCAAACATTGGATAAATAGTTAACTACATGTTAGAAAGATAAAGATCTCATTAAAAATAAAAAGGGAGGCAAAACATAATAGGATCTGAAATACTTAGGTAAAGACAGAGAGAGAGTTTATCAGCTTGATCCAATAAGGGACTTAAATACCTAAGGCAAGGTTTATGGAGAATTCAGGTTCCTAAGTCAAAAAATGAGATCAACAGCTCATGCAGCTGCTGCCTAACCCAGGAGTGCCTAAAATCACCAGGCTCTTCCTTGATTGTAATCTATATTTTTAGAGTGTCTCAGATTTTGCTTTTGTGCACAGTCAGTGTGCAGCAGCTAGAGCAGTTCAGGCACTTATTTCACATTCAGCCATTTGCAGTCCTTGGCTGAAAAGTTCAAGGATGCTCTTCTGTCAGTGTACGCAGGCCACACCAGGCACAGAGTCACATTCTGAAATTTGTTCTATTTGCTTGCTTTTAACATGAAAATGGGAGAGGTGGAATAACCTTTCATTTAACAATCTCTCTGTTAGATTATTGATACAAGGATAATTCTTGCACATCATTTCTGTTCCTACAGACCGCAGAATTCTTTGCTTCATTGTGGCCTGACTTTTAACAGGAACAGGACAGGATCATCTTTGTTTTCAGTAGCCCTGTCTCTTGCTGGGTAGGATCACTTTTCTGCGCTGTGTTGATTTGCATCTTTTGTGTTTAATGGAGAAACACAGACAATGGGTTGCTGTATAGGAGGCTCTTGTTTTCTCATTTCCTTCTGTTACCCTGGCTGTGATTTAACAGAATACTGCAAGCCCTGCTCCTCATTCCTTTTTCTTTTTTTTTAACAGAATGATAATTGGATCCTACAGTTAGGAGGACTCTAAGCTGTGAATTTTAAGCATGCTGTGTTATCTGTGTTGTGGCCTGACTTAAGTTTCTAAGGAATTGCAATAATGCTGCTGCATTTCTGGGGTTTGGTAAGTCTGGTAATTATAATTTGAAACTGTGGAACTGACTATCCTGAAAACACTAATAAGTGGAGTCTCTCATTTCCCTGTTTTCCTGTTCATCGTATTTTTTCTTTTCCCGTTTGTGATAATATGTGGTTGTAGATTCTAAAGTGTAGCTGAATGCTTCTACATGTGCAAGGCAACAAACTTAAAAATGTGATCAAGAAGATCTTATTTTAAATCATTCCAGCTTTAAAAAGTAACTTAGCTCCAGATATGACATGAATCATATTTGTCTTTTCTTCAGGAAGAGAAACCTTGGACTGATCAGACTCTTTCCTTCAGCCATTGTTGCTTGGTAGGAGAGGTGCATATAATCTACAGATTTATAAAATAGCTAAATATTCACTGGAAAATGTGCTTCTATTAATATAAATTATAATTGTTCAAAGGGCAATGCACTTACAGTGTGAAGTACTAAATTTAAAGAGATAAAGTGCAGGAGCTCTTAGTGCAGAACTGTAACTGAATACTGAACAGAAACTGAAATAATAGCAAAGGAAATACTGAAAAGGCTTCAATTAAAGAAGGCTTTTTTTATTATTAAACTTGCTCATTAAGGAAGTGTGCAAAAAGCAAATAAGTCAGCATTTTTAATGTTTATCAGTATGTTTTCCTTCAGCTGAAGGTTGTTTGCTTACAGTCATGTTGAATATCTCACAAATTTTTTCTGCGTTTTTATGTATTCACTCTACAGAAAAAGTACAGGCTGATTGTTTAAAAAATAATGTATAGCAAAAGAAAAGGTAATGATTTTGGACATGTGTTCTATATTCTAACTTGGTATTTAAAGGACAATTTATGTTGGTATCTGTTTATATATTCTCTAATATTTTCTAATATATTCCCTGATAAAATATATATGTTTTCTAATATAAAGCTGAATGTTTTGCATCTCTTTATAATCATCCTCTGAGATAAATAATATTGAGATTCATTTGGTGTTGAATACAGTTTCCAAATGAGAGCCATCTCTTTGAAATTTTAATAATTATTGCTCTTCATTCTTATACAAGTGAAAAAGGGGGAAATTACAGTTATTGCATCATATTTGCATTAAGGTATGCCTGTATTGTAAAATCAAATCTTCAACCAAAGTAGAAGGAAGGAAAAAGCTTATTATGCTTGATACCTAACCTCTTGGAAAAAACCTTTCATTTCTGGGTGGTCAATAATAAATGCACAATTAAATTCAGAGTTTCAGTCAATTAAAGTACATTTTAAGAAATGCATATAGAAATCAGAAAATACTTGGCAGCCTACTTATAGTGGTAACTGGAGGAAAAAGCCCTTCATTTCTTATTACTGTATTGGACTGCTGCTAGTATTAGATAAATTGCTGAGTCTAAATAAATCTAGATAATGATAAAATAGTTAGCAATCTTTTAAAATTCTGAAGGAGTTGTTAACTTTACAAAATTTGTGTTTACTTATTCTTCTTAGGTTAGCTCTTTGGGATCAGAGGAGCAATTGCTCCTTTGTGTTGTAGATATTTCTCATTCATAGAGTTCTATAGAGTTTTTGCATGTATATCCACTTTTTTCCTTGTCTGATTGGGTGCCTTTCCTTCAGAAGTTTTAGACCACTGGGCAAATATTTTGTATCAAAGAGAAAAGGAATACATTATTTTTCTTCAAAACTCTAATGCTGACTAATGCTCTCGTACTAAATATAATGTTATGTGAAGAACATGAGCTGAAGAAAAAGCAGTTACTTTTATCACAGTGGCAGAAGACATCTTATTAAATCACCTTATTGGCAAGAGTTTACCTTTTAGCAGCAAAATGGATGTTACTGCTTAGTCCTGACTATTCAATATTCTTTTCTACTTGGCTTGTACCTACTACTGTATCCCAGTGGTCCTGCTCTTGCATCTGCAGGCTTCGCAGCAGGCACTGCTGTAGGCATGCTGAGGCTGATGGATAGGCAGAGCGAGATCTGCTCAGCAGCTTCATCATCTCTTTTCAACGTCTGGCTTCAGAGGCGAGGCGGGATCGGAGCGGAGGAGGGCGCAGGAGAGGCAACGGGGGATCTCTTCTCTTTCGCTAGGGAGCGGACGAGGCAGAGGAGCAGGCGAGGGGCAGGACGCTTTCGGCTGGCTCTTCTCTTCTTCTCTTCTCTCTCTTCTCTCTCTCTCTCTTCTCTTCTCTTCTCTTCTCTTCTCTTCTCTTCTTCTCTCTCTTCTCTTCTCTTCTCTTCTCTTCTCTTCTCTTCTCTTCTCTCTTCTCTTCTCTTCTCTTCTCTTCTCTTCTCTTCTCTTCTCTTCTCTTCTCTTCTCTTCTCTTCTCTTTCTCTTCTCTTCTCTTCTCTTCTCTTCTCTCTTCTCTTCTCTTCTCTTCTCTTTCTCTTCTCTTCTCTTCTCTTCTCTTCTCTTCTCTTCTCTTCTCTTCTCTTCTCTCCTCTTCCTCTCTCTCTCTCTCCTCTCCTCTCCTTCTCCTCTCCTCTCCTCTCCTCTCCTCTCCTCTCTCTCTCTCTCTCTCTCCTCTCTCTCCTCTCCTCTCCTCTCCTCTCCTCTCCTCTCCTCCCTCTCCTCTCCTCTCCTCTCCTCTCCTCTCCTCTCCTCTCCTCTCCTCTCCTCTCCTCTCCTCTCCTCTCCTCTCCTCTCCTCTCCTCTCCTCTCCTCTCCTCTCCTCTCCTCTCCTCTCCTCTCCTCTCCTCTCCTCTCCTCTCCTCTCCTCTCCTCTCCTCTCCTCTCCTCTCCTCTCCTCTCCTCTCCTCTCCTCTCTCTCCTCTCCTCTCCTCTCCTCTCCTCTCCTCTCCTCTCCTCTCCTCCTCTCCTCTCCTCTCCTCTCCTCTCTCTCCTCTCCTCTCCTCTCCTCTCCTCTCCTCTCCTCTCCTCTCCTCTCCTCTCCTCTCCTCTCCTCTCCTCTCCTCTCCTCTCCTCTCCTCTCCTCTCCTCTCCTCTCCTCTCCTCTCCTCTCCTCTCCTCTCCTCTCCTCTCCTCTCCTCTCCTCTCCTCTCCTCTCCTCTCCTCTCCTCTCCTCTCCTCTCTCTCCTCCTCTCCTCTCCTCTCCTCCTCTCTCTCCTCTCCTCTCCTCTTCCTCTCTCTCCTCTCCTCTCCTCTCCTCTCCTCTCCTCTCCTCTCCTCTCCTCTCCTCTCCTCTCCTCTCCTCTCCTCTCCTCTCCTCTCCTCCTCCTCTCCTCTCCTCTCCTCTCCTCTCCTCTCCTCTCCTCTCCTCTCCTCTCCTCTCCTCTCTCTCCTCTCCTCTCCTCTCCTCTCCTCTCCTCTCCTCTCCTCTCCTCTCTCTCCTCTCCTCTCCTCCTCTCCTCTCCTCTCTCCTCTCCTCTCCTCTCTCTCCTCTCCTCTCCTCTCCTCTCCTCTCTCTCTCTCCTCTCCTCTCCTCTCCTCTCCTCTCCTCTCCTCTCCTCTCCTCTCCTCTCCTCTCCTCTCCTCTCCTCTCCTCTCCTCTCCTCTCCTCTCCTCTCCTCTCCTCTCCTCTCCTCTCCTCTCCTCTCCTCTCCTCTCCTCTCTCCTCTCTCCTACAAAGGTGCTACAGGAAAGGTACACCTTTATTTTTCTCCTGCCAGAGACACCAGATAAGAGGGTTCAACTGGGATACCATTACTCTCCATTAGACCAATTTTTCAATGGAGCACAGGATCATGCAGGAGAGAAGTGAGCACTCAGATTCTTCATTTCAGCATGATTTGTGTAAAGAACATTATCTTTCAGTCTTTCTCCCACGTATATGTCTCTTTCACCATGTTTATAGAAGAAAATAATTGAGTATCTGGTCTTTGGCTGTTGTCCACAAAGACTCTATCTAGAGACAAAATAAGACTTCATTTAATTTTTTTTCCATTCCTGAAAATGCAGTGCAACATTTTTTTAAAACTCAAATGTATATTGAACATAATTTTGTCCATGCAGTTGTAACAAGTTTCAGCCATACTGAGTCTAGGCTGACCACAGTTATTCACAGGAGCTTCTGTGGTAAGTAGCCCATCCCAAAAGGGATCTTTTTTAATGATTTTGCATCCTCAATTTCTGATTGGCCCAGAAAGGTTTCACGAGAGCTGAAAGACTGTGATAAGCCCATGCATATTGAGAGTATTTTTTAAATCAGATATTTTATTTATCTTCATATTTCTACCTCTGGTAAACAAAAAAAAGAACAAACATTTTTTTTTCCAGTGAACAGCTTATCCTGCTGTTTTTCATGGGTTTGCTGATGTGCTGGATCTGTTTTGCATTGTGTTTGGCTCTGCTGGTATTGGTAGATCACCTGAGAGCCCTGCCTTACTCCCAGTTTGTGCTTGCCCTTCGCTGGAGAGCTGCAAACCTGATGAGCTGTTGTCATCATTTTTCTTTGTGACATTCTATAGAGCCTTCTTTTTAGAAAGTGCTTGGTTTGTGTCCTGGGACTCTCAGCTATGGAGATTTGATGTATGGCTCACTCTTTCAAGTTTCATGGTTCCTGTAATATTTCATCCTCCTGCTGGTACTGATTTAAACACATCAATTCCTGGCCATAAAATTAAGACAGAAGTTAACTGTGTAGACTAGATGCAAATATTTATTATTAATTGTAGAAATAGAAGCTGCAACATGTTTTTCTTTGTTGTTTTTAAACATTGGAATGGACTGCTGAGGGAGGCAATGAAATCACCGTCTGTGGAAGTGTTCAACCAATGACTGCATGGGGCACTAAGTGCCATGATATAGTTGACAAGGTGGTGATCAGTCAAGAGGTTGGACTTGATGAGCTCAGAGATCTTTTCTAACTTACATGATTCTGTGATTCATTAAAAAAATATTCTCAGAGCTTTTTTCCTTGTACCCGGGATCACCTTAATAAAATGGTTAGTGGAAAACTGATATTCACAGGACTAATTCCTGGGGGTAACAGTCGCAGAATTTTTAACTTCTGCAACACCATTAACAAAATTAATAGTTAGGGTCAGTTATTGATTTCAGGCTTAAAAGCAGGTTACAATTATTGTAGGGCTGAGTCATGTCTTAGACATAGTAGCTAAGTAAACTGTTCTGGTAAAGTAAACAGCAATACATCAGAACGAAAGGTTTCTGAATAAGCTACTTGCTGATAAATTACAGCATAGCAGAGCTTGCCTGTCAAGAATGAGAAGCAAAGATGGTGTCAGCCTATAGTCTTTTTTTATCCAGTAGTCTTTCTCATTGTAAAAAATACATTTCTTACAATACATTGTAAGAAAAATACCAGGTATTTGTAGAGGGAAGTTTAATAAGTAATTATTGGGAAGAAAGAAGCAAAACTGAAGGTATATTTTACAAAGACATCCTACATGTATATTTACATAATGGGACTGAGTATGTTTATACTAATGGGACTGAGATGTCCCTCTTTTCCTTGAAATCACCTCTTTGCCAGTGGTGTAAAGTGGCAAGTCATGGATGTTGCTGCTTTCCTACTTTCTGGTGTCACTTAAAGAAACATATAGTTGTGTTCAGATTGTACCATAGCTCAGATTTCCCTGTGTCCGCAGCGTTTTTGGGAGCACAGTGTTAACTGTAAGCAACCTCTGATCCTTCCTTTCCTGGCCCTGATAGAAGCATATGAATGATCAATGCATCAGTAAATTTGAAACAAGTCTTCAGTCTTGGTACTGCTTCATTTTGCAATGATGACCTCCTTTCTGTAGATCTCAATACAAAGATGTAATGCCTGTATCAGTTCTTACTGCAATAACAGTTTCTCCATGGAATGACTATATTAAGAAATCTCACTTTGAAATGACAATTTTACGGTGATTTGCATAAGAAATAACAATGCCTATAGTTAGATTGATTGTTGTTTTGAAGTAAGGACGTTGTTGTCTTAGAAGTTTGAGTTACTTGATTTTTTTTAATTTTAGTTTTCAGAATACTGGATTATACCTTCTCTTCCACTATTGCTTCTACTGCATATCTTATTCCTACAATTCTCATATTATTATTCTATTAAAATAAAATATATACACAAATATATATATGTACTTGTGAACAAGATATTTACATATTAAATATCTAAATATTTTTTTTTAATTGCATTTCTATTAGCTTCTTTGAGCATTATCTGGAAAAAAAGAAGCTTAAATGAAGAGAGTAATAAGTGCTTTAAATCTTAAAAAAAAAAAATACTACTTTTGCTCCTGTTTGGACTTCTGTTGTAAAAGTGGTGCAGTGTGCTTTCTGCATTCCAGAAATTTCCTGCGAGTCAACAGCTTGATTGATTGATTGATTCATAATTTGTATGTGTACCAGAAGTGTTGTTCAATTAAAAACTGCTTGCTGCACTTTTAGATCAGGGGGAGGACGTGCAGATGGAGTCACTGGTGCCAAGTGGGAGCTGCTGGTTGGGTTTACCCTGCAGCCAAGGGCCTGTGCTGCCCAACGCAGGCTTGAAGGCTGGACATGCAGCACAGGGCTGGGGAGCTGCTCTGCTTCCCTGCTCTGGGGGTCACTGCTCCTTGCTGTACAGCAGTCTTCTGGGCAGGATCACCACTGCATATTTGAGGTTATAGAAAGGGAAAGGATCTTCTGAACTTTATTTATAAAGTGCGTGAGCTTCCCTCCAGAGCAGCCAGTGTTAGTGCCATCAGGATTACCTGTGCTCGACTGTATTCCTGCTTTCAGTGCCTTGAGAAGAGCACATCTCCACTGCTATTTCTCCTGCAGTGGAGATTGCATCTTGTAGTTCCACTGCTTGGCTCCTGGAGTCAGGATCAGGCCTTAGCAAAAAAGTCTGTGAAGATGCTCAAGGGCAATTAAAAATTGTGAAGCAAAATCATGATGATTATTAAAAATTCCACTGTTATCATGGAAGGTGTTAGCACTGAATGAGATTAAGAAGTTCTTTTTCTAAGGCAGCCTTGAATTTCTGTTTTTCTTTCATTGCAGATAGAACAAAAGATAATTTTTAAATTTTTGCCCACTCAGTCAAGATGCAGACAAACAAATACGCACCTTAGATTATTAAAAATTTGGAATTACTTTTATTTCTTTAGGAACAACAGACATAATATGCTTTATTTCATGTAAATTCAACTCTCAGTGTTTTCTGTTTTAGGATGGTACCATCTGGGAATTTTAGAAGGGTTTGCTGTGCCTGTTGTGCTTTACAATCTCAAATCTCTGGCCAAAACATGTTTCTCTTGATGAAGAAGAAGATTCACACATCTCCAGGCAGATGTTTTCCTGCAGGCTTGGCCCTTAGAAGAAAGGAATTTTAAATTCCTGCTTGACTTGGTAAATGTGCTGAGTGGGAGATATATTTATTCAGTGTTTAATAAACTAGTTGGGAACAATGTTTCAGATGAGATAGAGAAAAAAATTGTAGTTTGAAATGATATTTAGTTTTCCCACTAGAAAATTGGCAGTTAACAACTACATTGTTTGTCCAAAAATCTTTCAAGCAAGAAACTAAAGTCAGGTCTATTTGCACAAAACTAATGGTCTAACATTGTAAACAATTTTTAATAATTTCTGTCATGCGTAATACATCCCAGAAGCAACATACATTTGAATGCAAAACAAATGTACTTTTAGGAAAGTGAAAATAAACAAAAATAGAGATTTCTGCTAACCTTTCAAGTAATTATTTAGTATGAAAAGTTTGGCCATAAAGCTTTAAGACTTGCATTTTGCATTGAAGTTTTCAGTGGAACAGTACAGTTATTGAACACAGCAAAAAGAGTAAAGAATTTTTTAGTAACAGGGAGTAACAGATTATTTTTTAAACTGTTTTCATTCTATTATGCATAACTGTTTCAGTTAGAAAGGAATTTTACTAAATAACTGCACCTTTTTATTTACTTTGTTTTGCTTTGTCATTAGATTGTGAATTTCATCAGTCAGGACAGTTCCCATTCTTGATCTGCATAATTCCATGCGAGGCATCTAAGTTCTGGGCCACCAAAGCTTCGATCATATTAGAGATGGTGGATGTTTCAGGTGTTGGGCAGGAATGTGGACTCACTTATGCTCACTCAGAAAAGCACTCCTGCCCTTGTACATGCTTTTAGGCAACTGACTCCTGGCCTGATGTACTCTGGCTCTCGAGGAATGGAATACACTCAGTGCTGGTAGCTCTGTGAGCAGCTGCAGGGCCGGCTCCAGACTGAGCTCTGGTGGTGAGAGCCCCAACAGGAGGCCATGAACTGGAACCGACCTTTGCACAGCCAAGGGCACGGGGACCTGTGGTGCCAGCCCGGGCACTGGACACTCAGAGACACGGCAGGAGTTCAGGACCTCCAGATCTTCCTGTGAGGGTATAAAACCCCAGGTTTTTCTTTGTTTAGATCCCCTTCTTGGCAACACTGAATAACAGAGTAACACTTGAGCTGTTATTCTGTTGTTGCACCATGATTAAAATGTTTGGGGGATCCAGACGTCTAAGACCCTGCTATGGGAAACCTGGAGTTGAGCCAAGAGGGAAACCTGGTGTGACTGGGTGAGAGTGGCATGTGTGGCTGCAAAGGGACCTCAGTGCCAGCTTGGGTGGCGTGAGAGTAACTGGCAGAGTGGCTTCTGAATGGTCAGACAGGAAAGTTTCCTTAACACATCCTTTGGTGGCCTCCAGTTGCGTTGAGTCAGAGCAGAACAGGTCAGGGTGCAATAAAGTCCATGTGCCGGTTTTGTGCCTTTTGCTCTTGTCTTAATGAGTGTATCTGCATGAGTGCTAGGGCAGTAAATGCCTGGCATAGCCACAAACTGCCAGTTCATTTTGTGCTAGAAAAAATTTCACAGAGGTCTGTCCTTAGATGTAGACAAGGGAAGCAGATGCCAGTGGTTGCTTGGAGCAGTCACTTTCTGTTCGCTCTGTGCCAGAGCTGCAACACAGTGTGCAGCCTGTGGTACCTACTTCTTTTTGCTGCTTTGCTGATGTTGAGGGAGGAAGGTGTTGGAAATCACAGAACGGCTCTTTCTAGCCATTGATTTCATGCTCTCCTCCTTTTCCTCCTACTTTATGTATCATGCAGCCACAGAAGTAATACTTGTTCTCTGAGAATTTTCTCTGACTTTCTAGGCACAGCTTATTTCATCACCCACCCTCTACCCCTTTTGTATGACAAGCCCTTTCTGGTTTCTGGAACCTCAGACAGTACAGAAGTGTTGTGAGAGATGTTTTTAAGGAAAAAAGCGCTTGCAGGAGTAATAGTAGGAAGTGCTTGTGTAGGAGTATGGTGGGAATTTAAATTTGCTTTGACAAACTAGTTGTTGACAGTGAATGATGTTTTGGGTGACCTTTTGTACGCAGAAGTGGAGTTGTGCTGGTGGTTTTGCAACGGTGGACATTTCCAAATATTCCACCAATATATGTACAAATTCAAGGTGACACCACTGCCAAGGATTAACAGAACAAGAGGCAATAAGCACAAACTGAAATAAAAAATAGGAATAATATTTTTAACCATGGTGGTGGTCAAGCTCTGGAACAGGTTGCCCAGAGAGCTTGTGGAGTCTTCATCCTTGGAAATACTAAAAACCTGAGTAGATTAAGCCTGAAGAACTTGCTCTAGTTCGGTCTCCTTTGATCAGAAGGTGGACCAAAGACCCCCAGCAGTAAAATCTCAACCTGTTAGTCTGTTGTAAGAAAAGCATGCAATAATCGTTTTAAAGTGAAGGTAATTCCCTGAAGTATTGTTCTGACTTCATGCATTTTGTGGTTCACACACTTTGAATATATTCTGTTGTCACTTTAGAACCTTTAATTATTACACAGGATGTAAGTGTAAATTACATATGCAAAAAAAACAAACACCAAAATCATTGTTAATGAATAGCTCCGGTTTTATAGTCACTAGTCAGAAACATTTTAAAAAATAAAGACACAGATCTTTCTTTCTTTGAAGTCTGCAGTTGAAACTTCCATTGGCTTAATGGGACAAGAAACTTCAATAATCACATTTTATATCTAACAGAAAATATACACTAAGGCAAAATGAATAGGTTAGTTATATATCTAAACAGTCTGTAAAACCAAAACCTCTGGTAATAGGAAGTTCAGGCTACATCTGCCTCCAACCATCAAGCAGCTATCTCTGGTCTGTTCTTTGCACAGTGCACTAACTGCTGGGTGCCCACCGTGTGCGTGTTGCTTGCTGTCGCCATGCTCTGGCTGCTTGGCAGAAGGGAAGAGCTGGGAAGTTGCATTATTCTGTACTAAGGCTTTTAAATGTGTAGAAGCAGCTTGGGGCTGCACAGTTGAGGAATGGGCCCTTGTATGTGACAAGACACACTTTGTACTTTGCTGTACAAAGAAATCTCTTGATTTCTCATGTTTGAAAGTGGAAAATATTATTGTCCTATTTGATAAATGAAAATGTTTGTCTGCAAAGCAAGCATATAAGGAATAGAATAAACATATTTTCTCACTAAAGGGATAGTTTCAGGAAAAGAGGATTAAAATTCTTGGAAAATCAGTGAGGCAGCTACAAGTGTCAGGTGATTATATGGCCTTATGTAAGTACAGTGGTTGGTGTCTAGCCAAGTATTTCTAAAACTTATAGGGTAACTTCTGTTCACATTTAGGCAAGCATAAATCTGAAAGCACTTCAAAACTCAGCAGTGTTTGCTCCTTTGTTAGAGCTTCTTTTAAAAAAGAAAATAAAAACATGTATTATTGGTTTTTTTACTACAGGGAATTCTTAAAGGGGATGGTGTGGTTAAAGCAGGGACTTCAAATAACTGAATTTTATTCCTGCCTTTCTTGTAGATCCCCTGTGCTGTAATAGGCAAGCCATTTTTTAGCTTTATTTCTGTCATAACCATAACAAATGTATTGATGTATATGACATTGAAAAAATATAGTGTGTGTTGGTGGGTGTGGCTGGTAGGTGTATTATCTAGTTGTTGTATGACAGTGTATTAAAATAATTTTGTTACTGTTTTTGTTTCATGAAAAAAAGTCCTAATTGAAACTAACTGGAAGAAAAAAGTGGAGTTTTTTAAAAGAAATTTTACTCCCATTTAGTCTAGTAATGCAGGTCATAATAACCTGCTTCTTAAGGCAACCTATCTTAAATGGGTCATTTATTTGTATGGTTGGTAGGGTTTTTTAACATGTAATAATCTTTCAAAGTCTCTTTTTTTCCTCAAGATAGCATTCAGAATGCAAACTGTTTCCCATAATCTTATTTTGCTTGCACATACACTTTTTTAATATCATTATTAGTTTTTGTGCAGTTTATATCATATCAGTTTTCCACTTCAGGTTTGATTTATCTTTAGACTTGTTGAGAGATATAATACCATTGAATGATTCTCTCAGATGCAGGCAAATCTTCAGGCATTTAGGAGAAAATGAAGACTTTACACTGGCATTGCTTGAAGGGCTGAAGATGACTGGCTAAATCTAGTGAGTACTAATTAGGTAGAATTTGCCAGTCTGCCAGTCAGTCTTACAGATTTTCTTGATCACATACTGAACATACACAAAGCAAGAGAGTAGATACAGTGAATTCAAGAAATGTCTTCAGAATTATGCTTATTTTGAAAGAGATTTATGAACTGATGTTCCAGCAGACGCATAAAATGTTTCCATATGACAACAGGATGAAAGATGTCAGAGACGTCTCAGAAAGGGAAGTTAGAATAGGCAAGAATGCATTTAGAAATTTATTAGCTTCTACTGAAAGTGTGAATTTGGACATCAGAGAGCTCCTGTAATGCCTGCCAGGCTGTGTTCTCTGTCCCCACAGGGCTTTTAGCACTAGAGTTGCCCACCAGGCAGCATCAGATGAATCATCGTGAAAACCAAACAAGACAACTTTACTTGAGAGAGAGAGAATATAGAATATGAACAATCCAACTGCCATCTGTATGTTTTCCTGATGAATGGCATTAGCACATCTTTTTGTGCCAAATGAGTAAACTGTTTTCACCACACAAATACTGTGTATTCCAGCACATATTACATGCAAACTACCAGCACAAATTTCAGGGTGATGTTTGCAATGTGAATTCACACTGCCAGTTGGAATCCTGTCCAACAAGTTCTGGTTAGAAAAGTAATGCCAAAAGAAGTGTGGATTTGTGATGAGTGTTAGGTCATGAAAACTCCACAGCTTTCCATGGGCTTATAAAATGCAACTGAGTCCATTGCTGTCACATTACTTACTAATGTACTTACCACCAGCTGACTCAGTTACAGAGAGAGGTACAAGCTGAAAATGTATATGAAAGAAAAACCTCATGGCAAATTAATGACTTGTATTCAGGAGCATTTCAGCGAGCTAGAAGAGAATAAAAAGACAAACTAAGATGTTGTAGTATTCTCTAGTGTTTCACAGGAACCTTCCAGCACATCTAACTTGGTTTCAGATAGGAAAGTAATATTTTTGGTTCACTGTCTGTTTAAATAATATGAATATGTATTCTATGCTTGTAGAAAGAACTCTTTTTAATCATTACCTAACCTTTAAAAAACAAACACTTTTTATCCCAATTGAAATAGTTATCATAGCTAAACTATCCCTTAAAAAAGGTTTTCCTATTAAGAAAACCTAGAGGTCTAAATTCTCAAAAAGCATTTGCTGGCTTAAATGTAGAGACTCTTAAGATCATAAGTTTTGGCTCATTGAGTGGTATTTCTTTGTGCAGTCTGTCTTACATACAATAAAGCCTACTCACAGATTTCCCAAAGCCTCTGTGCAAATCCACAATTTCTGGCAGCTCATGTTTATTCAACGATAATGTGCTTTCAGTGGAATAATGCCAGTGGCGGACCAATGGCTGCCTGAGCAAAGCTCTGTGGAAAGAGAAAAGTAATAAAAAAACTTTAACCTTTCATATTGATTAGAGAAAACTAATTTACAGCAACAGAATAGAAATACAGTCAGAATTCACATTGTAAGATGAGTATATAAGGGCAACAGTGTGACATGTTTGACAGTTGTCCTTCCTGGTCGTGGTGCTATTTGGTATTTCTTGTACAGCACTGTTTAGTACTAAATGTTTTTAAACCTAGAGGATATCAAATGGTGTTAGCACTGGCAAGGGCAACATTGAAGAATGCTGCCATTACTGAGCAATAACAGTAAGATTTACCATGAAGAATATTTCCATTACACAGCTTTGAGGAGTAGTGCAAAAGAACTTTCAGGAATTGTGCTTGTGACAATGACCTCAATCTTTGAAGATCCATCTAGGATTGGATTATACTTGTAAACAGTAGACATTGCAAACTGTTGACAAGTTAAAGCTCTTTTTATTTTTCCTTTAAGATGTGTATTTATCTTGCATTCTGTATGTACCTTTCACCTCAAGATATATTTACTAAATAATTTATGACGCACTTCAGGTTCCCCCCGCAACCCTTTGTGACTGAACAAACAGCTGGATGTCAGCAGCATGACTTGTTATGACAAGAAGTAAAGCACAATGCCTGGCTGATAATGCAGTGCAGAGATTGGAGAGAACAAAAATGCACCTTTGCATGAGATTATTGACATTGAGATGGACATCTCTACGAGGAACTCATTAGACTTACTGAAGTTTTTGGGACAAGAATCTCAGTCTCACCTTAAGAGTTGTGGTTTCTGAAATATTCTTTTAGTAGAAATATCTGACCGTGATAGAGTAGAGGAACAGAGATTACCTAATGAACCACTTATGTCACTTCCTGCTGCACCTTGCATTTATATGCCAGCTCCTGAAGCTGGCTATGTGATCAACTTTTTAACTTTGGGAAGAATAAATAAAAAAACAAGAAGATTACAAGATATACATTTAAAATCTAGAAAAAGTTTTGGGAACTTGAAACTAAATCAAATTTGTAATAGTTCTCCTGTAATAGTTCTCCTCAGACTCATATGCAGTGATTTGGATCTTGAAGGGGAGAGACTTTTTTTAAGCATTTCCTGATAGTATTTGCCAAACTCTGTTAAATGATTTACTGAGTGGTTTCAGGACTCAGTTATTGTACAATTCTTCAGTGTTAATATATCACTCTCATCTGGAATGGAATTACTCAGGAAATTATTTCTCTTGATATTTTCTTGGAAACAGTAATAATTTTTTGTGTCTCACAACATTTGAATTCCATGATGGTTATTTAAAAGTGTTTAGTTTTTTAAAAAATCTTAAATAATTTCCACATCATTTCTTTGTTTGTCTTTCACAAGAATCTCTAATATTACCAGTAGCAGCTCTGTTTCTCTGTCATTCCTTGCCACATTAATTACCTCATTAGCCCTCCTTTGCCAAAGGGGAGTCACATTTTTCTTTCAAATTGTGCAATTTTAAAAAATAAGTAAAATAAACTGGGATCCATTTGTTCAAATCTTTATTCATCCTTTCAGACCAGAACAAATAATGGTGTACCCTAAACTTGTCTTTTTTTCCCCCAGCTGTGTCAGGTGGTCTTGTAGAAGATAATATTTGTCCCACCAAGCTTGCCTTGCTTCCCTGTTGAGTGATCTGCATTCACCAAGGATCTGAATGGCTGAAGGAGGAATGTGTCTGGAGACCCAGGGGTTCTGTAACACGATTCCAGTTCTTTGTTAAACCTGGGAGGTGAGCAGGAGCTCACATCCAGGAGCTCTGTGCTGCACAGTCATGCAAGGCAGAATGGGTCTCTGGGCCCTGCAGTTCCCCTCTCTGCCATTCAGGGCTGTGCTCTCCTGTAGCTCAGCCTTTGAGCTGGAAACATCCCGGGATGAGGGTTGCAATTGTGTTCCTTGAGAAACTGTCCCTTAGCAGAAGTCCAAACACATGAGAAATTTTTTCCTATTCTTTTGACTAAGAATTTCCTACTTTAATTTTTATTGAATACTTCTATTTTTTTTCTGCCTATAACTCTAAATGTTATATCTGCAAACATGTATGACCCTGATTGTTGCTGCTTAGCCAGTTGCTTTGTGACAGCATATTCAATGTCCAAAAAAGCCAGAGGAAAAAATATATTACATTAGTTACACTGGTTTTGCAAGTAATTTTCTGAAGTAACTTCTGGTGAAAAAATATTGAAACAGAATCTTTCCATAAGGTATAAAATGCAGTCATGAGAATCCATATTTTTAGTTTGTTGTAGCTTCTCCAAAATGCCTACTGTGTTGTTGACTCAGAATAGCTTTCAAAGTAAGAGAATTGGATCTCAGCCATGATACTCACAAAATAAAAATAAAATAAAATAAAACAGAAAATAAAATAAAATCAATTTGTTGATCCTCCATGTTCTGACAACCTGGATTATGTTCACAATAACTTTTGTAATCTTTGATTTAAAAGTGCTATATATAAGAAAGTCTGCTTGTTAACAAAGCTTAGTTTACTTGTGGCAGAAATTTAGAACATGTCTGACTGCTTTTCAGACCAGAATAGTGAATTGTATTGCAGCACTGAGAATGTTGATACATAAAAGGAAAGCAAGGCCAAGCAAATACATAAATAAGAAATCTTGAAATACAGGTTTATTAAGTTATGATACATGGCAGCTTTGTTAATTCATCAGGAAAGAATGTTCAGATTTTTTTAACTTAATGAGCACATGAGTCTGTTTATCACATGCCTCTATAAATAAGTGTCTTTGCAGATGTTTTCTCTTTATTGAAAATCCTTTTTCTCTCCTTGGGGCATGCTACACTATTAAATTAAACTATGAATTTCCTTGCTTATTACAGAAGACAGAACAGTATGGCAGGCATAGCACTGGCATAGCTTCTAAATATCAATTTTAGGGATTATTTACAGATTAGTAGCATAGCACCTATATATTTTATCTGGCAAAACTTTTTAATGTAAATCCTAAGAACTGTCTGCACATTATTGTAGCATTACATTGATACTATGTCAGGTTAACCAAAAATGATCAGCTAATTTCATTGAGAGTGATACCTCTGTGAGAAATATAATGAATTTTACTGTCTGCTAAATGGTCTGGATCACTTAGGATAATTTTATTATCCTAATTAATTATTAGTAATTTGTCTGTCCTATTCATACGTCCTGTATCTGCAACCACATTTCTTTCACAGTGAGGTTCAAACTTACAGTTATTCTCTAGTGTCAAATGTCACGTTGTCAGTGTTACCTCAACAAAACCAGCTGTTAATGACTGGACAGTTTCTTCAACAGACAGCATAAACATAATCACAAAACTATTTCTGAACAGGTTTTATAAAACTCTAGAGAGGAAAGGATGGAAGAAAAATAAGGATTTGCTGTGTAGTTTAGGAATATTGAATTAGAAAATACTGTGATATACTCCTGGTTGTTTACATTTCAACCTGAGATAATTCACTATTCATGTCTCTTACGGTAAAATCCTGAAGTCATTTAGAAATGTAACAATTAGTAAGGAATAATAGTAGCTTTTATTTGCATATCCTGTTTAAATGTGGTACCTGCTGACTTCTTAGCAGTGAAATTTTGCCCCCCCACCTCCCCTTTTTTCAACTTGAAATGTTCAAGTCTGGGTCTACTGACTAGGCTCATATTTAGAGAGGTAAATATTACAAACCTAGAGTGTCTTTGTCTTCCAGTCAAGGTTGGCCTATACTGATACCTGCAAATTAAAGAAGTTATCACATTATTTATCTTGCTTGGGCATAAGAAACATTCAGCACAGTTTGCACACACCATAAATTACTTCAAGCTCTTCCTAAAGAGAATTTTCTTGGTATAGTTTCTGCAGTGCATGCTTCCCTCATTAGAAGGATAGCTTAAAGAAATAGAGTATGAAACTACAAGAGATGACAAAGAGCTGTAAAATTAGCTTTGTGCTTTGTGATAGTGTGTGTGAAATCCTTCCTTGTGTGATACAAAGTGGACATGATGTAAAAACCACATTGTGGCCAGAACTGTAACAGAAGTCCTGACAGGGCACTGTTCTAGCACTCCATTGTATAGCAGCCAAGGATGTAGAACTCCCTTACAAAGAAATAAGCCAAGGTAGTGCTGTCATCATGTGACATTCAGTTCCAGTAGTTTGTCTTAGTTTGAATCAGTCACCAGGAGAGGAAGGGGAAGGAATGTTGGGCATGTGTATAGTTGTGATAACTTATTAGTGTTCATGCAACGCTAACATCATCAGACTCTGAAGGAATGGAATGCAGTGTGTCTGCAGTGAGGACATGTTTATGTTGGATTATCCTGTGCTAATGCAGAGTGTGATTTTCACCATTTTACTCCTGCCACTATCGTATCTCTTGTAGACAAGGCGTGTTACAGCCTTACTGCAGTGGGCTGTGGCTTTTCAGATGTGGAGATGGTTTGCTTTGTGTATCTATAGTAACCAACTGCTGGCATTTTCACTAAGTGCTGTGCACAGGCTGAGGGTGTGTGACTGTTATTATTATCTGCTTTATAACTTATCCCAGAAGGCAATGTAGTATGTGGAAGCTAAATTATCTTGAAATAAAGCAGTTCATGATCTGAAGTGCTTCAGCTCTGGCAGCAAAGATGCTGTTTATTAAGATGAAGTTTAATTGACCCTGCCAAAAATAACCTTTAGTATGTATAGAGAGAACTTTGGGTGTTATAATTTACCTTTCTTGATCCCAGAACAGGTACAGTACAGTGCTGCGTGGGCTGTAATGCTCTCAGCTGCTATCACTTCCCTGTATGGCAGACATACTTTCAGTTAGTGGTACGGCAGTCAGCAGGTGAACTTATGTTTTATCCAAAACATCGCTTATAATTAAATGTCTCATCTTCTCAGTGGTGCCTCATTCTGCTGAGCTGTTTTTACTCAAGTAATAAACATTCCTTTGCACATTTCAAATAGCAGCAAGTGTAGTGGCAGTTACATATGGTGAAGGATTACTCAATGACAGCATCTTGTCTTACCTATGTGTGAAAAGCAAGAGGTTTTATGATTGTGAAATCACCCTCTGAGCAAACTTTCTTAATGATGTCTAAAGAAATTAGTTTGAAACAAAGCTAAGGGTAAAGAAATAACCAGAAACCAAAATCATCACATCATTTTTCCAAATAGAATACTTTAAAACTTGTCAAGCTGCCACTGCTTGGCTTGTGCCACTAGCACTCAGCCATGTGTGCTTAAGAGCTGTTGATTGCCTCCTCATATGTTTTTTTACTACCACCTCCTTTGGGTTGTGGTGGTAAAACAGGAATGGATTTGGGAATAAAAATCAAGGGGGGGTTACAAGCACAGAATCATAGAATGGTTTGAGCTGGAAGGGACCTTAGATATTATCTATTTCCAACCTCCCTGCCATAAGCAGGGACGCTCCACACTAGACCGGATTGCTCAAAGCCACATCCAGTCTGGTCTTGAACACTTTGATGGGACATCCACAACTTCTCTGGGAAAACTAATGGTGATATTGTGATACCGAATTAGTAATGCTGTGATATATTGTGGTATTAGTGAATTAGTGAAATTGCAATCAATATTACTTTGTTGATGTCTTTGCATGTTTTCCAGTGAAATTAATTATGAAGCAATTCTGTCTCTCACTTGATGTTTCTTGTCACCCTCTCTCTGTCACCATTTTACAACAGGTATTTTGCCCCTATAGCCTATTTCTTAGTAGGTAATGTTTTACAGAGCATGGAGTAGCATGCTACAGAACTTCGTGCATATACTGTTTCTTCTAGGCTGGTTGTGTATGTAGAGAACTATTGTAACCTAAAAGTACTTTATTACCTTAAAAGCAGACAAAATAAGAACTCCTGCTGTATATTGTGAATCTGAAGTCAGGTGGAATTCATCTTACATCACTTTGTAAATTATGTGGTTTTAAATCTGTGGTTAGCAGCTTGTTCTGATATTGGCATTCCATAAAGAAGTTAAATGAGTTTTTAAGAACAGGGCAGTATGTTCTCTGCCATGTCAAAAGTGAAAAGTGCAGCTTCAGATACTGGAAGTTCCTGCCAGATGACACAGTTTGTATTAAATCATCCAACCCTTATGTTGATACTTTGCTGTGCTGTTCTGCCTTGTGCAGAGATGGTTAAAAAAGATTTGTCCTTGCAAGAGAAGGTAAGTAGGCTAAGCACACTCATTCTGCTTTATTGCTGTAACATCAAGGCACTATAAAATCTGCAAACAAAGCAAATGGGAGAGGAATCTACAGCTTTCCTAATTAATTTACATAATCTTTAGCTTTTCAGCTCAATTTTTATGCACAAAGATAGTACCTCATCATTTGTATGTACAATCTCTTACCTTTCCCATGCACATCATTTTAGAATTTTTGAAGCATCAGGATTCCTTCACATCTTTAAATATTTTAATTATGAAATCACTCTTGATTGATTGAAATTAACCTCCTCCTAAACATCCACAAGTAATGATGGTTGTTGGCTAATTTTTATACCATTGGTGATAAAACAGCAGATGATGAGTGATCTAACAAGTATTTCAACATTCTGGCAGCAATTATTTGTTTGATTAAATTATACATGATAATATAGGATATTCACAGCTGCTATGCTGTGAAGCCTGCCTGTATGAGTAAGTCTCAGTTTATATTCCCTTATTGGGTGCAAAATTCCTTATATTCAGTGAACTATTGGGTAAGAGTTGCATAACATACAACAGCTGGCCTTTTTTAAAATTCATACTCTAGATTATGCAGAGATAACATTTTGGAGTTAAAATATCAAGCATTTTCCTGGGTGTTTTCAATCTTGCTAGAACCCACAGTATCAAACCTATACTTCTCAAAGGCATGGAAGAGAAGTTGGGTATGAGTTTTAAAACCTGCTGCCTTGCTGACAAGGCATTATGCATAAAGAAACGTGGTAACACCAATCAGCAAACCATCAGCTTCTGGCTCCTCCCAAGTTTCAGCTGACTTCCTACCAGACCTGTGAAGCAAGCTGTAAGAATTATCTTCCTCTAGGCGCTAGGCAGCAGTTTCCAAGTCAGCTTGCTCCACAGTGCCTGCAGAAACTTGGTGGAAACAGCAGATTTTATCTTGCCTGGGGATTATAGTCTGCTGCCTGAAAAGATGGTGTTGACAGTGTGTTCCCTCTTAAAAATGCAGTAGTACAGTATACAACTTACATAATCAGCCACTCAGTAATAGAACTCTTCAAAGCACATCCTTACCAATCTCCTTTGAATATCAGCAGGGACAATAACCCTGAGGTTTATCTGAACGCATCTGAGGAGCAAATTCTGCTTTCAGGATATTCTTGACTGTTCAGCTTCATTTATTCATTCATATCTCTATGTCAGATAGGAAGATTGGAATCCTCTAGACTAATCCCCATGCTCAAGCAGCGTCAGCTAGAAACAGTTGTCCACAACTGTGGCTGTCAAATTTTTAATTCCTCCACAAGTGGAGATTCCAGAGCCTCTCTGGGCAGCCTATGCCAGTGTTTGGTCACACTCAGCAACTGTGGTGAAGTAAAGAGGTGTTGTCTTGTGTTCACAAGGACTTGCCTGCGTGCCCATGGCCACTTGACCTATTGCTGGGCACTACTGGAAGGTCTGTCTCACTCATTTTCTCCTTACATTATTTTTTATTTCCTTGCATTATTATGCATTATTATTTATTGAATGATAGAATAATTTGGCTTGGAAGGGACCTTTAAAGGTCATCTAGCCCAACTCCCCCTGAGATGAGTATGGATGAAGCTCTGAGCTATACACTTCCCCAGTCCATTACACCCATTGATGTGCCTGAGCTTTCTCTTCTCCAGGCTGCAGAGTCTCAGTCTCTCCTCATACAACAGATGCTCCAGTGCCTTTATCACCTCTGTGCCAGGCTCACTCCATTCAGTCCATGTCTGTCTTGTACTGGGCAGTCCAGTCCTGGTTGAGCAGTGCTCCAAACTATGGTCACACAAGTGCTGAATGGAAGGGGATGATCACTTCATGTTACCCAGGACAATGCTGGTCTTCTTTTCTCTGAAAGTGCACTGCTGGTTTGTGATCAGCTTGTTGTCCACCAGGACTCCAATGGCCTTCTCTGCAGAGCTTCCTTCCAGCAGCTTGGTCCCTGGTGTACATGGTGCCTGTGTTTATTCTTCTCCAAGTTCTCTTCAAGACTTTGCATTTCCCCTTATTCAAATTCATGAGGTTTCTTTTGAGCCAACTCTCCAGCTTGTCAAGGTCCCACAAGGTACCACAACTATGTGGTGTTTCAGCTGCTCCTCCCAGTTTTGCATGATGTGTGAACTTGCTGAGGTGCACTCTGTCACATCATTTCAGGTCATTAGTGAAGCTGTTGAACAGCATTAACCCCAGTAATGATCCCTGGATCACACCACTTGTGACTTGCCTCCGACTGTGCTTTGCGCTGCTGATCACCACCCACCAGGCCTGGCCATCCCGTCAATTTTCAAGCTGTGTAGTTATCTAGCCTGTAATTTGTCAGCTTTTCTTTGAGGATCTCTGAGGATGTTGTAGGATCTGCCTCAAGTTGAGGTAAACAGCTTTAGCTGCTCTGTCCCTCATCCAACAGGCTGCTCACCCTGTAGAAGGTTATCAGATGGTTAAAGCATGATTTCCCTTCTGCAAGCATATACTGATTGCTCCCAATCTCCTTTATTCTCTTCATGCATTTGGAAATGGTTTCCAGAATGATTTTCTCCATCATTTTTCCATGGGTATAAATTGCTGCTATGTTGTTTGCCTGTGGTTGCAGAGCCCAGGTAATAGATTTGATAGGAAAGCTGTCCTATTCATTTTACTTTAGAGACACTTAAATTATGAAATCTCTAGATCCTGGATTTTCTAAAATGTCTCTCTGTTATCCTATGGAGGTCAAATTGAAATTTGTCTTGTGGCCAGTGAATGGGAGGAGGCATGGAAAAGGAGCATGTAAAAATCCTCTAGGGCATTGCAGGCAGTGAGGCTTCAGGGACTAAGAGGAGTGTTTGGGATGCGTGTACAAAATAATGTGTTTGCAATGAATTCAAAAATACATATTTTTCCTGTTTTCATAGTTTACTCCTATTAAAGCAATGCTACATTGCAATTGACTTGATTAAAAAGAAGTCTAATATTCCCAGTTAATGCCTGTATTTATTTTAGAAGTGAAACCCTGAAGAGTGATACAAAGTCAGCAACCTTGCAAAGATTTGGGAATATTGCTTAAAACTTTGTCCCTCAAGATTATTTAGTTCCATTTTGGCTTTTCAAGACTGTGGATAACCCAGCAGGAATGTGTGAGGCCAACTCCCTTGTTCCATTTGGCTGGATATCACCTTACCAGAAGTGGATCTGTAGGACATACTGGTGGGTTTGTGTGGGCAAGTGAAATATTACCTGCCAAACTAACCATGGCAGAGAGGGAGAGAAATTGGAAATCTGTCAGAAGATGCCTCAAAACAATGCATATTCTGATAGCTAATTTTCATTTGCTCGCTAATCAAGGAGCACAAAGTCTTTCCTGCTACTCAGACATTTAGGGTTTTTTTTAGTCTTTCTCTAGAACATAAATATTTCTTCTCTTTTTAGGTGTGGGTGAATCAGACAAGAATCTAGGTGCAAAGGCAATCAGACAGAATGAAATTATGAGGCTTTATAAATAATCCTGTTTTGAATGTACTAAATATACTCAGAGAAGTTGTGTGATTGGATATGGTGTATGTAACATCAAAGGTCTAAGAGAAAAATTGAAGACAACTGTCAGAAGCTTTTTGCTCTTGTGATTGAAGGCTAGAAAAAATGAGTTTCATATCAGCATCACATTGTCAACAGTGTTGAATGCCTGATTACTGAGGCAATTAAAAAAAATTATCATGAAAATTAGCTGTGCTGGCCAGATAGAGAGAATAAAATTTTAATTATTACTATGACTTGTCTGTGAAAATGATAAAAAGAATTCATTTCACTTGCTCTTGTGACAGCAAAACCATCAAGCCTCCAAATTCTTTCTTACTGTTCTTAGTCTTTAGGTCCCTCATTGAAGTTTAGAATTGGCCCATGTACTTTCAGAACACGTTCTAAATTTTTTTCCTCCTATTCTGATTGTTATCTTTCTCCTGCTTTCTTTTGCAGTAGTTTACAATTTAATTCAGTATTCCATCTGCTCTTCCTATAGTACTAAAATAATATATTTCATGTTTTTATGAACAATTTGATTCCATCTCTTGCAAAGTGACTGCAGGCACAGAAGTGGGGAGTTTATCACCATAATGAGGTATTTGATACAATAAACAGCTGGGAGATGAAAGCTCATCTGTTAAGAAAATGTTTTATCTCATGTTGTGAGACATTTTGAATATGGAACAGTAGCTGTTCCTTATATGAAAGTCAGTGCCTACCAGTAGGTGCCTAAAACATGTGCAAGGCAGGTTCAGCTCCTTTTTCTCCTTGTGCTCAGAGCTGCCCTGTTTCAAAGAATGCTGTTTAGGAATGCTGCTGGATACTCTCACACCAGGAGATTATAATACAAAGTTTATACTGTAAAGAATCAGCTGAAATTCTGCAGTTTCACTGGAGGATTATTTTTTAATAAGTTCTCAGCTGGCATTATGTGTAAGCATTGTTTTATGTTTCTAAAAGGCTATGTACCTTTGATTCAATACCATCCTGAATCTTAAAATTTGCTGTTGTGACTACTACCATGCTTGCAAATCCCTAATTTAAATTACCTCTTAAGAAACTGAGTGTATTGTTTTGGGTGGCTAATTTCTGTTTTCACTCTAGCAGAAAGGGAAAGAGGAAGAGAAGAGGGAGTCATTGTTTTGTGATGACAGGACAGAAGGTGTTTCTTTAATTCTTCCTCTGCAGACCTAAGGGGAGTTTTGGAAATATGCTCCTTTTTAGAGTTATCTCTGCTGATTCTCTCCTTGTAATAGTGCTTAGCATTTTGAATGTTCAGCATTTAGGTAAAGAACAGTATATATGGATCTCTTGGGATAGCATGTTCTAGCTGTAGAACATCCAGATTTGTAATTTCAAACTTTAATGGATAGAGTTGGCAGTTTTATTATCTGTTTTGTCTTCGTAATTTTATTTTCCTGTGGAAAGATTCTGATCTCATGGTTCTACAATCAATTTTGCTTTGGCATCTAGTTTGTGTTTTCCCAAGAGCATAGTTAGTTCTTGCTGATCACTCCTCGTGGCTGAAAGAAAATTCAATGTTCATTTTAAGACATTTTCCTGAAAAGTATCTTCTGTGGGATGCTTACATAAGCAGACTGCGGTGTACCATGTTTTTTGAAGGCATTTCTGGTACAGTGGACAAAACCATTACCTGTCACTGTTTGTAATACTGTTGGGGTTGGGGTTTTTTGTTCTTTTATTTCTTTTCTTTATTACATGTTACAGTGTTCTTTCTGGATTCTTTTGTTTTTACTGGTTTAGGCAGATATTGATTCTAGACATTCTGCAATATTTTTCCTCTTTCATGTGAGCATCCTCTGAAGATTTTTTAATGAAGAGACTTTGAGAACCATGGTCCTAGCTATCCATAATGTATTAGATTATCTGGGATTTTTCTAATAATTGCTTGTGTCTTAGCCCCATATGCTATATTATTTATTTTAATACTTTTTTTCATATCCCATATTCACAGTGCAGGATTAGACTGTACAGGCCTGTTTTAAAATTATGTGCACCTTAATTTTGATGCATGAAATTGTGCATTCTCAAAAATCACACTTTGGTATGGCATAGAATTTATATTTTACTGAATAATTTTGTGTAAGCAGGTGTAAGGCTTCTGGTGTAGATGTCCTGTCATTCACAGCCCCATTAAATACATCAGGAGATTCCTTTGTCTTTTGTTGGTCTAAACTAGATGTAATCTCTAGGATTACATATGCTTATTCAGCATGATAATCTGTTGAAGGAGAGGTTAGCTAACATGTGGCCATTTCATTGTTGCTGCCTTTGCCAAATTGGTGTCACTCTTTAAGGAATTGGAGCGATGCCTATTGCTGAGTCTGGCCTTTACAATATGTCTATGTTCACTGCTTGTTTTGTCCTGGACTCACTGCTGTGCTCTTTGTTTGATCTTTCTGTGCTTCTAGGCCTGTTGTGCTTCTATTGCTGTTTAAATTCTAGGGCTCCTCAAGCTAAATTAGAGCTTTAGTTTGCCTGATTTTTCTCCCATTTCCTTTAGCTTGAAGGTCTTGTGTATCTTAGATCCTTATCTAATCTGATTTCTAACAAACAAAGACCAGAAGTTCAAGATTAGTGGCTCAGTTAGAATGAACACAGGAACTATTTCCCCACTTTAATGCTCTGTGATGTTCACCCTGGACAATGCATTCTTCACAATTAATGTATTCAATTTTTCTTTAGGAGTCTGATCAATAAAAACTTGGATTAAAAACATATATGACAGAAAGGAAGAAGGGCAAATGCAGAGCCCTGCTGCTGTATTTTTTCTCTTGCTTAAAGCATGAGTACACAATTTATGTACAACTCCTAAGGAAGCAGGACCTTGCAAAGTGAAAGTGAAGATGATGGAAAATATATGTATTCCATTGATATTATACCCATGTTCAGAGGCTGCTTCCTCTCCTCTCCCCTCTTAATCTACCTTTGAATCTGTCAATCTGCCATGTCCACTTCTGTTGCTTTTTGTCAAGGGAGCTGTGCCTTTGGCATTGACACATTTAGATTTTATCACATAGATTTCAGAAAAACGTGCCCACTAAGTGCAGTTTGCCTTAGTGTTTGATTGTTTCTTTGTAAACCTTTCCATTTAAATGGAGAGAGGCATAATTTGTCCAGCTGCTCAACCTTGCCATCAGGGACATGTTCCAGGGATAAGCAGGATTTAGCAGAGGTTAAGGGGGTACATCTGTACAAGAGCTACTCGTTAATATATTAGTGACGTAGCACAGAAGGATTCACTTCGGGCAGGAGCTAAGTGTGGGCTTGGTACATCAGCTGATGTCCGACAGTAAGCTCCATTCTGAACTAGATTGCTTGATCTTTTGAGGCTCATCGATTTCTAGAACAGTATTTATTGCTTTTTGAAATGTTCAGGTAAATACGAAATCTGATAAAGATTTAATGGAGGAAGTCCTGTATTCATAGCAATTTTTCTGATTTCAAGCAAAGTGCAGTGGAACTACAATGTTAGCTTTTAGTACCTTGACAGTTTCTTCAGAAATACACTTTCTTTGGCATAAGCTCTTACACATAACCTGTGCCAGTTACATCTTGTGTATTAACTGCAAACACGGGATGTGATATAATGAAACCCAGAGCATATCAGAATTAAATTTGGCATTGCTACAGGAAAGAGCCAGTTAATGTCCTTGTGTAATGCTTATGTAATAGATTAGATTCTCTGCCTGACTGTTCTAGTTGTCTGTGGTGCTATATAAAAAGCTTGCCAGCTTGCTAGTACTCAATTAGCTCATTCACCAGGAGTAAACTAGTTTTCTAGCTTATAGGAGCAAAGCGCTTCCAATCCTCTAATTGGTTTATGCATATAATCTTTTCCACACACCAAGTGCAAAAGTTGACTTGCTAATAGAATTGGAGAATAAAGTGAGAGAGGGGCAAAAAGTACAGAAAGATCTATAAACTCGATCTGTATGGAGCACTGTTTATTAAAAGCACCATTTATTACTCCTTCAGTTCTTTCTGGTTACTTGAGACAACAGATAAATCTTAATAGACAAGAAAAGGGATCATAGTTACCTAATGCATAAAAAATGTTTGGCTTTCAAGATATATTGTTGCTGTCAACCTCACAAACTTAATTTGGTTTATATATTATTTTAACTTTCTATGTATTTTCAGTGTTTTTAGAAGATACAAGTAGAGTTTAGTTGTTACCTATTATAAGTTTTTAATAGGAAGTTGTACATTTTATGAAAGAAAACTGGTAAAAGAGATTGGAAAGCTTGTTTGGAGATACCATGTCAATGTTAGTTCAGGGTCTTTGAAAAATTATGCCTTATAGCTTATTTTATGGCATAGAAGATAGGATTTCAGGGCTTTAAACTGAAAGTTATAATAATCACATGATAGTATATTTAGTGGACTTTCAAATAATTTCTTCAAAACTTTAACTATGAACATTGTCAGGACAGAACCAAGTCAGTGTAGGGCTTTTGTTATTGTCTATTCCTCCCAGGGCAGAGTGTCTGATGAAAGATATCATCCTGAGATGGGACACTTACCTTCCAGGCTTCAGCTGCTTCTCCAGCCTTTCTTACTGATCTTTGTGGCATCAAAGAATTCAGAAATACTTCTAAGAGTTAACCAGCACTATGGTGAGGCTTTGCTTTAAACTTTGCTATTTCAACCTCTTGTCTGACTTCTCATCCATACAGAGTCTTACCATGAATAAGATGTGGCAAATTCTTGCTTCAAAGCATCAAACTTTCAATGCTAAGGAAGACTTGAACGTTTTGTAAAGCTGTTGGTAACATCTACTTCATGTTCTGCTTTATTTAATGTAAGCTCTTCTTAAAACTGTGTCATTTTCTTTCGAGATGCTGAGATGTTTTATAGATATTTTTTATCCAAATGTACACCTTCTGGCTTGCTCAGCTCATAGCTAATGCATGTTTAGAAATCTCTATGTATGAACATAGCTAATAATACACTTTTTAGTTAAAGAATTATTCTAAGAATATTCTAAATATTAACTGAAAGCTTAATTCTCCTACTAGAGTTTAAGCTGATCCTTGCTACATGCAGAAGAGAAAGTAATTTTCCTGAAGACTTTTGAGTCTTTAATAATAATTCAAATTTGAAAAATCACATCAAGTTGCAATTGAAAAGCTTTAAATAGGAAATCAGGGCCATGGTTTCACTTCGCCTATGGTTTTAGTTCCTTTTAAACTTCAAGAGAATAGCTCATAAAATAGATGGTATTATTTAAAAAATGGCCTGATGAAAGAAAATATGCATGTTCCTGTTGCAGCATGACCAGGTACAGTGTATTCTGCCAGAAGCTTTGCTCTGTGCCAGAGAACCTCCTCTGTTCATTGGACAATATCTTCCACACAGGCAATTTATGTAACTGATTTCCAGTATACCCAGTGTAACTCTCTGAAGGAGCTGCACCTTCTGGGCATTCTCAGGCTGGATACCTGGTTCTGACTATTACTTGATAAGAATAAAATGTCTTATGGTGTGCCTTCTCCTCTGAGCCTCTTTGAGCCCTTATAGTCCTCGAAACATTTCTCAAAGAAGCTGGATATGTCAATTCTCCCCATCACACTGGGTCTCAGAGAAAAAAGAATGACACCTTGGAGAAGAGAGGGCTCCTGGGAGACCTCAGTGCAGCCTTCTGCTATTTAAAGGGGACTTACTAAAAAGAGGGAGAGTGACTTTTTGCATAGACACAGTGACAGGGCATGGGAGAATAGTTTGAAACTACAAGATAAGATATTTAGATTAGATGTTAGGAAAAAAATCTTTATGGTGACGGGGGTGAGGCACTGAAGCAGGTTGCTCAGAGAAGGTGTGGATGCCCCATCCCTGGAGGTGTTCAGGGCCAGGCTGGACAGGTGTCTGAACAACCTGACTTAGTGGATGGCATCCCTGCCCATGGACAGGGGTTAGGATTAGATTATTTTTAAAGTGCCTTCCAACTCAAGCCCTTCTGTGATCCTTGAAGAGTCTCCTGGAACTCACCCGGTCAAAAAAAAAATCTCTGAGAGCTTCTATTCCATCTCAAAATGCAGAATACTTTATATTCCACAGAAAGAGCTGGTGACTGAAAATGGTGTTAACCATAACAGTGCTCCCTTGACTGTGCTTTCTTGCTGTTGCTCACCCCCTGTCCCATGGCTCAGGGTGGTTGTGTTCCTCAGATGGGAGCAACCAGGCTGGTGTGTGTGAGCACAGCCCAGCAGAAGGAAGTGCCTGGATAGCCAGGGAGCAGCACTGTGGTGTCTGGGCATGGTGGCAGGGCAGGTCTGCTCAGGCACCCAGGGTAAAACACTGCCCAGCAATCACCAGGCAAGTCCATGGAGTTGAGGCAGGGCTGAGGGCAGGCCAGAGAGGCAGCCTGGTGTCAGACTCTGTCCCTGGGGCTGGTGGCCAGGCACAGGCACAGCCCACAGCTCGTGTGGGAGACAGGCAGTTGTGGCTCAGCTTAAAGCTTGTGTGAGAAAGGGGAATCAGCACCAGTGGAGCATCCCCACAGCACCATCAGGAGGGCTCTGCCCAGGGTCACCAGAACCCCTGCAGAGCGATATAAATGTGCCTCTAGTAGAACATTTCTAGTGATGGATGCCCTTCTGTGCAGTGTCCAGACCTCATTGCTGTCTAGCAGTTTCCAGCACTGATTCCATGCCCAGTTCCTAAGTCTGCTAAAGGTTCAGGCTGCTTTCTGGGTGTGACAGAGAATGTGTGTTACTGTGGCAGAATGCTTAGGAGAGAAATAAACTCTTGGAGTTCAGTTCTGCTGATAGACATGGGAGAAGTTATTTGAGAGACAGATTTAGTTCTCTGTAGACTGTTAGTCCAGTGCTGTCTTTAGAATCTGAAGGTTAACATATTAGCATCACTGCTTGCTAGCAATGGCCCACCATTATGCAGTCATTTATACGCAATAGTATTGAAAGGTTAAATGTTCTCCTGCAGTGAAAAAGTGAAACATGACTCTTGCTTTAAGGTCACACATTGCTTTATCTGATGCTACTGGACAATATATTACAAACAAGATGGATCCCAAACCATCCATCTTTTGTGATGCTTGTCATAGGGAAGAGGTCAAATGGATTTTATGAGCCTGTATTATGCCAAACATTGTGAAGACCACTCAAGACTGACAGAAAGACTTTTGGACTGCCAAACCTCTTTGGAAAGTTCCACATCCTCTCATATTGTCATAGTTATGATCATCTGTTTATCATAGTTTAGCAGATACTCTTTCAAGAATGGATGGTGTAGTTATAACAAGAAAATTTGTTAAAATGCATTGAATTATATTAGGTGTTCCATTTAAATAATTAAAAATCATCAGCAAAAAATAAAAATAAGTGTGCAAGTTCATGATGTAGAGACTTCTGTGATGCTCTCTTGTTGCGCAGGAAAGGATAACGAGCTTTCTGGTTTTTGATTGTCATATGTCTATCATTTACAGACATTTGTTTGGGCAGAATAGTCAAAATAAAGGGACTGGGCCCTCCTTTGTTTAATGCCTGTGCCCTGAAGAATGGGATTGGCATCCATGAAATTTTTCATAGACTCTGAGAAGGAAAGGCCTTTATAAAGAGAAGACAGAAGTGCTAATTGTGGGAATAAGACTATTTCTTGTTAATGACAGAGGTTTGCTTGAGGTTTTTTGTTGACTCTTAAGCAAGGTCCTACACATCACAAATACAAAGCAATAGAAATTTAAGTAATCTTAGATCTTAGGAAAAGGTGCTCTTCCTCTTAAATAGTACATATTTTAAAACTATTTTCTTTGAAGAAATGTTTCCAGTAGCTATAACAACCTGTCATCAAACGAGGCAAAGAAATGCAATAAATCTTTGCTTGACACTCAGTCATTGAAATTGTGCCCTGATAAAAAGGAAGCTTAATAATTAATTATTTACTTCTACTCTTGCACTTCCTCTATATCCTCCTGTCCCTGTCTTATGATGTGCAAATGCCAGGAAATATGGCCCAAAATGACTGGATGAATATGGGAAATGAGCAGTGGCCCAGTCTCATGTGGGTTTCAAAATCTAGTCTCCACTTGCTATAGGGTTTGTCATTATTACATTTGTGGCAAGAGAGGTAGGAAAGGTCAAGGTGAGGATTTTCTGTGTATTCTTAAATATCACATAATTATACAGCTGTGTTCTTTTTTCCCACATTCTTGATAGCTTGTTCTTGAGAAGATAATGCATCTGCCAGTACCAGCAAGCACAGGGATGTATGGATTAACATTTTTGAAGTTATGTTTTTATCCTTAGAAACCAGAACTATAAGAACTAGAAATTAGTATTAAAAAATACTTTTTACCAGTTCTCTGCTTTGCTGAGGAAAAAAAGGGCTGCACTTCACCCAAACTGGAGTAATTTTTACTCCTTTTGATTACAATCAATTCAAACTTCAGTGATATATTTTGAATATATTGTCACATCTTTCAGGCATTTGTGGAGGAATAGTGAAATATTGGTCACCAACATCTCTGGCTTGCTTAAGATCAGAATATTTGGACCAGCAGTGTCCATTTCATTGCATTTGCATTTTTGTTTCTTTGTGTATCAAAAACTTGAGGGTGAAAGATGGGATTGACTTTCAGCCAAGTCTTTTTCATCACACCTACATTTAGAGGAACTCATTACTATCAGTCATGAATTTCTGATTCTTTTTCCCCTCCTCTTTCAGTTGTTAGTGTTTTTATCCATTTCCTATCTGTTTAATATTTGTGGACCTGTAAGTCCCTGTGCAGACTTTGTGTACTGCAGCTAAAGGATCAAATCAAGTGGATTGCATTTCTAATGTAAATAGTTGAATTGTTTCCAGTTTAACACATATTTATGGTTTATCTTAGTTAACAAGAAATCTGTAGAATTACCAGCAGATTATAACTATGGCAACAAGAACAGAGAAGATGGAACAATTTCTTTTCAGGGTGTAATAGGCAAATGAATCTCAGGTTTTGTTTCCACTGCTGATACTCTGTTCACAAGTCAGAACCATTAATGTGTGATATCAGAAACATTTGGCATCCTCATGTCTATGAAATAAATACAATGTGAAATCATAGCATGATTAACAGTGGATGTTTAACAAGCTTGTGATTTGGAGAAATTGTCTATAAAAGATTTGGTGAAATTTGTGAAATTGAAGAGAATGTGTCCTTGTTGTGTATGTGGTTGAAAAACAATGGAAACAAATAATTTAATCAGTGCCAGATTAAGCTGTTACAACATGAAAGTAATTATACTTTTCATAGTAATTAAAAATTAAATGTTTACAAATTCAAAATTATTTTAATTATAATTATAACAATGTGTATGCACTTTCCACTGCATAAAATACAAAAATCTTCAAAAATTAAAAAAACTAGTTTCTCATTGAATTGCTCTAGTGAACCTGATGAAACTTTAAGCCCTTTATTTCTTTTCAAAGTGAAAAGCTGTGTCAGTAATTATTGTCATTATTAATCAAGGCTTCAGTTTCCTCTTTTAGAGAGTTTTTTTCTCCACTGAAATGTTCTGTACAACCTGTGTCTCTCTCTCATTGCATGCCTTCCATCTCTGCATAGGTTCTCTTGGAAGTCTGTGGGTGAGTTCTTCAGCAGCAATTCCAGGTTCAGTGAGTTGGCATGGAGGAGAAAGGACTTAGAGCTCTGTCTGCTGGTCATGAGCACTTGAAATCCTCTGGTGCTTCTTCACAGTTTTGGTCTCACTCTCAAACAAAATACTTCTTCCATTCACTTTTCTGTTGCTGTTATTTTTCTTTCCTTATCACTGAGAAAGCACAAGTCTCACTCTAGTGCCTGACAGCTCTTCTGTAGCCACTGCCCGTGGCATTCTGTGTTTCCCAGCTTATTGTGATTATTTAGCAAAGTCATAAGAGTCAGGCCAGAGTCCAAGTCAGCCTGAACACATCCTCCCACTGGAGGAGAGAAAGCTCAATGCCTCAAGCTGAGAGACTCCTCTGTCTCATAGCTGCTGCCTCTGATTTCTGTCTGTGCAATCAGCCCTTGCCAGCTCAACAGCAAGAGCAGGAGCCTGAGCTCTACCCTGGGCTTGGGGAAAAGGAAGACAGTTGAGGGTTTTCATTCATAGCTGGTGCTGCAGTGGGATGGCTCCTTCTCTCTAGGAACTTCTGCCAGTCAGGTAGTGTTACAGGGCTTGCAAGGGTCTTTCAGGGGTGAAGAGAGAGGCGAGAATCTTGACCTCATGTTCAGAAGGCTGGATTTATTATTTTAGGCTATATATTACATTATTACTATGCTAATAGGAATAGAGAGAAGAAGTTCAGAAGCTTGCTAAGCTAAGAATAGAAAAGGAATCAATAGTAAAGAACCTCTCTCTGATTCTGTCCCAGAGAGAGCTCAGTCTCTGATTGGCCATTAATTGTACACATCCAACATGGGCCAATCACAGGTGCACCTGTTGCATTCTACAGCAGCAGAAAACCATTGTTTACATTCTTCTTCTGGGGCCTCAGCTTCCCAGAAGGGAAAATCCTAAAGAAAGGCTTTTTATGAAAAGATGTTGGTGACAAGGTAGCATTGCCACTAGGGCTGAGCAAAACAACTTTACTGCAGGCGGCAGAGAAGGGCTGCCCACCTCTACAGCCAGGAAGCATTTGATTCATCTGCTGAGCAGCAGCAAGGGTCAACAATATGGTTATTGTGGTGAGTCATCCTCACTCAGCTGAGGACAATCATGGAAACCTCATGGGAAATGAACCCTTTTGAAGAGAATAAATCAGCGCTTTTTAGCAACTGATCTTTTGTTCAGATTGTTCATGGTGTTGGAGGATAAGCTGGCCATCAGTGAGCACCAAGCAGTTGGACAGAAGGACAGTGTAACTCCAACAGCTTGTTAGAGTAGAGATGGAGGAGGCAAGGAGAGGCTGAAGCTCATTTAACGTCTTTACAGAACTGGTAGCTGAGAAGAAGGTGGGGGAAGCAGATCTCCCACAGGAAATCGCACTGTTGCCAGCAGTAGCTTTCCTTGTGCCACAAATCTCTAGGCTTTTTGCAACCCCTGATGACAGGATTTGTGGGAGAAAGTGAATCCCAGCATGGCCTCCTGGTGAGCAGGACATACAGTGCGGTCAGGTGGATGGGTGAGTATTTCTTCACTTGCTTCCAAATGCACAGTGTCCAAACACCCCAAACAAGGTGAGCCTCTCTTTCTTCTCAGGCTGTTCCTCCAGATGATGAATGCCATAAGGCCCAGGAGCATTCTGTCCACATTTCTATCCTTGTTACGTGTTGTGTCTCACTGCATTCACCTAGGTCTCAAATTCCTGCCCTGCCTTCTAACAATATATCTAGTCTTTGTGTTCTGCTGTGTCCCACCATGTTTCACTACTGGAATAAAGGACCTTACGCATGTTTAAAGTCTAAAGCCTGGATCTAGTGAATAGTATAGGACTGTGGCTTTTATACTTGTGGGTGAGCCCCATTTCAGTTTTGAGGGCTCCTTTCTGGAGTACCTGGAGCCTCTTTTGACTGGGAAGGTTCGGTTAAGAATTAGGGGAGTGAGTCAAAACAGTGTTTGAGAAGAGGTTCAGTAACAGAAGAGGAATAAATGTACCCAAGTGTGGGTGAGGAGACTTGGTGTTTGGGCTTTTTTTGTTTTGCCAGGCTTGTTAGTAGGGGTCTTGGCTGTGACTTCAGCATACATTCAAATAAATAAATACAATTTAATTTTTTATGTAATCACATAATTTTTTAGTTTCTTGCTATTAATCTGAAGTGCATGTATAAGGAAACAGCTTTAATCATATATCGAAAATCAATCAGATTCAGAAGTTCAGGTGTTCATAAGAAGGGCCAAGACAGGTTCACAGTGCAAAGTTTCTGATAAAGTAGTTTAATTTGATAGTGATTAAGGGATTACAAATATGTAGAAATGTGTACCAGTGACACATATTTCCTGTTTCAAAATTAGTTGAAGTTAAAAGTAAATATATATGTATATAGGTACTTAGTGGAATTTGAACAACAAAATGCATAATTTGTGAGTTTGATGTATCTGTACTGAAAGAAGATAGGCTATGTATTTAATTAGTAGCCTTAAATTAAGAAAGAATAGCTGATTAATTTGCTGAATCTCCTGACAAACCTGTATGTGGCTCCAGCTTCCCTCTCAGCTGGAGCTTGCCCTCCCACCACATCTCTTGTGGAGAAGCCCTGGCTTCTGTATTTTGTTTGCAGAATGAGAAGTGAGCTAAAAGCATTTTTGTGGAGCTGTGTTCCTTGTTTCAGAAGATGTTGCCATGTAATTGAAAAGGTGTTCTTTTCAGTGGGACCCAAAGTACTGGCACTTTATGGTTGTGCCTGACCATTTCAAAGTTAGTTTTCTCAGTCAAGGAAAAAAATTATGATAACTTTCAGTTAATCCACCTGTACATTCATGCATATTATGCATTTCCCGCTGGACCCGAAAACAAAAGCAAACAAAAGCAAGTGGAAAGAGGGAGATTGAAGCGAGCCTTGCTGTGCGTTGAAGATGCCGATCAGTGGCAAGCAGCAGGAGCGCCTCTGCTGGGTCGCTGCTGCCACCCGCTGGCGCTGGGCTGGGGCTGCCCACGGTCCTGCTCCGGGCTGGAGGAAAAGCCAAATGGTTGAGATCCAAGTGATGTTTTATGGAATTGTGCAGGAAATAGGTATAATTTGTCTGAAGAACAATGAGACTCGTTAACATCGACGGTCGTGCTTGACAACTGCCACATTAATACAGATCTGATAAGTTTTTTGATTCATATTTTCTGTTTGGTTTTGTAATGATTTTGTTCCTTTTGTCATTCTCATGACTGTAATTGTAAGGATAGTATTATTAGGGCTAGTGATACTTCATTCATGAAAAGCTTCTTACTGGAAACTGTCCCTTTTAGTAATGTCTAAATTTAAAATCACACTTGTCTGTATAACAAGACTCCCAGTGAGGACCTGTTTAGACAGTAACAAGAAATCCACCCCAGAACAAAACAATACAGTGAGACCTGAGAGGGTTATCTCAGCTGCCACAGAGACCTCTCCCTTTCAATTTACCCAGATGGCTCAATCTCTCTAAATTCCAGAGCAAACACATAAGATTGAAAGGATGTTTTGAAGGTCAACATGCTTTGAACCTTTCCAGTGAAAGTATTGCAAAATCACTATTGAGCATTCTGTCAGGATCTCCCATTATTTGTAGATTGAGTTTGATTTTGCTGGGCACTGGTCTTGTTGCAGCACCATCTCACCTATGAAAATTTTAGGCCTTAATTGCCCTTTAAAATGTTTTTCAGGACATCTGTGGTTTAATACAAAGATGCACATCTGTTTAACCTCAGCAGATGTATGAACTTTGTGACTCTACTGCTTATTATCAAACCCATTTTAAGGTACTGCTTTTTTAAGGAAAGCTTTGCTGGGCTAGGACAGAGATTACACAAATGTGAGTTGTTAGATACCATAATGATTAACTGCCAGATTTTGATTAGCAACCTTAGGCTATCTTCTTTATTGCATTAAGTGTTTTAGCCTTCTCACATTTCTTGGTCTCAGTGTCTATCTCAAATCTCACAGTTGTATCATCTATGCCAGACATGGCTTATGTTACAAGCGCCCAGAACTCCATTACTCTCTTGTAATACAAGTTGTTATATATATACAACGCATACATATATATATTCTTGAAGGAGTTTACCGTAAGACTGAGGTTACTCTTCTTTATTGCTGATTTTGGTAGCTAACTAAAGCAAAGGTGAAGGATATTGGACAAATAATTTAATTCCTTATTTAATGGGAGTACCATTTTCTATTTCTGCTGACATTTCCTATTTCTCTCTGGCATCCTTTTCAGTGTGACATAGACAGTAGGAGTTAAAAATTTTCTTAGCATGAGTAGGAGAGTTCAAGGTGGAATTGGGGTGGGAGTTGATTTGTTACTCTCCAAAAGAAATGTATCAGATTCTTGATGTGGTAGCCTGTTAGATCTGAGGATAAAAGGTTTGATCTTTCACACCCATACTGAGTGCTACTGACAGCCGTGAGATTTCTTACACAGTTTTCACATGGTGCATGTAACAGTGGCTGGGGTTGGAAGGCAGGCATTGCTAAGGAGCATGTTTTGAATCAATATATTTTGGAGAAATGTACTCTTTTTGTTGTTGTTGAAAAAGCCCTGGAAGAAGCTCTTCAGGAGGAAGCAAGAAGATGTGCACAAGTGATGGAGCGCAGGCGGGCAGTGCGTGCCGCAGGGTGCCGCTGCAGAGTGCAGAGTGCGGAGATGCAGACATGCAGAGTGTAGAGATGAAGGGTGCAGAGATGCAGGGTGCAGAGATGCAGAGGTGCGTAGTGCAGACATGCAGGGTGCAGAGTGCGGAGATGCAGACGCGCAGAGTGTAGAGATGAAGGGTGCAGAGATGCAGAATGCAGAGGTGCATAGTGCAGAGATGCAGGGTGCAGAGATGCAGAGGTGCGTAGTGCAGACATGCAGGGTGCAGAGGTGCAGAGTGCGGAGATGCGGAGGTGCAGAGTGAGGAGATGCAGAGTGCAGAGGTGCGGAGATGCAGAGATGCAGAGATGCAGAGGTGCGGAGATGCAGAGATGCAGAGGTGCAGAGGTGCAGAGGTGCGGAGATGCAGAGTGCAGAGATGCAGAGGTGCAGAGGTGCGGAGATGCAGAGGTGCGGAGATGCAGAGTGTGGAGATGCAGAGTGCGGAGATGCAGAGTGCGGAGATGCAGAGTGCAGAGGTGCGGAGATGCAGAGTGTGGAGATGCAGAGTGCAGAGGTGCGGAGATGCAGAGTGCAGAGGTGCGGAGATGCAGAGATGCCTTTCCCCCACCGGATGGTGCCAAGGGTGTGAAGCAGAACCAGGGGTGCCTGCACTGCCCTGTCCTGAGCTGGGAGCCTCGAACAGGCTTCAGGAGAGCAGAGGCATCATCTCCCTCAGACAAAAGAGCAGTTCAGTCCATTGCTGTCTTTCAATATCTTGTTAATATTAACAGTGTCAGTATAGGCAGTAAGTCAGTAATTCTAGACTCACAAGAGTTACTTTTTATTTTACTTATTTTACTTTTAGTCTTTCTGACTTTTATAACCTGGTTTTTCTGGTTTTGTTTTCTTGATTTCAGTGATTGATCTTTGTTGTTTGCTTGTTTGCTTTGTGTTTGTCAGTCTGAGGCTGCAGCTTTACAAAATATTTTTCTAGTGGCTGATCCAGGTACAGACCCTGCCCCCCATCTCAGCTGTGCACTGTCACCTTGATTGTTTATTCTGCTATAATGAGCTTTACTGATTGCTCTATCTGCTAAAGTTTTGTAATAACACTTTCCCTTTTATATTTGGGATTTTACCCTATGTATGTACCTTATGCTGCTCTTCTGTTTTTAAATTTATGATAATATCACAGGTCTGTTTAAGAGAGTAGTGAAACAAATACTAGTATAGAACAGAACTGAGATAATGGTAACTTCAGCAGCTGGCTGGTTAATTATGTAATAACTGGAGGCAAAAGGACATTTCTGTTCCTTGTATATGACCCTATGTATTTCCTCTATATTCCTTACATGGGAAAATTTTTTGGTTTTTAACAATATGATGTTCTAGTTCAAGGCTAAATTTTGTCAAAGGAACCTTGCAGTTCTTCACAGGAATTTGCTCCCCGTCAGAAACATTTGTTCACTTTCAGAAGCTGCCATCCACTTGGGACACTCTGGTGTTGGTCATGTCTTGTAAGACTGGTGGGACACCTTGTAGGATAAATATTTGAATTACTTCTGTGCCTGCAGACACGAGAGAGCCTTGCTAAGCACATTGAATTGCTCATGCACTTATGCTGTTTTTCAGGAATGGTGAGATAACGTTAGGACTTCCACAGGCTGAAATTCTGTGTTAGCAATCAAAAGGTAGAAATACTGTAAATTCTTTATGAGTTTAATAATAATCTGAAAATAATTCCACTTGGTCTTTTGGCAGTTGAGTTGCCTTGGGATCCAGCCAGTATTTCAGAGCTTCAATGTCTGAAATAATTAAGTGCTGCTGGTCATTTTTAGGATGTAAAAATTACTGTGGGTGGCTCATCTTTATGTGCCTATTCAAAGGATATGCAATGTCCTGATAATTTTCCTTCAGAATCATAAAAACAAGAAACATCAATAGCAACTTTTTAGCATTGATTAAAATTAATGTGAATGGTCATGAGGTCTTTCAGTAAAGAAGGTTTTCCTTGCTAGTTTAGGACCACTACAAAAACATTCCCAGGACAGTCTGTCTTTCTGCAAACGCATTTCATATTAAAGATGAGATTTTATTAGCTATTATGTTGATTTGTTTACTCACTATTTGTGTTGTCCTCAAACTAATTTGGCAGTGAGTAGCTCTTTATCTTGAAGGTTATTTGAAATTACATGTTGGATCAGGGCACAGTGAGTTTAACCTAATCAACAAATTGAATATATCCAACATATCCATCCATTCAGAATATTTCCTGAATATTCTATTCAGGAAATAGAATGTGATAAAGCAAAAACATTTGTTTATTGTAGCTTGTATTGGTCTTCCACTAAAATAGAGTCTAGACTCTTTTGTGACAGGAATACTGATGTTATTGGTACATGATTATTTCCTGTTTCAATTAAAATAAATTTCTGATGATAACAGGAGCCATCCCTTTTGTTGCTGAACACATTGTCTGATACACCTCATTATTGATTTCCATGAAGTTTTTTTCTAAGGTATTTATACAAAGGCCTATTAATGCTAGCATTGTTGAGAATAAATATACAACTATATTCATGTAGTCCTTTCAGAAAGCTGTACCAGGGGACACCATAAGAGAAAAAAACCTTTTGGATTTCATTTACTTTCACCTGGTTAGGCACTTGGCTGCTCACAGCCAAGTGAATATTCATTTATAGTGAATGAATGTGCTGTGGCTGTGAATAATGGCTGTGTTGTAGTTGGAACAGAGTCGTATACTTTTTCCAGTTCTGGTATTGCAAATGTAGCTTCAGTTCAAATGTCTGCATTATCCTTCTATTTTTTGCACGCTTATATAGAACTGAACCAGCTGAGGAGTGTATATATATATATATATATATATATATATATATAATTTGGACATAACTAGAAAAAACAAAAAAACAGAGTTGCTCTTCATAGTCTATTTGAAATTAAACACACAAGAAGATTTTGTATTTTTTAATGTGTAGCTTTACTGTGTGAAGTTGTTTTACAGAATATGCTGAAAATAGTAATCAGCAAATAATTTGTTAAAGATGATGCAGAACTGCTTTTGCACTAATGAAATGTTGAAGGTCATCTCTTAGAGCATTCTTATAGTCCATTTAAGTATAGGTTCTAGTTCATAATACTATGCTGTGAGTCATAATTCCTGTATTATAGTCCAGTATGCAAAAGCAAGAAAATAAAAGGCTTATGCATGAAGCATTATCAGCTGTTATCATATTTTGAAGCAAAATTCAGGTCTATGCAAGTTATCTCTGTCAGAAAAAGCATGAAATAATGTATCTTAAAGGTGATTCCCCAGTTTATTGACAAATAATTAAAAATACCCCTAAGAACCAAAACACAATTATTTCTTTAATCACAAGAAGATAAATTCATTTCTTAGGATTTCAAGAATTCCAGTCAAAACTTAAAATAAATAAAAGTAGTTTCATGTGGTAATCCTATGAGATAATTGTATTACAGGATGGTTGGTGGGAAATTCCTTTCAAAACTTCTTGCACTTGTGTACAGTTGCCTACCCTCTCAAATTGTGTTTTTGAAGCCAGGTTATATAACAAAACCAGTGTATATAACAAAGATGCAGCTACAAATGAGCAGCTGGGGGCAGCAGAAACAAAGCAGGATTGCTCTTAGCTTGAAATTAGTGTCTTAATGCTTTTATAGCTGCATTTTCATGTTACCTTTTTAGAATTTTGTTCTTGTTTTTCTACCTTCCTCTCATTGAAACAATATCCAGGAAAAAACCTCATTATTTTAATGATGTCTAACAAAACCTACCTGTATTTTATCTATACAAGGCTCACTTCTGTCTTAGTGTTAGAATTGCCATTGTCCTTTATAAACAATGCCCTATTTTCCAGCAGGGACTGCAGCCTTCTAGTAGCTACTGTTCACTCTTGATATTCCAGAACAGAGCATTGCTCATTTCAACTGTACCATAAAATCAAACTCTTTATATCAGGGGAGGAAAACTCGGGTTTTGAATAGAAAGCATGATGACAGGTGAGTGAAGATTAATATTTCAGGAAGAAACCTCATGACCTTCCAAGTTGTGTTGTTAATGGTGATTTCCATGAGACAGGACTGTCTACATCTATGTAGAATATGCTCTGAATATGCACTGAATGCATCTGGTCCCTCTGAGGATGGAAATTTCAAGTTGTGCTGAAAATGTCTGCAGTCAGGTAAGGGTTGTCTCAGGGCTGCTGGTGACCTTTCTGTAAGATATTAACAGGATTATGTAGTGGAGCATGGAGCATGCTCATGTGAGTTTATTGGATTTGGATGCAAGGTTTGGTAGTGGGGGGCCTGCAGGGGTGGCTTCTGTGAGGAGCTGCCAGAGGCTTCCCACGAGTGTGACAGAGGCAGTGACTGCAGGCTCCAGGCTGGACCCACTGCTGGCCAGGGCCGAGCCCATCAGCAACAGTGGCAGCGCCTCTGGAATAACACTGTCAAGGGAGGGTGGAAAACACCTGTGTGACAGCACCTGGAGCAAAAAGGAGTCAGAATATGTGAAGAAGCAGCCCTGCAGACACCAGGGTCTCTGCCCCAGGCACTGGAGCAGAGATTCCCCTGCAGCCTGTGGGAAGGACACATGTTGGAGAAGTTCCCAGAGCACTGTCTGCAGTGGGAGGGATCCCACACTGGAGCAGGGGAAGAATGTGGGGAAAAAATGACCCCCCCACCCCCCAAGGGGAAGGAGTGGCAGAGACCATGTGTGATGGACTGGCCATGGCCCCCATTCCCCATCTCCTTGTGCTCCTGGGAGGTGGAAGTATAGAATTCAGGAGTGAAATTGAGTCAAGGAAGAAGGGAGGAGTAGGGGAGAAGGTATTTTAAGACTTTGTTTTCCCTCTCATTATCCTGCTCTGATTTGATTGGTTCTAAATTAAACTAATATTCCCAAGTTCAGTCGGTTTTGCATGTCAAAACAATTGCTGAGTGATCTCTCTCTGCCCTTGACAAACAAGCTTGTTGTCATAGCAGAGACACAGCAGCTTTGGTGGGCACCTGACAGCCAGACAGGGGCCACTCACCACAGCCAAGGGTGTTTTAAGCATGTTTGGGAGTACTCCTCTGCTGATAGTGGGTCTATTGTAATGGTGTTGGGGGACTGGATAAGGAGGAAGGAGCCAGCCCTAGTGGTACTTTGTCCATAGGAAATTTAGGTTGAAGTTCTCAGAAAAAATTACCTCTGGCCTTCACCTAAGCTTTGTTTTGTTGAGGAATACTCAGTACTGGTTTGTCTGTGAGCAGCTGCAGAGCCAGCCCTGAATTCAGCTCTGGTGGTGAGAGCCCCAGAGAAGAGACCATGAACTGGAACCAACCTTTGCACAGGCAAGGGCACGGGGACCTGTGGTGCCAGCCCGGGCGCTGGACACTCAGAGACACGGCAGGAGCTCAGGACCCAGCTGGAAGACCCCAGACTTCCCTGCACTTTGACTGTGAGGGTATAAAAGCCATGGGGTTCCTTTGCTCAGGGTCCCTTCTCAGAGGCAGCAGCTCCAGCTGTTATTCTGTTGTTACACCATGATTAAATTACTGAAAGGATCCAGAGGTCGGAGACTCTGCTATGGAAACCTGGTCTGACTCTGTGAGTGTGGGGTGTGTGGCTGTGAAGTGGCCTCTGCCCAAGTGAGGCTGCCAGAGTGGCTCAGGGATGGTCAGACAGTCCTCAGACAGCTTTAGGGCAACTAGTCATTTTATTCCAAGGGAGAGCACAAGCAGAACTCAAATGTGTGCAGTATGAATCTTGGGAATAGCTGAGAAGAGCAGAATAAATCTTGGGAAGAGTTGAGAGCTTGCCTAATTTGATAACATTAATTAGGTCTGGGTACACCTCTGCCTCTGATTATCCATTATGCATGTATTTCACCTGGGAGAAATATCTCTAGTCTTTTCTCTATCTGTTAGTGCAAGGACTGATTAATGAAGAGCATTTGATAAAGTAACAAATGCTTTTAGGAAGACAAGGATATTCAGAGCAAAATGTGTCTAGGGAATATTCAGAAAGATCAAAAGCTTGTTTTCTTCATTATGCTACTAGGGAGTGAAAGGAAAACAATACATTTTGCATCAAAGTACCACACTGTCTCATTGCAGCACAAATAAAAACCAGTCTAGTTTATAGCAAAGTTACTGAACTGCAGGCCTGTGAACTGTATGAACTGAAGGATGAAGTTTCTCAAGTCTGTAAAATTTTCATACAGTTATGCTGAGCATCTACTTCCTCAAATTACTGCTGAGCCTGTCCATCTCCAGGAAATTATAAATTTGATTTCTGGGAGGCCCAAAACCCATTGATAGTATAAATAATGCTGTGTGTTGACAACATCCAATAATATATATATACCATGTACCTATAATAGAATAAGATAAAAATAATTATTATAAGAATGAAAAAAAACCAGTTTTAACACAGCATTTTAAATTGTATTTTGAAGGAAATATTGAGAGTACTTGCATTTATTCTGAATTGAAATGAGGTTAGATTTAGAAATGCCTTTGTTTCCTGTGAAGTGGAAATTTGAAGTGCTGATCAGTTCTATTTCTAGAGGAACTTTGTAACTGATTAGATGTCAGACTAATTGCTAGTTCTTGTTTTCAAAAATCCAGAGAAGGAAGCTGTCACTTTGAGTTCCCAAAATTATTTTCTGTATGTGTGTTGCAGTCTGTACAGCTTTGTAGTCAATCTAATCATCACTCAATCATCTGTATGCATTTGGAAATTTCTCTTCGTTAATTACCTTTTTCCCCAGTAGTCAATAACGGATATACCAAACATTGCTTTCATCATTGCTCATCCATCTACCATCCATACAGGAGAAACTGGGGGAAAACAGGTTCTTAAAGAGCTCAGAATCCTGGATTAGGCTGTAGTTATTTTGCATGTCCATGTACTGTACAGGAGTAAACATGATTAACTCCATGAACTTAGGAGTCTTTTCCATCCTAAATGATTCTATGATTGTATGAGTAACTGAAAATTAGTCTGCTGAAGTCTTTTGTTCTGACCTATTTACCTGATTGGCCTGCACACAATTTTCAAGATTGGCCTTTCAGCTTCAGCTTAGATGATTACATTGACAAAGATTGTTAAAGCTGCTACTGTGCAGTTTCCTTATTATAGACAATGTCAGGATGAGTTAGCAGACTCATGTTTACCTGCATTCAAATTCTGATTAAATTAAATGTAAATCTCAAAACTTGCAACTAGTATTTCAAGTTATCATCTATCTTTGCCTATACTCTGAGAAAATAACACAGCTCAGTCTAGTGAAGTACAGGCATGTCTTGTGGGCATTTTTACATTATTTGATCAGCACATCTCCACTGATCTTTTTATTGCTGTTACACTGAAAGAGCAACAAGAGCCCCCAAAGAGATTCTGAGTGAAATATAGCCAATGGGATTTTACTTTGAAAATACTTGCACAGTATTTAATGAAAAAATGCCAGTGTACTGAGGATTCATTAACTGTTGTATGTTGCCAACAGAGGAATCATAGCTTTTCCTTTCCTCCAGGCCACAAAGACCAGCCCTATGTCTTTATCTGACAAAACAATTATGTGTTCAGGCTGTGAAATAACCTATGGTAAAGTGTTTTATTCAACAAAGACATCCTAGTGAAAAATCTACTAGTTTTTTGACCTGAAGTTCCACACTGTGGAACTTTTTCCTTTGAAATCTTTTAAAGAATCATTAAGACATGTCACTTAACAATTTGGAAGTGCATCAAATGCATCTGTTTTTCATACAGAGTAAACTCTTGCCAAGAAAATTTAATAAAGTGATTTGCTGATGTAGAAGACTGTTGATAATGCACTCAGCATACCTAGCCAGCATACAACACTGACAGCTAGTTCTTCTAGATAAGCAGAGGATTTTAGATATAAATGTCTAAGAAAACCCAGTACCTAGGGGATCATCACTTGGCAGTAAATAATAAATGGATTCCCATGGTATCTTACATGGCATCTTAAAAGATTTTCTGTTTGCATTCTCATAATTCCAGGTTTTCATCTGAAATGGCAAAACAGTGTTATAGAAGTTTCCCATCAAGTAGAATGCTGTGGCAAATGCCTTACCATCAGATAATATTCATTCATAAGAACCAAAGGCTTTTTCTGAAAAAGGATGGTTTTGCTGAGTTGTTTTCTTGACTTGTTTAATTTTCAGTTGCTTTACAAAATTGCTTTTTGAACATTGTTTTTGTTTTAATTATAATTAGAAATGGTGGAGACTCAGAAGATCTGATAAAATTTTCAGTTTAAAATTTTGACTGAGCTAATCTAATTGCCTATCTGGGACACTTGGTAAAAGAGGAAAAGAGAGAGGGATTTCTAAATTTTTTTCCCCTTTCAGATTTTTCATCCCATCATAGTTTGAAATATCATTTTTGCATCAAAAATACCTCCAGGACTGGCTTGAGGTTTCCAAATTATCTGACATCTCTATCTATGGAGCTTTATGGCCACCAAAACTCTAAAGGAAATCACTGTGTTTTTTCTGTTGTGGTCATTATTCTTGCACCTGTGTAGGGGTGAGCTGATTGAGGAATGGCCTGTGTGAATGTTTTGCACGAAACCTTCTTGTGCTGGTCCAATGGAATCATAGCAGCTGCCACATGTAAGATCCATGAACAATGAAGAAGCATGAGTTTAGATCTACTGGACTTTCGTAACTGATGTAAGGTTCAGATGATATTAAAGAACAGCTATGATGACTTACTTGGAACTGTATCAGCACTGTATTGGCACCTGATATAGATCTCAGAGGATAATGGTATTTTAAAATCCCTGATAAACAGCTTTTTTCTGCTCTGAAGGCATTTTAGTAAGGAAGCTGGATCAAAACTGAGATCAGGATTTCAAGTAATACTGGAGTATGTCATTATACTTACCTGGCTGGAATTGGAAATCAAGATCAAGAAATTATATAACTTTGCATGCATTGTGACTGCAAAATACAAATATGGAAACACACAAGAATATGGGAGTTTTCATGTATTTGTTTTTCTACTATATGGCTGTGGTAGAAACCTATGCCACAATAAGCTCAAATGTTGATTTAATATTTTCCCTCTAGTGCAGGGATGTATAAAGCACAGACTCGAAGTCAAATGTTTTAAATTAGACAATTAGACTTAGCTGATTTAATAGCAAATGAATGTGCTGTGTGTCCAGATTTCACTAGCATGTAATAATCTGTGTAGTCATAATGAGTATTTTCATAGAGCTATTTGTTTTGAAAATGTTTGGCAATCCATCTGTTTTCTTAATAACTTGACTCTGGTCTTTCAGGTAATTTGATTAATTTTTATGACCTCCCCACTTTTTGTTTTTTTCCTTTTTTTTTTTTTTTTGTTTTTGTAGTTGGTGCTCTCTCAAGTCAGTTTTGATATTTTTACTAGAAATTCTATCCATTGAGGTACATTTAAGTTTTATTGTGTAAATTATCTATATAATCATGAGCTGCTTTAGAGTGTAATTTTTTACATGCTAGGACAGCTGGCCACCAAGTAGAAATGTTTTCTAAGGCAGGAAGATGTGAAAGATACCCAAAAGGAAGAGAAATGGCCTTTGAGAAAAATCACTGAGAGAAGCTGCTAAGCCTCTGCTTTGGTAGTCTTTGTTCTCTTTTGTGGGACTCTAGGTACAGTGGATTTATATGTATATGCATAGTGAAATTGTGCCAGATTAATTGTTACAAAAGCCTTCTCTTAAACTTTTACAGTTGTAATCCTCTCCTGTTTTATGTTGGATGGCAGTTTGGTGAAATGCCTAGTACTTGGGAAGGCTAATGGCTTAGGCACTAGCTTGGTTATATCCAGACTGTTAAAACCTTTCTTTCCAGCGATGAAATAACCTTGATAGATTTAAATAACCTTGAAAAGAGTTTGCCAAATTGGCAACTGTAATTGTTCATCAAGTGGTTGGATTGCTATGGAAGCACACTCTGCAAGCTTTCAGAGGAGGCTGCTTTCATTGACATATTTTCTCAGTCCTTCAATTGCTGGGATATTGTGAGCACAGTGAGGTGAGTACTTGTTTGAGCAGCTGCTGCCAATAATGTGCCTGCCTGAAGGCTGTGCTAGCTGCTGGAAATTCTGTAATCATATTACCACAGTATGTGCCTCTCGATGGAGGCGAGGAAGCTGTAAAGCCTTCAACGTTGGATCAGCCAGTATTCTATTTGCTCTTGCAAATAGACTTTGGCCAGTCTGAATTTGTTGTTTAAAAAGCAAAACCTGGCATGGTATTTTCACCACGTCCTTTCAGGTCTGAAATAGGCTCAGAAATGGGTCTCAGTGGTGTAGTCATTTTCTGTACAAGAGAAATTCAGAGTAGCCTGTTACCTCGCTCACACTGGAAGTGACTAATCCATTACAAGGTGTTTAAACCTGGCTCCTGCCAGATCGCTCTTCTGAAACTATAATACATTAACTGACCAAGACCTTTTGCCTAACACTCTTCCTGGGAGACAGACTGTGCAAAGTCCTCTGGAGAAGGGTTTGAATCCTTTCCAGCCTGAGGAGGACTGGTCTCATTTACCCTCTTTCAGAGTTCTTGTTCAGTCCTCTGAAGGACAGTGTAGAAGTAAATTAAAGTAACTTCTCAGCTACAGCTGCTTTCCTTTCTAAGGACTGGAAAACCTTGAAAGAAAAATAATTTCCAGTCTGATAACAGTTATTTTGTATCTGTCTGCGAATTTTTCATCATCAAGTTCATTTTCCTAATGGCAATTACATAAAACTTAATTGACTTGTTCAGTGGAAAAACCAAACAATGTGGAGAAACCACACAGTGGATTCATATTCTCCCTTTTCTTACAGAAGTAGCATCAGTTTGTGTGACAGCAACCAGTTAGTCCAGGTACAATGTTATGCTAAAGTGCTTCTTTCAAAGTTGCTGGGTGTCTGCTCTGCTGTGTTGTGCACTCATACCCTGGCAGGAATGCTAGAAAGCAAAGGCCTGTGAGATTGACTGCAAACTGTGCTGCATTTAGAGTAAGAAAAAGAATTGCTGTTTCAGATTTCTTATTTGCATGGTCCTGTTGTTTCGCAGGCTTGTGAGAGGAGAGGAAGTGGCTGAACTGCTCTTATCCAGTGCAAATTAATTTGTAGTTGTGCCAGTAGGCTCCATGTGAAACTGAGCTGTACTGTTGTAAGGCTTATATTAGCTCACCTCTGCCTTCAAATGGTCTCAGCATTCAGATAAGAAAATCTAACAGGGATAGAAGGAAGTAGACTTAGTGAAGTGAAATTACTATAACTTTTCTTACTTTATGGATCAATATTCTCCCATTGAATTAAAACTCTTCTTTCAGGACAGCAGCTATGTCTGTTCTTTTGTTTTTGCTCTCAGCCATATGTTCCTTAGGTAATTTAGACTAAGCAAATTCAGGGGATGAAGTTTTTAGGTGTCTTTGGTAAAAGTGTCATTAGAGAGGCCTGATTATGCAAAACAGAAAAGAAGATTTTTCCACTTTGCAAATGCCAATTAGCTTTTTCAGTGGCCTAGTGTAGGAGTTCAGCATGATTTCCATATTTTGAAAATAAGAATTGCTGAGAGATTAGAACAACATGGATTGCAAAAAAACAGGTATCATATTCTAAAAATCAGTTTAGAGTTCACAGTTTTGAGTTAACAGCAAGAAATGGCGTTATGTGAGTGTTTCATTGAAGAATATAGAATTGCAAAATCAAACATCTTTTTTCTCACTTGTAAAACTTGCCCATTTTTCAGGGTTTTTTTTTTCGTTTTTGGTTTTCTTTTTTTGTGATTTAAATATTTTTCTTCAGGAGCTGTCAAATGTATTTAAACTCATCACCAGTGCAATGCATTTCACTTAATTTCATGTCCACTGCATCTCAAGTGAAACCCACCTAGCAATTATTACCATTCACTTGCAAAAACAGCTGCATTCATAATTTGTGTTTCCCAAAATGTAGCCAGTGAGAAAAAGTGTGAAATGCTACTGTGCTGAATTGAAACATGAAATGAACTCAGAATTTTTGGCTTAGATTGAATTTAAATATAACTCAGCATTGACTGAAAATCTCAGTGTCCTAGATTTGCACTTTTAGGTTTCAATTTATACTAGGCATGAGTGAGTGTTGTTAGCTGCATGAATAATGCATTATTTTCCTCAGCTCAGCTCATTCCCTTCCCATACTTATTCATATATGCTGTTTAAATGAACCTAAATGCCTGTATTGGTAGGTGCTCACTGGTGTTCCTGCAAGCTGCAGGATAGAGCAGTTTCCTCAGGCTTAAAACAGCTACAGAACTACTTACCCAGAGACCACCTTTTCAGTCCATCATTTGTACTTAGTTGTCATCTGCATTCAGTGACAGAAGCCCCCTTTCACACTTCTGTGTCATTATCTTGAGTAAAATTCTTGTAGATTTATATGTATTTTTGAAATGTATTTCTGGTGTCAGAATACTGATTTGTGGAAAGGAGAAGTAGCTTTTATGACAGAACCCAAATGCACCCAGGGTTTGGGGCCTGAGGATGTGTTTTTCCCTTAGACACAGGATACCGTGATCAATCCACACCTTTTCAGAGCTCAAGGAGTCTGTGAACAAGGGATTGCATAAACAGAAGGAGGAAGTAGGGCTGAATTGGTCAGGTTTCACTGCTACAGGAGCTGCACAGTTCTGTTCATGTCAGTTCACAAAAATGAATTTTGTCAGAAAACAAAGACTAATATTAGCTAATTTTAGATGCATTGAAACTAATTTTATCACTTCATTGGCAATTTGTGTTTTATCATTCTAGAGTTTGAATGTCACTAACTTAGTTTTTATATTATGTCAGTTATTCAGACTTATATGGATCCATAGTTTATTACTGCCGCTATGCAGATAAGGAGTATATTTCCTTTATGTAGTAGGTTTTAGTAACAATTGTTAAGGTAGCACATTATTATTGCACTCAAAGCACAATAATAAATAAATAATAAATAAAAAATTTAATCTGCAAAGGAAGCTTTTAAAGATGTTAGTGATAGGTATATGCCACACAGCCATCAGCTTTTGTACAGATTTTTCCTCATGTTCTTACTATGAGTAATATATTTTCTTCATCCCAGTGTTTGTGGTGTTTGTTATACATTAGGTACTGAGAAATGCAAACAACATACATGCAGTCACAATTTAGTCGGCAACAGAAATGGAACTTAATTTATGCTTCTTGAATCCATATTATTGCCTGGATGCTACAGTACTGCCCATCTTCTTTATTCTACAATTGTGTCTTTGGAAAATATCTCTAAATGAGGATTTACTAGCTATTTGAGTTATTCAAATGAAAAAGATGAAAAGAATCTGCTTGTTATCAAATCTCATCCTCAATTCCCTCTTTCTGTAACTGGTAGTCCACTAAGACTGTTTAAAAAAAAAAACAAAAAAACAAGAAAAGAGATAAAAAGAGATTATTTGTGGTGCTGGGTAGAATTTAATCTTCTGTATTATGGAAAATGTAACTGTATGTGTTACAAAAACATTGCAAAATTTTGCTATTGTGAAGTGAAATAAACCTAGAATGTTTTAAAATGTAACCCAGAAAGAAAATGTGAATAATTCCTTTAATTTCTGAAGCAGAATTTCTTTGAAGTTATACAAGTCACTTATGCTGGTATGGGACAGTTTTTCCCAAGAAAAAATCCTGGTTGTTTTATATTAACATTCCATCTCCTGAGACCCATGTAAAATTCTTAGATCTAGAAACAAGCAGCTATTCCATATTTATGAAATAGCAAGACTCCATGAAATAGTAAGGCCATGAGAGCTTGGAGGTGTGAGCTGTTGGCAACTGTTACTGTCTATCAGTTTAATAAGACTTTCTCAGAAACGAGCAGAGACTTTTCCAGTGCAGAATATAGAGTTACTGTCACCCCAGTACAAAGAGAAATACCAGTCATTTTCAGAGAAAATCGTATTTCACGTGAAAAATGAAATAACAAAGTGGTCATTAAGGCTCATGTAAAATCCAGTGAAATGACCCAAGGAATGATGGATCCACAAGCTAGAATCCCATTAAAATTTTCACATTTTTCATGTCTTAGCTTTCTTGTATCAGTCAGATACAAGACAGACCTTAAAACACATTTCTGCTGCTTGTCCTATTTCTTTTCAGAGATGATCCAAAAGGGCCAGGGTATTGGGTTTGCATGGCCAGGTTTTGGTGCCAGGGCAGGGCTACAGGGGTGGCCTTTGTGAGAAGCTGCTGGAAGCTTCCCCGTGTGTGGCAGAGCCAATGCCAGTGGGCTGCAGGATGGATCCCCCACTGGCCGAGGCTGAGCCCACCAGTGGTGGCAGTGATGGCCCTGGGATAACATATTTAAGAAGGGAAAAATATTATTGTGGCCAGAGAAGAGAGGAGTGAGAATACGTGAGATAAGTCCTGCAGACACCAAGATCATTGAAGAAGGAGGCGAAGGATCTGCTCCAGATGCCAGAGCTGTGATGCCCCCGCCGCCTGTGCTGAAGGCCATGGTGAAGCAGCTGTGCCCCTTCAGCTCATGGAGAGCCACAGGGTGCAAGGATTCACCCACAGCCCGTGGAGGAGCCCCACACCTTCCTGAAGTGTTGTATCTGTGAGAAGGGACCATGCTGCAGCAGTTTGTGAAAGCCAGGGGAAGGGCTCACACTGGAGAAGTTCATGGAGGACTGCCCCCCCTGAGGAAGGACCCCACACTGGGGCAGGGGGAGGAATCCTCTGGGGAGGAGGAAGCAGTGGCAGAAACATGTGATGAACTGACCATCACCCCATTCTCCATCTCCCTGTGCAGCTGAGAGGGAGGAGGTAGAGAATTGGGAGTGAAGAGTTGGGTTTTTTCCCCAGCTTTTGTTTTACCTTTCATTGTGCATCTCTGATTTTGATGGGTAATAAATTCAAGTAATTTCCCCAGGTGGAGGGTTTCTGATCCATAGTGATAACTGATGAGTGATCTCTCCCTCTCCTTATGTCAAGCCTTTGATTACATTTTCTCTCCCCTGTCCAGCTGAGGATGGAAGAGACAGAGCAGTTTTGGTGGGCACCTGGCATCCAGCCAGGGTCGAAACACCACAGGCAGTTAGACCAGTGTGGCAGCATTCTGCATGATTGGGATCCCTGCACTTTGCAAATAGCTCACCTGAACTCTGTGCCTTTCAGTATCTGGATTACAAAAGAGCTGTTGGGTGACAATTACTTCTAATCGCTCTTAGCAAAGGTTGGATCCAAAGCAAATGGTTTTAGAGAAGTGTGCTGCCTACATAAATTCTGCTTTTTGTTAGTCTCATTAGCAGTCCCAGACATTTAATGATTCCTTTGCTTCTTCCTCCACACATGTCCTTCCTTTTCATCAGCATTGGCACACACTGCACACAGTGTGGGGAAATGCAGATGTCTGAGATAACTGGCAGTGTAATAAATGGAATTAACTGTCTGGTATTGTGATTTGGACAATCTGGGACCTCCTTAAGTTTGCACCAATGGAAAGAAAAAAGTATATGGAACTAGCTGGCATTTGTGGATTAATTAGTTAATTTATTAGCATAATACAATTAAGATCCCAATTCAGCAAAGTATTTTTTTCAGCAAAACATGTCTTACCTTTCACCATTGCCACAAAATAGTCAGTACAGGTTCATTGCACTTTTATGTATATAAACATCTTCTCAGAAGGCTTTTTATTTTTGATGAAAATATTTAAAGAAAGTAATTTTTCTGCTCTCATGCTTTAGACAGAATAGCATTATGCCAAAGCAAAAATGAGATTAAACTGTTTATATTTTTCAATCAAACTGAAGAAAACCAAATGAGCCAGTATTACATAGGACAAGAAACAAGTTTGGTTTTCAGATGTTTCTGCTTTAATGAATGATGGCAGCTAAAGGAGCAGATATTAATATTTTGCAACTTTTTAACATACCAGCAATAATTTGTAAACATTGCATTATAGCTTTCCTGTTTCAACCCTCATTGAGCATCTCTCATTTTTCAGCTTATACATTCTTCAGAACAGGATATGTTTGCTCAGTGTCTAGAACAAAAGGGCTCTTGATCTTAATTGGGGCCTTTAGCTTCTCTGGTAATCTAAGCTATTAGGGAACAATAGCCTGCAAGACTATTAGCAGTATCAGCAAGGACATTTCAAAGGCCATTAATGCCAGCTAATGTTCATATATCACATGAGAGGCTGCTATTACTATGGAGTTTAAAATGGCAGTAGGAAGATATTATTAAGCTTATAAAATTCACTTTGCTTTTGTGGGTTATGATTTTAATAGCATCAAATTACTAGTTTACAATCTGTATCTTCTGATCATATATTGGATAGTAACTTGGCAGAAATGTGTGGGTCTAATGTCACTTTTGTTTATCCTTTCCATCACCAGTGACCTGCAAACTCCAAGCATAGAATCCTTTAGGGGATTCGCATCATTCCTGATATATGGAATCACTCTCTGCTCTTTAAGGTTTAGGAACTGTCATTTAGGCAAAGGCAAAATGTTGTTCTTCCTGCAAAAGGAGCAGACAAATGTAGGGTTGTTAGAGTTTCATCCCAGGTGCTCTCTTTCTTCTTTAGTTACAGGAAATATCTAAAATCATAGCCACGGTGATAGGAAATTCAATTTAGGATGGACAATCAGTGGACATAAAGATTAGACAAAGGAAGCAAATATAAATTAATTCAAAGGTAATGATAACAATAAGCAGTAATGGTAAAATGATTGTCTATAAATAACAGTTAATCAAATACTGTTGTATATGCATATGGCATTTTGTGTCCTTGCTGTCACAAGCTGTTGAATCTGTAGCCGTGTCCCTTCTGTAAGTTCTTCTCTACATGAAAATGCTCTCAGTGTTGTTCAAAAGTCTCCAGCTGGGCTACACCAAGCACATTGTTAGCTCAGGTTAAAGCATGCTCACATTATCTAAAAATTTGCAAATCTTCCAACAGCCTTCTTTATCATTTTTCCAGGTAGGTAATTTTTCATGTTGTTGATTTACCTCACTTAATGTCCCCATAGAGTGGACACAGTGAGGTTACAGTTGTGCAGGGACTTGAACTGAAGAACCTGTTACCAGGCTGGGAAGATCCTGGAACTCAGATGCTCTGTGATGGACACATCATCCCTACTCTAATCAGGGTAATCACATAGGACTGAATTTCTTCATAGTTAGTGGGCTTATTTTATCTACTTTTTTAAGTGATCTTGGTTTTTTTTACCTCTTTCTATGCTATCTTTGATCCTTAGAAGAGTTTTCCTCCTTTCTTCCTTTCCAAGTTTTACTCTTTACTCATATCTCTGCTCTTAAGTCCCCTTTGAAGTACCACCTGCCCAGGAATCATACCTTGTTGGGAGAATTCATTTTGAGCTCCCTATTTTGCTCTCAATAATTTGTGACTGTGCCCTCTGTCATCATAACTGCTTTTCTGTGATAACTGTGGCTCGTTCAAGCTAGAGCAGTAGTAGCAGACAGGAAAAAACTTCCAGATTTAGCCCTGTTCAGAGACTGCAAGCTAATATGATGAAGGCTGAATTTATGGCTAGGAACCTATTTTCTATTTTTAAAGGGCACTGTCTTGTGCAATGTAGCTCATCTGGGTACTTGATATATTCAACTTACTTTATGAGGAATGTTCTGTGAAGAATGATACCATATATCTTGTCCTTGACTTGTTTAATGTGTCACCCAGAGGCATATTCAGAAGTCATGTAAATTTGATGAGGAGGAATTGGCTCCTTTTTTCTCCCCAGTGCTCCAGATAAAACAGCTGGAAGCATAGTGATGTTATTACTAATAAAGGAATTGAAGAAGAATATTTTCTTCATGATAAGCTAGCATAAAAGAAATGAAATATTATTTAGCTAGAGGTTTATGCAAAACTCATAACTGCAGTATCTGAATATCTGTTTAACAATGAAGGCTGTCTTGAAAATGGAAAGTGCTCTTATAATGATTTACAAGGTAGCAAATGATTTGTTTCTTGCTAAAATCAGTACCCAGAAATACAAGCTTGCACGTAGCACCTCAGGCTAGCTTGGATGTTGTATTCACAGGTTGAGTTCCTGTTGGAGCAATACTAATCGTGAGAGTAAATAACTGGAAGTGTTAACTCAGAGAACAAGTCATTAAAAATGCCATTGCATGAGGTAGCCTCTTGTTTGTGTACTCCAAGGTAGTCTGCATGGAAGAGTTACCACAGAATGGTGAACTAGGCTATGAAAGTTGGCTTCCCAAGCAGGTTTACCTTTATGACACCCTAAAATGTTTTCTGCCTTTTATCTCTACTCTGAAATTCATCCAGCTTCCTCAATTTTTCTTCTTTAAATCAAATCAAAAGAGAAGATAATTAATTATACAAATAGCTATGAGCATTAGAAGTATGATATCCTCAGCTATAATTCATAAGAATCTGACATGATTTTCAAAAATGTGTCAGTATGTCACTAAGGCTTACTCAATATTGTTTTACAAACAAGGCATTTGTATTCTCCCAAATAAGTATCATCCTTTCAAGTTCATGTTTCAGATACCACATTAATAAAATAAATTATAAAAGAGATTAATTTTATGCATATTAGGGACATTCTAACTTGCCTTCTTTTACATGAAGTTCTGTCAGTTGTGAAGCCTGAATAGCAGGAAAGTGAAATGAGTTCTGTCCAACTATCAGAGCTCATTGAGCAATTAGATTAAAAAAAAAAAGTATTCTTCCAAGTTCAGCTTTTGTTTTCTTGAGTAAAGAGAAGGAAAACAGAAAAAATGTTGAGAGCTCTGATTTGTATATAAAGTATATAAGTCCATTATTTGCTGTGATTATATAATGGGATTACATGAGAGATTTTCAAACATTAGTGGAAGTTTTTAAACTGGAACCCTGACATTAGTCATATATTTTTTAAACTCTGAAATAGAGAACCAGTAACTACCAGGTGAATAACAGAATTCCAGCTTACACAGGATGGTCCAAGTGCAATGACAGCAAGACATAATGCTACAATCTCCTGAACATTTACTTTTCTCAGTTGGGTGTTGAATGGAGCAATTACTTTGTGAAACTCACCTGGATGAGGAAAAAAATGCCACATGTCCTAACTTGATACTTCCCATGATTGGAATTTTCTTGTCAAGAATACTCCTTTAGCACCTCTTGTTCTGGCCTACAGAAGTAATTTGTTTCTCCTGTCTGAATTCTTAGGAAAAAAATGATGGTGTTCCCTTACTCTGGGACTGATATTGGATGCTATTGTATATAGAGCAAGTCTAATGAGTTGTTTTGAGGCAGTGTAACAAGAAGCAAGGTCATAAGGCTGCTGGATTTCATCATTGAATAGCACTGTCAATTTTTAAGGCACAGAATGACATTGCTGTTCAAGATTAAGAGGATTCTTACAGGAGAGAAATAAAGAAAAGAAAAATACTAAGCTTTTGGATGTCTATAACAAATGAAGTTCCTAGAGGCTGCTTTTTTTTTATCAGCAGAGTTCACACCAACTGCCAATATGTCTGAGGAATGATTTTCTATTATGTACACCAAATCTGTGAACCAGAGGTGTTCTTTAAATATTTATACAGAAATTGTATAAATATTACATTGTTTACACGGCCATTTCCTCTAAATCTCTTTTCAGTCTTTAGGATTATGCCCTGCAAGATGTTTGGAAAATGCTAAGAGCAAGTAAAATTTCTTAGTGAGAGAAATTCTTTCTTGGGGGAGATCTGTCCTGCTTTAAGAGAAGACCTAATGCCCTCCTTTAGGTCAGTACAATATAGGAAAAAAAATGAAATAGGTAGATGCTTTGGAAATGCAGAAGTAGTTCATTAAAGTTTCTCAAGATAGAGGTAGGCAATGTATTTTCACAGAATTAAATTAGAGAGGTAATATTATTTGTCTTGGAAGACAAATGGACCACTGTGGATGAGGTAATTGAGAGGTGAGTTGGCAATAATCATATGCCTGCTGAAAAGTAAATAAATAATGTATAAACATGCAATTTAAAAAATCCCTCCTGACTTGGGGCTATTGCTCTTGAAAAACTAATAGAATAAGTGTCCTGGGAAGAGCAGCAGTAAAGAAAAGGCTGGTGAGCAGCCAGCTGATGAATACATGTAATGTTTGTAGTGTTTGTGATGAAAGACAAACTATCTTTTGAGCATTAATCCTAGAGCAGCTGTTGCCTTGACAACTGCAGGTAAGGGATGGTTGTAGTGTTCATCTCTCCAGATTCACTTTGAACTACTAATAAAATATTAGAATAGCTTGTCTTTTTAAAGGCTTCATGTGGCTTTCCAGAGATTTGCATTGATCTGTTCCTGAAGGGCAGTTTTGCATACAGAATTGAATTTGGGGAACACGACACATAGGAAAGACAAGCAGTTATTTAAGAGGTCATCTAACTTAAGTGGCTGCCTTAGAGGGAAGACTGTCATGGAGATGAAGCACATTCTGTGTCTGTGCCATGTTTTGCAGGTCCTCAGGCTGTGTCTGAGTGCGGGCTCACCTTGTGTTGTGCCACTGGAACACAGGCACGGCTGCTGAGCTCCTGCCTGGCTGGGCTCAGAGGCGTCTCCCTGTGGAGTGAGCACATTGTGTGCTGCCTGCTGCTCAGGTGTTACACTGCATCCCCTACTGCATGGTGGCAATGCTCCCTGGCATGCTGGCTGGGGCCCTGGGGGAGGAAAGCAGCCCCAGGTGGCAGCGTAGCAGAAAATACCTCTTGCAGCATAGACATGTGAGCAATGCATCCAGAAGTAAGTCATATTGTAAACTGTACTCAGCAGTGGCTCTCTCAGTAATTTTTTATGGACTATTCTAGGTCAGCATGGTGTGGTTGGTGAGCCCTCACAAGGGATAGGAAAAGGCCATTTTGGCATCTCACACTACCCTAACAGCTGATTGCTTCCTCCTGCTCCTGCTCATAGCCCCACAATTAGAATACAAGCCTGTGCATGTTTCTGACCCTGCCTCTGTGGATGTGCAGCCTCACTCAGATCTGAATAATGTCTTTGTGTAATAAAGAGAGAGTGTCTTAATTGGAATTTGGGGGATCCTCATATGATGTAGTACCCAATTAGCAAGTAACATATCTGTACCTCGATTGCTCTTGACAACTCTTGTTAAAGGAAATATAATGTTAAAGCTTCACATTTTCTGTGTGCAAACTGATCCTTGAAAATGATCCTTGAAGCTGTTGTTACTGCTCCAAATTGGATTTCCAAGAAATTCATGAAGGTTAGCATGACTACAATTTCTTACTTACATTGCAAACTAATATTTTTGGATATGCTAAAGTTTATAGTCACTATGTAGACCCCCTAAAAAGAATTTTTCTTTCAAAGGTCCTCAGGATGTGCATGTGTTTTGTCCATTCATTTGTTTACTGAAAAGGAAGTTCAGCAATAGAGATTGGATTTTGATAGTGAACTTGTGACAAATTATACAAAATATCCTTCTGTGCCTTTTAGTAGATTTTCCTCTATGGAAAATACTTGTTAAGTCATGTACTTAGTTCTATCATACTCTGATATGTATTTTGATGTTTATCTTCTCTAGCACTGAGGCGTTGTGTTTTCAGCTGATGTACATCCAGTTACTTAGCAATAGAACTTAATGTCTTCTATATTAATAGGATTGTTGGAAAGTGTGAACAGTCCTTTGACAGAGCTATTAAGTCAGCCCTGGAAGCTACAGCTATTTTTATACATGAGAGATAAACAGAGAGGAGTTTAGAATTGATACTGAAAATTTATTCTGATCTGTAGCACCTTGTGATCTATGGCATAGCCTTTGGGTACGAACTCAACAAGCTGATCTCAGAAAATTGGGTAACTGCTTGCTCAGTTCAGGCTTTTGTCCATATACTACCTTCTTACAGTTTTGTGCATTTTGTGCATGTGTGTAAGTGTACCAATGTTTTAAGTTTTTGTTGCAGAAAAAAATTTCAATTCCCCTCTTTCTGACAGCAGAAGAACAGCATATTCAAGATGCAGGACTGTGAGATTATTAAAAAGCCGCAAGTCTTATTCTTGGCAATGAAATTAAATTATAAGGAAATGCTACTGATATATTCATCAGTTTGATTTGTACTCTAAGACTTTATAGAGCATCAGAAAGGCTTCAACAGCATTTGCCTATTTAATACTGCAACTGTTTCTGGTTCAGAGAACACAACACAGTTATTAAAAATGGCCAACTAAAAATCGAGACACATTCCAAAACATTGTCAAGAGAATGAATGAGGATGCCCTTTCTGCCCTTCTCCTTGTCCCTGGGATCATTTGCCTGCCATCACCATCAGTTTTATCTGGCCTTCTAGGTCTCCTGGACATTGAATGTGCTTTGTTACCGATGTATTGGAGGTTCTGGTCAGTAGGGTGATGACAACATCTATGGGTACTGAATAGAGAAAACTTGGACATACACTGATGGGCAGTTTGAAGGAAGTGGGATAACAGCAAGGCTCATCCTGCCTTGTAGCAGGTGTTGGCAACATTAGTGCAGTTAGGAGTATATACAATTAGACACATTATATCATTTGACTCAGAGCCAGAGGAAGAGATCTTCCTCTGTGTTACAATACAGTAGAAACTGTGTAACATTTTTAGCAATTTCCTTTGCAAGGAGAAAAAAAAAATTGAAGAAGTAGTTACAGTATATCCACTGGCCTTAGTTCAAGATGGAAATAAAGAAAATTAGTATCACCTCCTTTGCTGGGTCACTGCAGAACACTTTTTAGCATTCTAACAAGAGCACTTTGGTTGCCAGGAGACAAAAAGTTAATTTTGGAAGGTAATGCCCTCCTAGCAAGTAATGCCAACATTCTGGATCAGAGTAAAATGTAATGCTCTGTAACTAGAAAATTGCCTTTTAAAAGGATTTACCTCTCTACCTTACTGATAATAAACAAACTGCTGCTGCATTGTCTGTTGCTGGCAGAACAAAATCCTGAACAGTGAAATCTTAGGGTGCTGTTAGGTAATCAACATAAAAATAATGCTGCAGCAGGCTCATCTAGGTTAAGCCATCTGCTAACTATGCTGGTACATATGTCAAATGACAGACTGCCAAAACTCCTTTTCAGGTCTTAAAATACAAGGGAGACCAATGAAATGTTACAGGGATAAATTCAAAACAAGTCCACAATTAATGTGTGGCATTAATTTCTCCATATGGGACATGGCAGCCAAAGGGTTTTGGGACACTAAACATTTACTGATGCTGTAAAAGTCTATACACAAAACCACACTGACACCTCAGAGTGGAAATAGCAGCAGAGCAACGTAAGAGACACAAGAAGCTGAATATCTGATGGTGGTGCCAACTATAGCAGTACAGAAGCATTTCTCTTCAGTCTGGCTGCAAAACTAAATCTTCATCTATTCAAGCTCAAGGTTGTCAGAGTTATGGAGAACTCATGGAAAATGAATATTTCAGACAGAAATCCCTCATGAAATCGTTTGAGCTTTTCTGGGTGGAGATGGGATTCATAATTGTAGGGATTGGTGTGAACTGAAAATCTGATTTGGGAGAATGGGTAAATAGGCAAATTGATTGCAATGGTCAGCACATAGTAAACTCTGACATTGAACAGTTTTGACATAGTTCAGGAGAGTTTTGCAATCAGTGACTCATGCAGTACCTGAGAAAGTTCAAGTAAATTAAGTCAATAAAATCTGACTGCTAAAATGATTGTAAACTGACAGTGGAATTACAGTATTTGCAGAGAAAAATTAGTGAGGCCTCAGAGAAGAGCTGCAACAGTTATTTGAACATTAGAGAAAATGTCTTATAATGGCATAATTAAAGATTATAAGATAACTGAGAGGTGACTTGATTATGGTACAAAAGTTCCAGGAAAATATCATCAGGTAGTAATGCTCTCTTTCAGTCTAAAAAAATTACACCACAAACCCCAGCATTTGGGAATAAAAACCAAACAAACCTGTAATCAGATGTAGAATCAGATCTTTAGCAGTGTGGGTGATTAACTTGCAATGAAGGAGGTGCTTTGTGAAGTGTGATATTTTGTGTAACACACATAACAGGGCTTGGTAGAGAAGTAACAGGGCGTGTTAGAGATGGAGATAAAATGGCTTAGCCTGTGGTGTCCGGAGGGGTGTGATCAGATTATTTGTGGTCTCTGAACACTGCACCATAAAATATTTTTAAAGGTGTTTGAGCTTCACTTGAAAACTCATAATGGTCCACACATCCAGAAAGATTGAAAACTATCTGACAGGATGCTGAACTAAAGAAAGCACCAAATTCATAGTGAGATAATATCTTCTATTAAAAATAGGAAAGTACAGTTGTATCTATATTTAGTGTATAGTCTAAAATACCTATTTTAACTTCAATGTCTTGAAGTGTGAATCTAGTAATTACATTTTCATTCTTAAAATTGTTGAAATTTTCTCAAATAATGTGGCAATTTTCAGCATTAATTACAATGTAGTTTTTAAAGCTTCTGTTCTAAGGTAGACCTTGTGTTTCAAACACATTAAAATAAATAAGAAAACATTAAATTTATATTTGTAATAGACTTGTGAGTTTTCAACTTCTGATTTTTGAACTAGTGTAATCACGGTGGCTATTCCTACATGAAAAATAATAAATTTATGGTTCTTGTTATTACAATGCCTTATTCCAGATAAGGTTTTTAGCCTAGAAATTCCCAGTTCCAGGCAAAGATTGTCACAGCAGCTAAATTGACAGCTTTGATAGAAGAGATGGAGTTTGATAGATAGCAGTGAGGTGATGCAGCGATGGTCTTTGCTCTGCTGAATGAAACTGGCCATAGGACTGTCCTGAATGACCTCCTGTATGAACTGGGGGGTGGAGTGGGTGTGAGATCCAGTTATGAAGGTGGAATACAGCCTGCAGGAAAGGCAATGTGAGGATTCTCCAGCATTTCTTTGTGGTGTGTGCATAACTGGTTTTGGGCCCAGACAGATGAATTATTTTACCTCAGGCACCCATCCTGTGTGTTGCTGTGTCAGATGTTTCAGGGCCTGCTCACCATCATTGCTTGGATGCTGTTTTGGTTATGACTGTACGTGTTGTGTGACCACTTACACAAGAGTTGGAAGTCCACAAGGTTTTTAGAATGAAGAGTCTAATACCCTTTACATTTCCTATGAAACTAAAACCAGTTTCCTTAATTTCAACTGTGGAACCTAGGGACAAATCAGTATTGGATACACAAGCACCTATTGTCCTTGTTCAATCTGAAGATGAAGAGAGAAAACCTAGGAGAGCTGACAGAAATGGCTAAGCTTACATGAAACTCTCATATTAGAGCAGCAGTGGATGGTGGACTTCAGAGCAGCTTGCAAAGGATTTTGTTTTGAAATTGAGCTTGTCCTTGTTTGGATGGAGGCTTTTAACTTGAGAAAGGGAAATCACATGGTAAGTGGTGCTACAAAATGTGCTCTTTCTGAAACAGTCCAATCCCAGGTTGCCAGTGCAGTCTCTTGGCTGGCTCAGCTATCATCAACTCTCACACTTGAATGAAAGCCCAGGACCTGTAGTACTGTAACAAAATACTCATGATGTTCTGGTCTTAAATGGGTGTTAACTAAACCTCCTCCACTCCATTTTTCACCTCCTTCCTTTCCACATTGTGTCTTCATTATTTTTCCAAATGTTACAGTTCTTATGGGCCATATGGTTCATGTTTGTAGGTGTAATATCAAAGATGATTTTCCCTGAGTTTTTAGTACATTTTAGAACATTTTCATAATGTTAAATAAACGTAATAGGGCATAATTCCATCTTCCTTTTGAAGGTATTTTCAAGCATCTAAATGCTGGATTTATTTGACCTTCCCTTCCCTATTGGGTGTTATATCCAAAGTAATTATTAGCTCCTTCCCTCTCTTTTTCTCATTCACTTCTTAGAGACTATTGTAGAACAACAAAAAAAGTTTGAACATTCAGAACTGCTATTATTTATTTTAGTTTAATATTCAAAATTATAAATTCATATTTATAAGCAGATTAATGAGACCAAACTCACTTTGAGTCCAAGTGTTCTCTAGTTATTATTGGAGATTATGTTTCTGTTTTCTAGTTATACTGGAGAGGAATTACGTGCCTTGTCCTCTATGTTGGGCTAAAATCTGTTGCCTTTAAAATTGTAAGAAGTTTACATTTTACTTCAATAGAGGCAGGATGTAATTCATTAATTACTGAAAATGAAATATTTAAAAGGAAGATTTTCCCTAGGAATGTAGCACCCACCAAAATACTGCCATGGAAATTAGGTGGAAGAACAAGCCCAGAATATAAAAGAAGTTGTGGGTGCTGGTAGCTATAAGAGGAAAATTCTCTCCTCCACTCTAATATTGAATGATAATTTACAAAAAAGAGAAGAAATTGGTCTTTTCCTGTAAAGGTGTAAAATGCTAATGGAAATCAGAAAATCTATAGCAACTTGAATATTTTAAGGAAGTTTATTTGTAATACCTGAGTTATGTACTGTGGAGTATGAGAGTAGTTTTGCAATGGGAATGGTAATTTTTGATAAGATGAAGTTGCCACTCGAACAGTAACAAATCCTTATAGAAGGGATAATTTCATTATGATCTGCTAAATTTCACTCCTTTGACTCATCTGGATTTAAATTTCCACTTGACATTATTTTGTTCAAGTATTATCCAATATATTTAAATTAATAAAGAGCTACTTGGATCTTGGCCTTTCAGAAGAAAATAGCTACAATGCTTTTAAACAGTGAATCAAGGTTTCATCAGCTAGAATGAAATAATATTATCATTGCTTATTTTTTACATCTGCCTAACATAAAAATTGCATATTAAACAAGAGGATGGTAGATAATATATAATGACCTGTTATTATATTAGGATGGCTATTGTTTTAGGTAGCAATAAAAGTAATGAATAACTTTTTAAATCATATTAATGTATTTAAAGAGATCTCTCCTGTGATCTTCAATCTTGTACTAATCATTGTGTATCCAAGTAAAAGAATGTATTCTTTTCACGGTGCAAGTAGAGAATTTAAGAGACAAATCAGCTTGTTTTTACCTTCCACACAAGGCTGTTTATTTTGCCTCATGCAGGGCTGGACATGTGCACTGAAGATGCTGTTTGCTTTTGCCAGATAATGCTAAGCTTCCAAGCAGGGAAAATTTACAGTTCTTATTTAAATTTGATATGATATCCAGTGTTGTTATTCAAGACAAATTTAGAAACATTGCTGACCCCAGGGTAAGACTTGTACAACCTGAGAGTACTTTGATCCAAATGTAAGCTGATACAGAGGAGTTTTGTAAGCCTGACAAGTGTAGGGTGTAGGGAAGTTCCTGATCCCCAAATTCCAGCCTGATCATGGAACCATTAGTTTTGTGATAGCCAAGGAGCTCCAATAGCAATGAGCTATTATTTATTAGCAATAGAGCTAATAAATCCCTTGATTTATATTAGAATTTTCTGCTAATGGTTGCAGCATTTGGAAATATTTTTCCATTAAATTTCTCTGATGTTTCCTTGGAAATCTATTGAAAATGAACTCATTCTTTAAGCTTTAAGAAAAAAACTTTACTCTGGGTTCTACTTGATTTTTGTATTTAGGGATATCACCAGAATTTTAATGTATAAAAAATAAAAACAGAGAAGCCATGAGGGTTTCAAGGAGTTATGATAACTATTGAAGATCCTTACTTACCTTAAAAAAAAGTGACCAAGTTTTGTAGGAGAACTGAAGACAATGTGCTGCCAACTGCAGTATATCAAAACTAGTGAGCAGTGGATAGATCTTTAGAAAATTCCTTTTTTTGTCATAGGACTCTGGGCAGCAGGTCAGAAGCAAATAAGCAGCACTTATTTGTCTACAGCACAAAACGTATTTGTCAATTGTACATTGTATTATTAAGTATTATGACAAAGGCAAATGCCTGTCAGTCACACAAACACACACACATATATCTGTCCCACTGCTCTCAGCGCAGTTTTCTCAGGTTTACTGTGGGATGGCTAGGGTACAGGTGCTGTGTAAGCAGGATTAACTCACAGCAGTATCAGACTTTAGGCCTTATTTCTTCTCATTACTTGGGTGACTAAGGGAGCCATGTTGGCATAATGAGAGCAAAGACTCTAAATAATTTTAATGTGTTTAAGTATCTCCATTCCAGAAGAATCTATTTGGTTTTATTATGGATAGAGTATGCAGTTTAGTTGATAATAGCAGCACTGAGCCTTGAAATTAAGCAACACAGCTAAAGAAGGGCTGTGTGGCAAAATGTGTTTCATGTCTGTAATTACAGACTTCAAAAACCCTCTCTTCCCTTGAAATCTCTTAGAGATTGCCATCTAAAGGGAAATTTCTAAAACTGAGTTGAATGCTAGATATTTTCAAAACTCATGTGGGAGCATCACAGTAATGTGAGAAACATTAAGGTTGTTGTAGTTATAATTCTTTTGCAAGAATCACCTTTTTCCTCAGCAAGGTAGCAGTGATCATGATGCATCCTCTAGAAAGATATCCAAATGTTTCTCAGTGCACATCACCTGCAGCTCAAGGTCTAATTACTCGTTTTCACTATCTTCTTGTAATTGCATTTCTGTTTCGCAGAAGGCTGAAGATGAGTCATGGAGGAATTGTCTTCCACTCATGTTAGCATCCATTCACACAGCTGCTTAAAAGGATTTTATCATGCTTATTGACTAGGATGCCTCAAAACCTTGGATTCTGCAAAATGTACCCATATGAAAATCTTCATGCACATAAGCAGCTTTCCTTGAACAGTGACTGTCACTCAGCAGTTACAGAGCTAGGTTCATGACTCTGAAACTTTTTAGTCCTATAAAGTTGATAGTTATTTCTCTGGTTTTGGTAGCTATGACTTCAGGGTGGTTGAAGAGGAGCAAAGCATAAATCTAGGCTTTCAAAGCTTAATTCTACAGCTCCTTAATTCTTTCAAATACAAAAACCAGCAAAATATTTCCTGATGTGTTTTAATGTTGGAATATCATATTTTCCTCTGGTCATTACATGCGGCCTTGTGCCCCTACTGTAGGACTGCAGTACATTAATCAGGAGTGTAGTGTGACATCTTGGAGAAGCAGTAAGAAGGAATCTGCTGCCTCCTGCCTACTCCTTCAGTGAAGGTGTTCTGAAGCCCAATACAACATTTAATTTCTATTTATGAATTCCCTCACTTTGACTGGGAAGTTGCTCTTAGATCTGTGGGAGGAAACAGACATTTTGTGACATGCACATATTTGAGAAAAGCCATGAGACTCTATTATTTCTGTATAGTGAGCATAGACACAACCAGAAATGGGACTTAAATAACTGACCTCAGGCCAGTTCTTTTCAGGGATGTATATGTCAGAAACATGTGACAGTAGGTAGTTGAGATGACAATAGGGAGTTGAGATGAAATGCTGTGTTGCAGTTGTCTGTTACTCACTGCTAGCTTGGCTTGCAGTGTGTCTGTGCAGGCACTCTGGTTGAGATGGCAGCTGTGGGAGTCCAGCTGTTCTGCTTGGAGGGACAGCTCATCTGGAGCAGACAGATGCTCTGAGCTGGAGCAGAGCCTGGACAGTGAGCCCAGCTGGATGCTAGCTGGCTTCTTGCTGGTCAAACACCTTCTCAAAGTCAGGCATACTGGGAGGTGCAGCACAGGGACACAGATGTCTGAATAAGCCCAGCCAGGCTTCAGCTTGGAGTATTAGCTGGGGTTCAGGGCTGGCCCCTGTGGACCTCCCAACAGAGCATCCACTAGTGACAAACCTGGAGCTCAGAGAGGGACAAGAACAAAGTTTCCTTGAGGGAAAGGAGATGATTTTTCGTTTTTTAGCTTAACAGTGATGTGTTAATGTTTGGAACAGGCTTGAGGCAACACTGTGGCCCCAGTCAGTGTTCTGGGAAACAAAAACCTACGATCTCCAGATGACTCTGTGACATATCTGGACCTTAGTGATACTCATGCACATCTGTCCTATGTCCTGAACTCCTGAAGCCACCCTGACAGCCCCCTATGTAGCTAAAAAGTAAAAGATTCTTAAGGAGACAAGAATTCTACAGCAAATGAGGGAGAGGGTTCTCTGGTTATATTGGTTGTGGATGAGGATGGAAGGTAGAGGTTTATTTGTGAGTAAAATATTTTAGAATAAATATGTTTGTTCTTTTTAAGCACAGTATATTGTCTGAGAAAGCCAAGTTGGCTTCTGTGTAGAGGTTGTGTGGGAGCCCTTTTCCTTTACCCACTGATACTTAATGGCATTAGAGAGCCTTCAGACACAATTGTCAGTGATTTGCCTGTGTATTCTGGAGAAAGTACCAAATGAGCAGTGAGGCTCTGTGGTGCCTAGCTATGACGTATTTGCCTTGCTGATTGAGCACTGCCAAAGTTTTTTTCAGGACTTTCAATAAATCTCTAGGGTATGTTATAAAAAACTTCTATATGAATCCATTAGTAATTCCCAGACAATGTCCAATGAGGGAGAACCCTAGGATTTTTTAATAAAAAATATGGCACAGAGGACTGGATGAAATATTGTAAAAAACATTTGGAATATTATCAAGAACTTTATGATACAGACCACTTGATGATACAGACTATTGACATGTTTCTTTTTTTCCTATGAAAAAACATTTCCTATTTTCCTGTAATAATTGAATATAATATGTAAATTTGGTCCTTTAGTGTGTGTTTAGAAGTGGCTGTGTAGTCTCCATCACTAGCAGGACTCCAGCAGGACCTTATCTCCCATAAACAAAAACATTTAGCTCATACCTGAGGTATGGTTTAGAAATTGAGGCATATTTCCCTGTAAAGTTCATTTTTTCCCACGAGTTAGCTACAGCTTCCTCATTATCTCCTGTTTCTATAACTTTTTTTACCTCTTTACTCTGTCTCTGTTCCAGAGGGTTTTTTGAGTATAACCCGTTGAGACCCTTTCCTCAGATTCAGAAACAGCTGCTCACAAATTAGTAATCATCACAATTCTTACTGAGAAGTTTTTGGGCATCAGAAAAAGGCTGTCCCACTCATTGTTGACATGCAAACCATAGCATATTGCAATTAAAAGCTTCCTCACTGTGGAAAAGAAAAACTTCTCTTCTGTGGAAAATGCTGTGTGTGCAGCAGGTAGGCTAACAAGGAGAATTAGGCATATTAGGAATTTTGCCTGCTTTAGTTGAGACTGGGCAAAGAAAATTTTGGATTGAATAGCAGATGATGTGTAAGATATAATTTCTTCTGTTTTTTAAGGAAAAATAAATCCCAATAGCCCATCAGTTCCAGACTAGTCTCAGAAAAAGGTCTAAGGACTTTCATGTGTTCTGCAGTGAATTATATTTTTATGTTCAAATCGATTGAACATTAAGAAGGAAAAAAACCCATATGTCAGAAATGTCAGTTTCTATTTAAGAAAGCTTCATCACAGTTGTTACAATTCTATTACTCCCCTGCATGCCAAATCAATCATAAGAGCTTGAAAAAAAAAAATCAAACAGGCATTCTTAAAAGATTGTTCTTGTTTGAATTAGCCTCCAAGATCTTTCTAATGGCAAAGCCCACATTAGGATTTTTCTAAATTTCTGTTCATGAGGCTCTCTTGTGTTAGATTTAAGTAGGCTACATACAATAGCTTTTTATTTTTGTAAAGTACTATGGAGCCAGTCAGAACCAGACAATATAATTAGTGTTTCCTATTCCCTGGACTGTCCTAGTAAGGCTGTTACTAACTTTGATAACATCATGGAGAGTGACTCAGATACACTTTCAGATAATCCTCCATTGAAATTGGATGCATAATTTCTATTATAAAAAGGCAGATAATTAATGGCTCTGATTTTATTTAAAATATTTAAGCCTTGTTAACCCTTTCAGATAACTTTACAGAAATAATAAAATGAAACTGAAGTGTAGAACTCTAATTGTTAGATACCTATGTCAGACCCATTAGGGATTTAAAAACATAGCAACAGGCAGACAAGGCTTAAACAGAAGACCTGGGTCCCAAGAGTAATGGCCATTTCTGAAAATGCAACCTCCCACGTTTGTGGTAGAAGGCAAGGTTGAAAAAAGCAGCCTGAGGCTGTAGAACAAGAGGTTGTCCCCACAAAACCACCAAAGGGAGAGGAAGCTATTAAGGCAACTATTGTCTCAGATCTTAAAAATAGGGATTTCTATTTGCAGCTACAACAGGTTGCTTCTCTGTTCAAAAATTTTTCTGAAAGATGAGAAAACTCACAATTTTTTGTTTCTTTTTTTCTGTTGCTGATGCTTCATGCTTAGTGAACATAGCTCTCTACAGTGAAATTACTCACATATCTGTAGATTGCTTTGTAAGGGGTCATCTTTCTGACTAAACTCTTTTGAACACCAATGACCAAAGAATGTTGTATTTCAACATGTTTCTGTTCTTCTTTTCTTTTCTAGAATGACAGAATCACTAAGGTTGGAAAAGACCTCCATGACTGGGTCCAGCCATTAACCCAGCACTACTCTGTTTACAGTTAAACCATATCCCCAGGTGTCACATCCACACATCTTGTGGCCATTTCCAGGGCTGGTGATTCCATGAGTTCCCTGGGCAGCCTGTTTGAATGCTTGGCCACTCTTTCAGAGAGGAAATTTTTCCTAATACTCAATCTTAACCTCTGCTGGAGCAACTTGAGGCTTTGTCTTTTCACTTGTTACCTGGGCCAAGAGACCAACCCTGACCTTGCTACAAACTCCTCTCAAGTGTTTGTAGAGAGTGATATGGTGCTCCTTGAACCTCCTTTTCTCCAGGCTGAACACCCACAGCTTCCTCAGCCACTCACCATAAGATTTATGCCCCAGAGCCTTCCCCAGCTCCATTGCACTTCTCTGGATTTGCTCCAGCCCCTCAATGTCCTTCTTGCAGAGAGGGGGCCAGAAATGAACACAGTTCAGGTGTGTCCTCACCAGTGCTGAGTACAGGGGGACAGTTACTGCCCTGGTCCTGCTGGACACACTATTGCTGACACAGGCCAGGATGTCTTTGGCTTTCTTGGCCATCTGGCTCATGTTCAGCTGCTGTCAACCCCAAGGTCCTTTTCTGCTGGGCAGCTTTCAGCCAGCAAGATGATCTGTTTCATTGCCTTCCCTGTATCCAAGGTCAGGCTGATGGGCCTGTAGTTCCCTGGCTCCTCCTGAACCATCTTGTAGATGTGTGTCCCATTTGCTAAATTCCAGAAAATAGGGCCTTTCAGTTAGTCAGGACTGCTGGTTAATTATGGAAGGTGGCCCAGCTCCCTCAGCACCTTTGGGTGGATCCCATCTGTCCCAATGGCTTGTGTGGGTCTAAGTGGTGTAGCAGGTTGTCGACCCATGATCCCTTTGGATTATGGATTATGGGGATTTCATTGTGCTTCCTCTCCCTGTTTCTAGCTCCAGGAGCTGGGTACCCCAAGGGCACCTGGTTCTACTGAAGCAAAGAGGACATTATGTACATCAGCCATTTTCCCATCCTTTGTCACTGTGCTTCCCTCTGCATCCAGTAAAGGCTGAAGAGTCTCCTTGTGTTTCTGATTCATAGAAAAGTTTTCTGTTGTGTTTTTTTGGCAGCAGACAAAGTTCTAGCTGAGCTTTTCCCTTCTATTTTTTCTGCTTCATAACATCACAACATCCTTGAAATCCTTCCAAGTTGCATGTCCCTTCTTCCAAAAGTGATACAAATGAATATTCCAACAAAAGAATAGACCAAATCTGCCACATCAACTATAATGCAAAGTCACTTCTTTAGGTCAGGCAGAAGTATCCTTCTTATAGCCAAGGAAAACAACTTCCTTTGCCTAGCCTTTATGGATGTTTTATTTTCTTTTTTGAGATTGTCCTTTCTAATGAGTATATATGTACCATTTCCCCTTCCTTTGCTGGTAAGCCTATGGAAATGTTTCTTATAGAGCAGAGCCAGCTCTCCAGGATCTATAAAGAGGCATATTTTAAAAAGGCATATATTAGCTGATCAAAGTTCTGAAAGGATTTTTGTTGATCTGAGGGACAGATTGGTTGGAGATGGCCAAGAATGCCTTCATGTGTTACTGTAAATGATTTATGAACCCCGGGTTTTCATAGCATGTTAAAAATTCATATGAACATTAGATTTAAAATTTAATTATCTGAACTAGCTGAAGCACTTCTTCAGGCTTGTAATTGGGCAGATATATAGCATTATACACAGCAGGGGAGACTTGAGACTTGTGTCCAGATCATCAGATGAATTATGTAGCCTACTGTCATTGATGAAGTCTAAATTTGGTACTTGAATAACTTGGTATCTCCCTTTAATCATACAAATACAGAATATGTCAATAATATATGTTTACTCTTAGGCCGATTTTGCTAAATTTCTTTAGACATTTTTGGATTAGTAGACAGTAATAACTTATTTAACTAGGAAGCACTACTAAATGTGAGTAGTGATGGTAAAATCTGACCCTGCACCTGCTCTTTGCAGGAAAAAATACAAAACAGTTACCTTGCACTTAATTTTCTTCTTTATTCAAATCCCATTTGAATAAAGAAGAAAATCATCTCCTTTGAGGAAACAAGGGCAATCAGTGAAGCAGCACATCCCTGGCATGCACTGACCAACCTTTCTGGCAGCAGGAATCAGCCTGCTAGATGTAGCTTCCTTTATGAACACATCGTATAGGCTACAGTGTTGATTAGAAGGGCCTCACTGTAGGTGAGAATCTTGTCCCTGTCTCTCCTGATCTTTCTATGTCCTAGTGACAACCTTGGACTAGGAATGTACAGTCTGCTCTCTGGAGATCAGGGATCTCCTGTCATAATAATGGTCACTAAGAGTGGAGAATTTTACATGAAGAACATGCCTGCTGCTGACTAACAAGTGGTTTGTGTTTCAGACCAACAATTTTTCTCTGATTGAGGCAAAGTCTTTCAAAACTTGCTACCTCTCCTCCTCAGAGAAGGATACAGATAACCATTTCTGAAATACATATATTTTTTTCCTTTAGAGCCATGAAAATTCTCAGTAGTAAAAGTAATAATAATAAACCTGTGAGGCTTGAGGTATAACACAGAAATAGGTTTCCTTTTTCCTGTCAGTAATCTCAGAAATACCTGCTGCCTGAACTGGGACCAGCCAGCCAGACCTTTTTGAGAAAGGCCTGTGCAGAACAGAATGTAAAGTTTGTGTCAACCTTGAGAGATCCTTTGATCTTAACAGCTGTATGTCCTGAATGCACACCAGCATGAGCTCTGAAAGGTCTGTTTATATGATCTTCCTCCATCAGAGCATGAAATCTTCCTCCATCACCCTTCTCAAGACTCCTGAATAAGGTCATCAATACTCATGGAAAGGTTTCAGAGTTTTGAGGATATGTTTAAAAGGTGTGACACAACCTAGCTTTCTGCCATAATGCAGAATTCAGCTCCGGCATCCTGGGGTAGTGGGCCTTTTGGTCTGAGGTGTTCACCAAACTGATCTCCAGGCTCAGATCAGAGGTTGAAATGTGAGAGCTGAGCTAAAGAGACAAGGCAGAATCATGGGATTACTGACTGATCTGGACCTCCTATACTACTCATATGCTTGAAGAGTGATTCAGATGCTTAGATGATGAGCATGGGTTGAGAGTCTGTGTAGAACAGAAAAGCACAGTTAAATGAGCAAGTGAAACACATGTACAAAGCAAAAACATTTCATTTATAAAAATACCAAACAGAAACTAGGGAAAATATCATGTCTCTAGGAGAAGAGCACTGAAAATTTCTGATAAATGTTTGTTTCTATTATTAAAATATGATCTACAAATAGATATAATATAAACCAAACTGTGGAGTAATACAAGTAAGACAAGAACTACTAATGCTGCAAAATAGTATTCAACTCCAACAAATGATATGTTTCCAAAAATATTTTATGTTCATGTCTATTAAGTACCAAAGAAAGCCAGTCACATTTCTAGTTGATCTGATTGTAAGTATTTATCAAAGCAGCACAAGAATCTCAAGGGGCACTTCACATTAGTAGCAAGTGCAAATTTGGGAACAGAGTGTAGTCTTGTGATTCTTACTCTGAATCAATCAACCAAAGAACACCTTTTTTTTTAAAGACTCATAAATCCTAACATCCCTATATTTTGCCATCTGGTCTACTTTCTGAACTCCAGTCTAAATAAGTCTCATATTAAACTAAGGAATATCTAGATATTCACTCAAATGAAGACAGTAAGGTTCAGTGCAGTGGTCTAAGTCTGACCCAAGGAATCCTACCAGGCTTCCACACTTCTGCAGAAAAGCACAGGTTTTGTACAGTTCCTGCATAGTATTTTTTGGTCTTGTGGGGATATTTCAGATGCACAGTCCCCTCTCTGTGGCCATCTAAACTGAGATATCTTCATCTGTGAGGAAGTACTTGTAACTTGGGTTATATAACTAAACACACTTCCAAACAGATGGCTCAGCAGCATCCGTTTGTCTGATTTAGTGGGAATTGTGTATGTTGTCGAAGTGCAGATATGTGGTTAGCAAGCTCTAAAATCTTTGCTGTGGATGCAGAACTAGAACACAGCTATGTGACAAGTGTGATTGGCAGTGGCTAAACTGCTAGAAGCCCAACAGCTTGCTGTGTAACCATATCCAGAGAAGGTAAAGAAGTTCCCTGCTCTCTGTCCCTCTGAATGCAATAACAGTCAGCATTCTGGCCCTTAACAGACATTTCCCTTCAGGCTTTTGTTGCAATTCCTGTCAAAATACAGAGGTGCCAACCTAAAGTCAACTCATGCTCAAGAACATTTTACACAGCTATTTGAAGATTTTGGGATTACTGCATTTCAACCACATCTTTTTACTCCTTATGCCAGGTGCTTTTCCTGCCACTGGTGGTTCTCTTGAGGCCTAAATGCTCCAAGTAAGATCAATAGAGGAATATGTTCATTTCTCCCTGCTGGCAACAACAGTATGCTTCCAAAGGAGAAATCTGAATGTTCTTGGAAAGTAAGCTCTATGGGTAAGTCTAAAATAGCTAACCACTTCAAAATCTGCTAAAGTTCTATCTTGTGTTTTGGGTGTTCTTACTGGTATTAGGATCCTTCAGAGGCACAAGAAAAGTGAACCTACAGCTTTAGTGAACTAAAGAAGGTATATTTTCAAGATGAGAAATTAAATTCAGAAAGACAGTTTATTATAAAAAGTGAAAAAAAAAGCTTTGTCAACAATTAAGTAAAAGCCTCTGTTAAAGACCTAGCTGGAAATTACAGGCAGCTCCCTTCAAAATGGAAATAGTTCCATAATAAAGAACCAGGTTAGCAACTCAGTACTTCGTGCCCCTGTGAGTGCAGTGAATCCCCTGCTCAGCATGGGTCTTCTTGGCAAGTGAAGCTGAGGGAGCTAATGCCTGGAACAAGGATGAGAAATTTCCAAGGGAGGTAGTGTTCTTTTGTGCCTGGAACTGCAATGGACTGCACCAGCAGTTCAGCAGCCTCGTTAGGATTTCCCTCAAGATTTTTCTCCTTTCTGTAGAAGGAAAAGGAAAGGTATTAAAAAGTTTTAGATATGAAAAGAGAGTAAGATTCCCAGGACCTAACAATTGACTTAATTCCTATCCAGAGCATAGCCTAGGGGTGCTTTCACAACCTGCAATTGCTGCACACCTGCAATTCTGTGGCCCGGGGAGGGAGCACAGAGATTTAGGAGAGTAGATGAGGGTAGTACATGAAATACAGCCCCACAAAGCCAAATTGTGAAGACTTGCTGATCTTTTAATCAGGTATCTATCACAGCACTGGCTGGAGACCCTCTTTTATGAACTTATTATCTGAAGTTAGAGATAAAGGCCTTTGAGAAAGATCTTTGAGGTGTGGTCTCCAGAATGCCACATCTTTGTTCTTCAGCACCCACTTCCACTTCCACTTGCTTTCTGAATGTGAGTTTCCTCTTGCTCATAGGAGGGTGCAGAAAGATTCTGGAATGAAGTGGTTAAGGTAGAAGTTTTTGGTGAGATTATGATAAACATGGATAGAGATTTGCTCTAGAGATCCCATCCCCCTGTGTGGACACCCATAACTATAATAGGAGTTCTTCCCAGATCTTAATAAGCTCCTACTTATTATTGAATTAATTGTTATGGGGTTAAGAAAAAGGCACATTTCTTGTTAAGTCTGTTCTTCTGGACTGAGAGGACTCTGCAACTCTTCATCACATGTTCTTTGCTTGGTTTTATTTTTAGTAATGTTCTCTTCATTTTTTGGTTTTTGGGTTTTTTACAAAATATCTTTTCATAAAACTAAATTAAACTAAAAGAGAAGAGAGAGAAAATCAGTTTGCAATGAGGCATAAGACACTTCACTTTGTTGCTGCAGTGTAAAAATGGGCAAAGACAAAGGTCCTGGAATATAATAGATCTATGAGCCATCTCTAAGTGCTTCCAAAAGAATTCCTTTCCATCAATCTATTTTTAAATACAAAAGAATAGAAAAAACATTTTCAGCATTTCACTGGATTGAGTATGCAAGAGGAATACCATGGGAATAAGTTTAGAAACACTGAGAACTCAAATTCAGACTCTTTGATGTTAACAGCTTTTCTTGCCAAGACAGAATATTTTTCTCTACTTAAGATAGAAATTCTCAGTGTTACACATATGCAGCTAAAGTGAGAATTTTCCTGGTTCTGATGCAGGTTAGACAAGAAGGTCTTACTGGAGCACATCTCCTGTGTTTTCTGCTTCTTAGTGATCAGAAGAATTAAATTAGCCTAATCTCCCTGCCACTTCCTCTTCCCCCCATGAAATGGGCTGGTGGACAAGAAACCAGAGCTCTGTGCTTTGGGTGAAGGTGAGCACTTTGGGCTATTTGGTCCTGAGAATTATAGGATTGGGTCTGGAAGGGAAGAATAGGAGCCTCAGGCACTATGGAGAAAAGTCAGAGGACTCTACAGTCCCAGAAAAACAATTTCTGCTTGGAGCTTAGGGTGCCAGAGAGCTGACATATTCCCAGTAGCTCATGTACCTCGTTCAGCAAAAGAACCTAAAGTCCTATTCTAAACTCATCTTCCAGCTGAAGAAAGGAAAAGATAAGAAAGGTGCACATGGTCCTGCTGTGATGGATCTTGGTCTGCTGTCACTATGAGGAGACTGTGGACATGGAATCCTTCCATACTGCCCATGTGGCACTGCCTATTGATGGTGTGTGACCCATTCCATGGAGGGACTGATGGGATGCTCACTTACTGTATTTCTTTCTGTCTGGTACAACAGAGAGTGGCTTTAGCAACATTTGAAAACATTTTTGATGATTCTGTTTTTACAGTGTTTGTGTTTCTTGTTCAATACAACAAAATCGCATGAGAACTGAATCACATTCACCCATTTCCAAACTGTGTGTGACAATCTGCCCAGTATGACAAATTAATAGCAGTTGTATCTTTCAAGCTCAGTAACTCAGGCATCAGAAGAGCCAGCTTTTTAAAATTCTTACTAGATTTGTAATGCACCTGGTAAATGTCTGCCCTTTCATAAACACAATTTCTGTTCTGCTGAAATAAGTATTAAAAATACTAATGCAGGTCAAGTAGTTTATTGTTGGTATCAGCAACACCATAAGTACCCCATAATGAATGTAAAATGAATAATGAGTAGTTGTCATTGTATTATTTAAGATTCTTTAAACAAAAAACAAGGCAGTTAGAAAATCAAAGAAAAAGGTTCCTGAAAAGACAAAGGAAAGCAATGTTACAGCTGAGCTCCTTTTTTCACTTTTGCTGTGACACTGGTGGGAGAGCAACTGTGGAGGTCAGTGGAGCCCCAGATGAAGGCTTGGAAAAGCTCTAAAATGTGTTGAGAACAAAGAAGCCCTGAATCTCTGCAAGAACACTTTTGAGCTTAAAGAGCTGAATCTGAAGGAAGAGTACTGCCTCCAGTTTCCCACATCTCCTGGGACATCTGGTCAAAAGCCTGGTAAGACCCTGTTGAGAGAGTGCACTGAGTCACATTTGGCACCACAGACAAATCCTTTCTCTGAGCAATGTGCACCACACTGTTCTAGTCTGTTTTAAGCTGTTTCTAAATTGAATAACTAAAGCAGTCTGGGACAGGGTCAGTGTCTAGAAAGCTAAGGTGAACTCTGGCTTATTCATGGACTTAATTTGTGGTTTTGGACAAGTAATTTGATCTTCTGTGACACAGTGATTGTTAATAACTTAATAGAGGAAACAAAGTCTATGATTTCTGAAGAGAAGTAGAAGCATTAGGAGCCTGTAGCTTCCTTGACCCAGGAATGGACAGAGATCTCTCTTGTGCAAGTACACTATTCACTTTGTGTTTTCCTTCTTTTACCTTTACTTATTCTAAAGCTGAATTTCAGGTCATATTGGAGACAGTCAGTGAATCAAATTTTTATCATATGCTTCAATTGAGATCAAAATGTCAAAACACTATAGAAAAGTAATCTTTATTTTTAGCCACAGAGAGGAAATGCATATACTTGAAAAGTCTGTCCTTGTGAAATGTCTGCAGCACTTTTGCAGTGGCAAGAAATGCAAGTACTAAGTATTTTGTCCTGAAAAGATGCTTCCATTGAATAATAATTAGTCCTTGTAAGGTAAATAAACCCAACCCTCCTTCTCTGCATGCCAGATAAGGTTTTCATGACTTCAGGATGCTGGGATGCAGCTCAGGGTCCAACAATATGCCACCTTAACCTCTATCGTTTGTGCCTGTCAGCAATCCTGAAACACTTTTGTTCCTCTATCTCCAGCTTACCTAAGTGCAAAATTATGTCATATTGTCCTGTTTTGCATTGTCATTTTATTAGCAAATACTTTGTCCTTTTGCTACCACAAAAACCCCAGTGACTTCCTGCTGCTGAAAACTGACATTACAAAACAAGAAAGAGGAATATTTATATTAAAATGAAACCCAACAAAGTAATTGTATCAGAGCAAAGTGTTCCCAATCTGATTTATAAAGACATCAGTCTGTGTTCATATTTCTTCCAAAATTTTGACTTAAATAAGCTAAAATATGGTAAGTTGTATGAAGTACAACTTACCAATGTACAGATTTTACCCACCCCTACTGTTGCTTGGCAGCATTTTCAGATGATCAGTTTGGTCCATCTACAGGTCTGGGATTTGGAGTTCCACTTGCTGGGGAATGGTCTGTGGATCTACTTGGGCAAGATAGGATGTAGTAAAAAGGACAGTACTGGAACATTAAGGAGCCCTGCATTTTTATGTGGATTTCTATCATTGCATTTCATAATAATTATTTTTCAACTAATTTTTCTGCAATACCACTACAATTGTATCTCACTTTAGTCTCTGATAGTGAAACAAGAAAGAAATTTCCCTCTTTCATGGTCAGTTCTGCTTGCTTTACCTCTTGCAACAACTGCACTGAAATCACAAAGAAATAACAAAGGCCCTTTCTAGTGAGGTGAACATGAGTTGTCCTGCAAAGCTTGGTTGTACTTAAGTATTAAATAATAGTGCTTAGCACTTGTGCAACTTAATGCCTTATAATCTTCAAAGCACTTTACAAATCTTAACCAGTTAATCCCCACAGCAGCTCTGCATGGTAGGCTGTGAAGGTCACACATTAAAAATCTCCCATGATACAAGCTTGACTGCATACTAAGCCTATGGGAAAAAATATCTGCACACTTATGTTCCTGAAGTCATGAGTGTTTAATTTTACTGGACTGTAATGGCTTACTTTCAGTATGTAAGTACTGGCTTACTTTCAGTAAATTTGTTTTGCTTTCTTTTCCCATGCAAAGTAAATCCATTATACCCTGCAGCATGTCTCAGCACACAATATTATCAAAATTTTGAGGATATTTTTTTATTTTTAAAACTCCTGGAAGCAAATTAGAAGCAGAGGATATGAATTTTATTTAAGCAATCAAGTTTCTATTGCCAGTGATTGAAAAGACCATGTATGGGAAAGGGTCAGAAAGTTCCTAAAGACTGAAGCACTCAGGACAGTAATTACCATTTTTAGCAGCCTCTTTTGAAAATTTGACTTTTGTGAAATTAAGATTGCCAGGCAAACAAAATATGCTTATACTCAATTTCATTGGGAAACTTAAGCCTTTAGAGACCCTATTTCATTTGAGAAATAGCATGGTTTTTCTAGCTTGAATTTTCTTTGGATTTTCATGTTCCAGAAAAAAAATCAAATAGTTGGTGCTAAAGAATATTATTTATTTAGCCTTTTCAGATCTAAAACGTCCCATGAAGTGGAGCTACTGGTTTTAGTTTACTGTAGCACTATCACAAACACCACTGCTTCCAGCTGTTGTTAGTTCTGGTGGAAAACTTTTTAAAACAGCATTAGAGTTTGACACTAACATTATAATTCTATGTGAAGACCAAATTCACCAATCAAAGGTCTAAGTCGTTAGCTCATGGCTACCTCTCAAGCATCTGCATAGAAAAGATGCATAGAAAATAAGCTTCTCAAAGGCTTTATTCTTTGTACTACTTATTGTAGAGTGGAAACAAAGTCTTTGACTGACAAGGACTTCTTCCAATGGAAGCAGACATAAAGTAGAGTTTTTGTCACAAGTTTAAAAAAACCCATGAGTTTTCCAGAACGTCTACTGAGACACTGCTGCTTTATATACAAATACAGCATGATCCTTCCCCTCCAAGGCACCAGGCAACTTAATGCCTCCTTTTGCTTTCAAGTACAACTGTCTCTTTGTAAAGCTTGTAATTTGAGAGCTGAGCCTTTGTAATAAGGAAGCTCTATGAAATCATAAAGACTGACCTTGATTCCTTATTTTTCTACTGGTTCAACCTGGAAGCTTTTATTTCCTTGGGTTTCCTTCTCTTTTTCCCCTTGCTTTGCTTTTATTCATTTTATTCCTTTTATTCCTTTTTTCCCCCTGACCTTTGGAGTAAATCACAAACAATCTTTGAAGGAATAATTAGCATTTGCTGTAACTCTATAGTAAAAACCTTTACCTGAATGACTTCAAAAGGTTATCTAAGGGTAAAGGTTTCAGACAGACCAGGGAGAGAACAATATTCAGATGAAAGATTATAGGGATGAGCACAAAAGAGATGCTAGAAAGTAAAGGAATAAATGAATGGGAATGCAAGAGGCAACATAATTAGCCAGTCGTACATGCTTGCCACTACATAATTTCAGATGTTCCAAATGGAGCCTGGTATTCTGCAGACAAACTCATAATTAAGTACAGGGTTGCAATGCACAGGCACAAGAGATCTGAATTAAGGTTTCATGGACAGCCTTCTGGCTTTCCCAATGTTTGGTCACTTAATTTAATGACCTAAATCCTTTTTAATATAGAAAAAATTATTTTAATGAGGTCTTTTAATTGTTTAGGGAGGAGGGATTGGTACAGACTGCAGTTTACAATGTAATTGTAGATGCATAGTACTCCAAAGGAAAAGGTATTCTTTTTTCATTCTGCCTAAATTTGTATGATGAGACCATGATGAGACCTTAATAAATGTGGGGGGTGGGTTAACCTTAATAAAACCTTAATAAAAATAAGTGTTTAGGTTTTTTCCCCCCTAAAGTGTATTAAGCTACATGACTAACAGCTATTCTAAATGCATCGGAAGCAGGAAGTCTGGAGAGACTCTATAAGACTGATACGCAATTGTAGTTTTAGGAACATCCAGGAAAGCTTAGGTGGTAAGGGAAAAGACTGTGTGAATTCCCCACAATTTTATGAGTCTACATCAGAATCTTTTTCTTAGAAGGTTGAATTTAGGCAGTTCTTTCAAATGGAAAAGCTTTTAAAATAAGTAAATATTTATGTCAACAAATAACATAAGGTGGTATTCACACTTGAGTAATTTTACCTGAAGGAAGAATGAGGCATATATGGCATCATCTTCCAAAAAAGGTATCTGAAAGAGTCTGGGAATGGCAGAATCTGATTTGTCTGCACCAATTGAGCTGACTCTACATTACAGAATTAAATTAGCAGAATGTACATGAAGTATGGCATAATAGGGACAAGTCAACACAATGTTTGCAAAGGGCATTCATGTCTTACATATTAGTCAAAGCTCTTTGAAGGTGTTAAGAAGATTAGTTATTATCTAGCTGTTGAATTCCTTCCTAATGGAGATCAAGAGTCTTATCATTACTCCGTGACTTTGGTACATTTAATAGAACATTAGGTTTATGTGTTTCCAGTATGCTTATTCTCATCTTGTTCTTATATTCTTCCCCTGAATCTTTTCATTCAGGTAGGATTGTCAAAGTAAAGGGAATGCATGTTCTTGAGTAATTTTGTCAATCCTCAAAATCCCATCAATACGCAGTCTTGTTCCTCATAATCCTGTCTTCAGGTACATTAAAAGTGATTTGAGCAAAAGATTACATGTAACAGGAAATGGTTCAATACATTCAGTACTTTGTGCAATGTTGTGCTGAGTTCTCTGCCTGTCATACAGGCTGGTATTTTTTCATTGCATTCTTCTTTATCTGGAATCTCTTACACATCATTTATAAGTTCTTGGGACGTGAGTATCTCTTTAGCTCATGTTTATAGTGCTAATTGTAGTGGGGTCCTGGTGAATGGCTGGGTTTTTTCGTACTTGTGCAATAAACACCTGTTAGTATACGAAGTATAGAAACAATCTGCCATTTTTAGACTGCTTTAATAGGAATGAGTGCGGGAGTAGGGGAAAACAAACTATTCACTCTCAAGAGCCACGGGATGAGAAGACTTGCAGACAGGACCTAGTCACAAAGGTTAGCTTTGCGCTTAACCTTTAAATGAGCAAGGGCTAATCTTCCTTGGCCGCTTTTGCCATCAGCAGCCAGCACGGCTCCCCTCAACCTCGGCTTAGAGGAGCTCGGGGACCCTGCTGCTCCCCCCAGCACTCCCCACTGCCTTGACGGAGCATCCCCCGCCACCATCATCCCCATCAGCACCACCCTCCTGGCAGAAGCCGCCCAAGGGACGAGACGAGACCTCCAGGAGAAGAGTTAACAGGGCATTGATAACCCGGCCCCTTTTCTGTCTCACCCCGCCTCCTCCCGCTTGCGGGGAGCTGAGGGATCCGGACGCGCCGGGCGGGGGTGGCCCCGGCGGAGAGGTGCGGGGAGGGCTCCCCTCCGCGCCGCTCCGCCGGGGGCCCCGCGGCTCGGCCCGGCTCGGCCCGGCTCGGCTCGGCTCGGCCCGGCCCGGCCCGCACGGCCGAGCGCCGCCGCCGCCGCGGGGATGGAGCCGGAGCCGCGCCGCGGGAGCAGGTGAGCACGGCGGGCAGCGCGGAACCGGCGGTGCGGAGGGCAGCCCGCTCCGCCCCGGGGGCAAGGGAAAACCCAGCGCAAAAACCCCACCCCGACCTCACACCAGCAGCCAAAGAGGGGGGAAAAAGAAAAGCGTCGCGGTACATTTGTGCAGATTGAGAAGATCGTCTTGAAAACGCTGCCCGCAGAGCCGGGAGTCGCCCTTCTGGCGCTAAGCCAGCCCGAGAGGGAAGGATTTGGGGATTTAAGTAATTTTTTACACACACGTGCGGTGTCCCCGCTCCCCCGGTGTCACATTTGGATTGAACGAGCCGCGGGTTGCAGCGCTGGGAACCAGCGTGGATGCTGGAGCTGAATTTGGTGTAGCACTTGGGGAGGGGAGGTTTTACCAAATGGGGGGAATTTACCACGGCAATATTAAGTTTCTCCGTGGTCGCCTGCTTAGTTAAAAATTAAGTACGCGCTGTGTGTTGGCAGACAGTCCTAAGCAATGATCTGGAGCAATCCTAAGCCGTAACAGTTCATGATTATTTTCTTCTTTTCCTAGAGGATTCTAAATACTGAGCTACTGCCTCCACATAGAGCTCTCAGCATTGCAGAGTGTTCGCTGCTTAATGAATGTTTGTAAAGGGATTTTCATTCCCGCTGAGCATCAGTGGGAGCAGCCAGAGCTCAGGGAGTCAGCTCACTCGTGCCTTTTCCTTTGCAAAGAATTTCTGGCAGAATTCAGCAGCCCTGCTGTGTTGACTTAGTGCACAGGATGACATTCCTTGCTGATATAGTTGCTCAGGTGAAGCGTGCTGCTGGAGTTTATGATTCTGTGCATGAAACTTGAGAAAGAGATAAGAAAATCACTCAGCAGCCTCTCCACGAGCAAGAGAACTGGTCCTTTCAGGACTTTCTCCTGCCCCTTGATGGACACCAGAGGGTTGGCTTTGTTTTAGTAATTTGTTTTCAGTCTAGTCCATAAATTCATTTATTTCAGGAATATTTGCTATTTATAGACCATGTCTTTGAACAGAGTTTGAAATCAGCCCTACATCAAGGGATAAACATTTCCCATGCAAGCTCAGATTTGCAGATATTTTGCTGTCTGTTCTGGATGGATGAATCGGAATATGGTACAGTAGAAACAGTGCAAGGCTTGGTCTTGAAAAATATAATTTTCAAATTCCTGCTTTTAGTTATTTTCAATAGGCTACCTGAGGTCAGTAAGGTGATTCATAAGCATAAAGTTAAGCAGATGTCCGCTTGTTTGCAGTACCAGGATCTACATGGGCCAGTTCACAGGTCATAATAGCAACAGAATACTCCTGTTTGACAGAAAACCATGGCTTGAGGGCCACACGTCTCATATTTATGAAGATTAAAGAGATTGGAAACCTATTTCAGACCTCTATATGCTTATGAAATAATTTTTAAATAAAAATGAAGAGTAAAAACACTGGTGCTTAAAAAATGTTGTATTTACCCTGATAGATGGACGTAGGAGTATCAACTGAATGATTGGGAGAAAAAGAGCCTAACTGTTGAAAAATAAGATAAATACTTGTGTCATAGCCAGGCTTTATGTAACTGACCTAAACTCATGTGACACAGAATCCTGGCTGATTTCTTTTCCATCAGAAAAGTTTAAGCAGAACGCAGTTGGACAGAAGGCACTGTATAACTTGGTTTGTATTTTGCTGTTGAAAAGCATTCAATTTTGAAGAAAGCTTTGCATTCATATCAATATGTAATAATTTCAGAGAAGTTAATTATTTACAGCTCAAGTTTCTTCTCAGCTAATGTTTCTTTTGATTCTCCATTTAAATACAGATGTTTGTAATATCAACTTTTTTCCTGTATCATACAATAATTTCTTGATTTTAAGAAAAGAATAAATTCCACCTAAAAAGGCCACAGGATTAAAATATTTTCCAAATAGCGAACTTCAGCAGTGTTTATGTGAAATTTCAGCTCCCCCAGGGAGCCTTTCCCTTCCATGCTGATGAAGAAAAATTACGTTTTTCAAAGCCTTTCTTGTCTTTAAAATAGAGGGCTTGGAAATAACAAGTTATGTAAAAGGGTATCACTCATACTATAATGCATTTAAAATGAAATAATCTTTGAGTGAAGGTCTGGTGATTTATGAAAACAAGGGATCTTTTCTAGGGATGTTGACTTCAGCACCACTAGGCCTTCACGCTGCTCAGCCTACTACAGTCACCACTGGAAGAAGCTGTCAGTGTCAGACACTTCACAGAGGCTGCACCTCAACCTTTCAGTAACAACATAATGCAGTTTTTCTGTGCCTGGGTCTAAATCTGAACCCTGATAGGATTACTGGTGTATCTTCAGGAGCCTTTGTCAGCTGCATAAACACCCAGTTACTATTAGAGAGTACTTAAGACTCTTCGGAGCACTAGCCTCAAAGACATATGAGACACCTTACAAAACAAACCACCAAAGTGTATCAGTCAGAGTTTTTAGTTCTGTAGGATAAAAAAAATGTCATACTGGCTTTGATTTCATTCAAGTCGTCATCTACTGAGATAACTTACTACCTAGTACTGTCTACCACAAGATCTGTTCTTTTTAAACTGTATTTGGCAAATATGCTGAATACTGAATACATTTGTATATGAATATTTTAAGATAGGAAATTATATGTTCACTTGTAATAAACATTATAATCAAGAGTAGTTTATAAAATATATCAAGAGAAACCACTTAGTAGTTCTGTAATTACTGTAATCGATTCTACAACATTTTATATCTTGAGATCAAAGGTAGCCATTGCCTGCCTCCATTTTAGATCCTACTTGATAATGTGCTACTTATCTTTTTGTCTCTGAGATTTCAGCAGAAGATATCTTTTCAAGTAGTTTAATGTCTTAAGTCAGTTTGTAAATAATTTTAAATGGGGAGGTTTTGTGTATTTTGTGTACAGCAAGTATCATGTAAGCACCAACAGTGATGAGCTCTATGACTGAAAAAAAAAGCAGAATTATACTGCATAAATTAAAACTAATCCAACTGAAAACAGTACTCTAAACGCAAACCCAGAGTGTGAGGAAACAGAAGAAATTTTAAAAACTGTAATTCAAGAACTGTAGAATGACATTCAGGAATAAAATATTCCTGTGACTATCCCTTGGCCTAAAGAATCAAGACATATGGAGAGGATACTTAAAATGACAACAGTGCTTGTAAAAGACCACCTTGACTGATTCATCAGAGGAAATGGAAAGTGCTAAATATTTAATGCTTGCTTAACTGCTGGAAAATGAGGAGACATGATAATTGTATACAAATGTTTGAGACATGCAGTGATCAAGGAGAAAAAATAGCTGCATTTAAAGCTTATGGGTAGATTGGCATGGTCAGGGGCTTTGAGATAGTGATGCAGGGTACAGAGTATTTCCTGACAGGTGCTTAACTGACTTAGGTCTTTAAAACCCCATTGGTAGAGGCTCCATGTCCTACCCAATCCATAGTCATTTTGAATACTTTTCTGTTCTTCTTTTGTTTAAAGTGTCCTATCCACATCTTCCTTGTTGTGGCTTAAGCTACTGTCTTTTTTCTAGCTTTCAGTTTTGGCAAAACAGGTATTTCACTTTGCAACAGTCATTCTTGTTATGAGATGATCCTCTCTCATTCTGGGCCATCACTTGGAAACAAATTTCTTTCCCCAGGATTTATGTGATTTCTGATCTCTTAGATATATACTGTATCTCATAATTGTTCTCTCCTATTTTATTCTTGCTTGAAGTTGAATGTAATGCTTAACCTGATATGCCAGCAGTGCTGAATGTAGGAGAAGGAAAATTTTATGTAACTTGCCCTATTTCTGTGCGCTGATCCCATTTTTTTTTTCTTTTCTTATTTTTTTGGCAACAGTATATTGCTAAAACCATCATAACAACATAGCATGTATGGTGTTAAATCTGTGAAATGTTATATGGCCCAGATCCACTTCTGCAGAGCTGCTGCCAGTCATCCCATCCTGCTTCCTTCAGTCTTTGTGCAGTTGGTTATTCTTATCAAAACTGCTTTGCTTTTGTCTGTTTTGAACTGTTTAAACATTTGAATTCTCATACCATTATCCAGTTCATTTGGACCCTGATGATTTGGTCTGTCTGCAAATCATACTAAGAAATTATTGAGGAGTGTCCAAAGCATATTTCTGGACAGGTTTGCTAGGGTATCCTTCCAGCATGATAGTGAATTTTGATAACAACCCTCTAAATATCCTCTTCAAAATGGTATCAACTGTACCATTCTACTGCAATTTCCAAAATCTTAAACGACTGTCCCTAATTTTTTTACTAGAATATCATGAGACCAGGGGTTGTACATGTTGCCCTCAGTTTCTCAAATCTAATTTCTTGTGACTCTGAGACTGTCTGACCTGAGACCAGTGCAATCAGCTCCCTACGTACTGTGTATTAGGCTTGTTTAGAAAAACCCTGAAATTAAAAGCCCCAACCTATTCTCTCCCGAAGTTCTTATCCCTTTGTCACTTATGCATTGACACCTGATGGCAATTAATATGAATAGTGAAGAAGAAAAACCTGAACATTTTGCTCTTCTCAGCGCTACTTATTTTTAGACTTTCCTTCCTGCTTAGTAGACCAAATTTTTCCTAGTCCCCACTTGTCCTCTGATGCCTGTACAGAGTGTTTCTGAGCAGGATCTGAAGACCCACATCAGTGCACATGCTGCATCATGGGTTTATGACTGTGTGGGACTTCAGTAGGAAGGGACTCAGTGGCTGGGAGGTGATTTGTGAGTTTTGATGTGACAGTAAGGATGAACAGACACGTAAAGGGACTGTGAAGCTTCTGTGTGAGTATGCTCCTCCTCCCAGGGTTTTTTAATGGCCAGGGGTCCATGTTTGTGCATTTTCATTTAGCAGAATGTTACCTATCTACAGAATGCAGTTTATGTACTTAGTGAAAACAAATCTGTTTACAGTGCAACGTTTCATGTACATAGACTATGACCCTAAATGCAAAACAGCAAGGGGAATATTAAATGATTAACTGATCCAAGAATGTGCAGTGCATAGTACTAGGTTTTGTCCGAACTGGAAAACAAAGCTAACAAAATGAATGTGACGGTGAATGGCTGTCATTTTGAGTTACTAGAGCTTGAACTATAAGCTTATTTTGTCCAAGGTCTTGTAAGAGCAGTCTCAGTCCTTTTAATGTTTTGCTGGGACAAAGTTCCATGTATTTTAGTAAGAAAAAATACTGTGATGGTGACTTCATTTCAACCAAATAAATTACTTTAAAATGCTCTTTTCAGAGTTAGTGTTTCAGCTAACAGTGGTTCTTGTCAAATGTGTCCCAGCTCTTTATTTTTTGTTTCTGAATTTTCCAAGCTTCACTGGAGGAAGGGTTTTGAAGCAGGATTTCAGCTCAAAAAGGTTTTGGTAATGCTGCATGGAGCTCCCCTTGCTCTGATTTCAGGCTCTGCATTTTCATGGGATTATAATGGTTCATGCGTGGTTGAAATTAATTACTGGAGCTGTTAGCCTTATGTAAGCAAATCATCCTCTATTGTATCCTCTTGCTAAACTTTCATTGCAGCTAGTTTAACTGTTCATGACAGCATTCCTATTAGTTTGTTTCATTACCATTTGTTTACTAACATAGCTGCTTTGCTTAAAGTGGAAGCCACTCGGCATGTTGGCATAGATCACTTTGTTGTCTGCATTATTGAAACGAGAAATCACCATCAATCAGAAGTTGCTGCTATAGAATTTATAATTCAATCCAAGGGTGAGCAAAGTTCTAATAAAGAAGTCTTAGGTTTGTTTTTCAGAAGGGCTGCAATGACGTTTTGCTGTTGGAGATTAATTGGATTTTTGTCTTTGCATGGGAAAAATACTGTGGTTTATAGTCCACTAGAGCTGTACGCTTCAATTTCCATAGCCATCTGTATTTGAATGAAAAGACTGATAAGTCTTGGAAGTAAACTGGAAACTTTTCTCACTGAATAGGTGATTCTCCCTATTCTAGGGCTGGAGGAAGAAATACAAATTGAACTGCCCCACCTTTTACTTAGGTGTTATTAAAAGCTACAACTGCTTGTGTTATTGCTGGAGAGCAGAGTACTGAGGATGTAGACCTAGCCCTTGTGGTTTATCCTGTTCCATTTAAGCAATTAATTAGGTTATTGCATGTGTAATCAAGATTTATGTTGCTGTGGCCACAAAGAGAGACACAACTGTGCTGAATTTCCTAGGTGTTTGAAGCAGTTCTTCTTACCCAAAATGATATTGAGAATTCCCATCAGCATGTGAAAATGAGTGTGTCTAAGAGGGGCCCTCATTAATAGGCTGAAATCTTGCCCTGAATGGAGTGAATCCATGCTGCTCATCAAAGGGTTACAGAAAATGGGCAGTTGCAAGAGAGAAGACAAGGCCAGCCTGTGGTGCAAATTAATCAAGAGCAATTGATTTCAAGACAAATCAGAGCAATGCAGGAAAATGACAGCAGGTTCCAAGAGGCCATTGACAAAAGCTTTGTGATGTATGCTGGGTACTGTGCTTGGCCTGGGTAGAAAGGCAAGGAGGAGCTGCACAAGAGCCAGGTCAGGACTTCACAGTATTACTGTGTTGTATCAAGTTAAATAGTCCTGCTGACATTGCACATGCTAAAGGAGATGGGGGAAGTTGTAATAAATGAAAAGAACATGGAAGATGAAAATTGGAGGTGACTGGGAGGAGATAACTTGAGGTAGGTGAGGAGATCTGCAAGTGATTCAGAACTGCAGGTAATTGTGAAGAGCTTTTGGTAGACTGTGCTAGAGGCAGTGTTTTTGGACTGAACACTACCTCCTGTCCTTCAGTTTCAGGACACCCCAGTGAATCTGGGAGCCAGCAAATATTTTGTCCAATTGAGGATGAAGTATTTAATACCATTAGTCAACACTGTAAATTAAATGCTTTCATAACCAACAACAAAAATTCAAACACATTCGCCCTCCCCCAAAAAACCCAAACCCCCACACATTATTTTTAAAAAGTGTTGGAAATGGGGGTTATTAATTTTGGTTGTTTTCATTTCAAGGTCACTTGCTGAAATGTATTTCCTACTTCAGCAGCAATAAAAAATATCCAAGCAACATGACTTTTATTAAAGCAGTATCCTTGAAAAATTAATTATCTAAAAGGTTGCAGAATGTTAATGGAATGGGAAGAAATTAGATTACCTTAGAGCCAGAGAACTCTTAATGAGATATATAGCTATGAAAATATAGATCATGTTTGTACAATTCCTTTTACCTTCTTGGAAGGTGTAATATTTTAGGGGTTTTTTTTGTTTGTTTGATTGCTTTTGGGTTTTTCTTTAACAAAGAGGGAAAAGAGCAGTGTAGGAAAAAGTCAGTGGACTATAACCCATTTCCTTCCAAACAATTTGTTAATGTACCACAGTTATCTGTGATGGACTGGTGATCCATTTCCCTGCAAATTCAGCAGAATTAAAATACAGTTTTCATCTAGTTTCCTCATTGAATAGACCAGCTGCAACAAGGGCCTCTTGTAGTCTCATGAACAAATCACCAGGAGGATGCCCAGGAAGCACTGAAGGGGAAGAGATTCCTGCTCTTCAGTTTTTATCCAAGCTGCTTGTTTGCAGTTGGTGGGTGTTTGTTGAGCTGCATTCACATCTCAGGGACTTGGCAGGACTTGCTGCAGAGTGACTGAGCAGCTCAGAGCGACTGAACTGCTCAGTGCCAATTTACTGCACACTCCCATCTCTGCTCCAAGCCTCTGCATGAGCCCTTTAGCAGGGGCATAAGTACAAGAGAAGAAGGATTGAGCAAGGGAAAAGTCTCCATAATTACCACCTTCTGCTTCTCCTCACTGGTCTTGTCAGACAGCTTCTGGGAAGCTTAAATGAGAACTGGAGCAGATGCTGAAGCAGTGGGATTTCTGGGCATATTTTCATTACCTGCTTTGCAAAACAGACTTTCCAATTATCTAGGAAGTTAAATCCAGAAGCTGGATGAAATGAACGTTTTCTACAATTCATGTCCAACAGAGGCACTGACTATTACTTTCAAAGCAAAGAAGTTGTTATGGTTGTTTTTGTTTAGAAAGAGAAATAGGGGCATTGAGTTTGGCTGGTAAAGTTACACGGGTCTAAGTTTCTGTGTTTTTTTTGGTGACAGTTTACTTGTGTGAAAATGGTGCAGCTGCAGGTCTGGGGAGACTCCTCAGGTTCCTTGTGTTTTGTAAACATTGAAATGAAGAGGGTAATTGCTGGGACATTTCCTGCCGTGCTGCAAAGTAAAACCTGATAGTATTATGGATCTTGACTGGAAAGTCAAATTGGCAAGTTTGATTTCATCATATGCCTGAATTGTTTGCCAAATATAAACAATCAGCAGGAGTGGAAATTGTTACAAAATAGTGGATGAAATAATTTGTGTTTTAGTATACCACCATTATTCTATTATAACCAAATTATTTTCTTGACAATGTTTATTAAGAATATCTAAAAATAATAATTTCTAGTGGAATGTTGTAAGACATGGAAGTCTCCAGCATGTCCTGTGTAGCTGAAAACTCAGTACCAGTTCCAGTGAACAAGAAAGTTAAAGGAAGAGGTACGAACTTAATGGTCTTGGATTCAATAGGAAACGAAGCCCTATCTCAGTCTGCACTGGAATTCAATGTAGACATTTTAGGAAAATAGAGAAAAAAAGACAGCGTTTGGAATTCAGCATGAATGGTTGGAAACATTCTGCCTTTTCAGTTCTTTTCAGGAACTGCAGAGGTTGAACGAAGAGCTTCAAGTGGAAAGATAAAAAGAAAGCACTTGGATACACTGAACCACATAGTAACTGAACATGAAATATAAATTAGAGCAAGGAGCTGGTCTGGCAACAAAATAAAAGAAATGATTGTTAGTCTTTGGAATTACTACTTATAAATAGAGGACTCCTAGGCACTTCAACAATGAAACAGAGTATGTTTTGAGACAGAGAAAAAAGACAGCTGGCGACATGAAACACCTGATTTATTTTATTTAAGGGTCAAATAAAAACAAAGGATTGGACTTTTGACTCTGAGAAATACTTACTTGAAATTACTGCATCTTACCCATTCCATGTGACAACATAATTTGAAATGGTTCTTAGAAAAGTTTGATTGAGTAACTTCTGGTGCATGTAATATAATTTCAATTATTTCATAATTTCTATGTTGCTTCTTTTGTTCAGTCTGTTACAGCTTTTCACTCTTTAATGAAACTGAAAATGTGCCTAGTAGCAATGTACTATACTGTTTCTGAATTTAATTTTTTATGTATATGTACATATTCCCCTAGTAAAAGGTGAGCTAATGCAGGATAAAAGAAAATTGTGGATTGTAGAAAAAAGAAAAGGATTGTGAAAATATTGAACATAAATCTTTTGAAGAGAGGTACTAATAGATACTACAGTCAGAATAGACTGTGAAAAGTGTTAACAATTTGTCCCCACCTCTTTCACAGTACCAGTGAAATGGATCAAGCCTTACATACTATTCTGTAAACATTCACACACACTTGTAGTATGTTGGTTTTTTTCAGTCACTGGGATTAACTCCCATTTTTAAATTAAAAAGATTGTATTTGTAGGACAGGTGTAGGACAGGTTGTGTCTGTAGAACAGCTGCAGTGCCAGCTCACATTATTTATTACACATATATTTAAAAAAAATAATAAAAGAGTTTTTTTCTCATAGATACAATAATTTCTCATATATTCTTATCTTTTCTCTCATACTAATGTATTTCAAACTAAAAGTGACAGGAAGAAGAAATTTTTATTATGGTTCCTAAATGTATAATATTTGAAAATCAAGGAAAGTAAATTAAAGTCTTTGCGTCTGACCTTTTCAAATGCAGTCAAAGGAGTCACTTTTATAATTTTATCTTGATAATACATTGCTTAGTCTGTTTGATGTTTGGAATCTGGCTTTAATCTCTGTGGAATTGTTGGACAACTGAATAAGTTTTGTTTTAATAATGGGAAGAAATATTTCCCATATAAACAGGCAGTTTAAATTAGTTTGAAGAATGCCTTAACACTTTGGAATGTAACCGCATCAGCCTTCATCAGATACTCAGACCTCACCTGGTTGGTCCTTGGATGAGAGGATACATAAAGGAAGATGTAAGATTCTGTATGAAGAGATTCAGTGTCTGCATTCACTTGGTATCTACATGAGCTCAGGGGTAATACTTAAAGTTTAAGACGATACCATTTCTTGGATCACTAAACTAAAATACTGTGCTAAGACATGAAGATAGTGGAGTGGAAGTAGGGAAATCGAGGTTTTGTTGCTGAAAAATTTTAGCAAGTTAATCACTTCTAGGGGGATGATAAACCACAAATCACTTATGCATGATTTAGGGGCTTAGGTTTCAGGGACCAGGGTGTATTTCAAGTAACATATTAGTAGTTTGCCTGTTCACATTAGCAACAACAGGAAGGTTGGTTCTTAAAATCCTGTTCACAACTGGTTGGACTGATGATTGTAAAGGTCTTTCCAAGCTAAATGATTCTATGATTCTATATCCATTCTGCACTTTCACTGAATACAGGCTCTCTTTTGCACCAGATAAGCTTTTACTATATTGGGGAACTTGGCAATGTGCTTATTATTGCATAGACATGTGCAGTTACATAATGCTTCACAAGGGAGGTGATACATTCACATTTTTTCTCGACTTTCATGAAATAAAATCAGATCCTTTGAGTAAAGACTATTTTATAAATATGACTGGTAGATGGATGTAATTTATGAATATAGGCGTACAAGGTCCTGAATTATGCATGCCTATATAAAGTCTATAAAATATAAAGTCTATACTGCAACAGTTTGTGCACGTTCATTATGTTTTCAGGATGGAACATGAGGCTACCCAGCTAGAAAAGCAGCATGTGCACAGTGTGTATGAAAATACAGCTGCCTACTTCAGTGATCTGCAGACCAAAGCATGGCCTCGTGTTCGGAACTTCCTGCTGGAACAGAGGCCTGGCAGTCTCGTTGTTGATATAGGTAAGCCATTCTTTGAGGTGGCATAAAGGATTGTTTATAAGCTTTGTTAATCATACGTAACCTTCAGATCAACTGGTTTTTTAAGTTGTTTAAATCTGTTTTGAAATTGGTTTTAAGTCCCAATGCTAGATGCCATATACTGCTTCTTTTAATTCTTTGGCAGTGTATCATGTAGACAGTAAATAAATGTTTTCCCTTATTTTTGTTGAGCTAAGTCTTAATCTATCAATTTCCTCACCAGCTTAATGGCTTTTCATATCCCTGGAGTCCTTTTGAAAAAATTATGTTAATAGCCCAATTATTTAATATTTCAGCTTCTTTAGATCACTTGGTTTATGTAATACTAGTCTGCAATTTATTTGTTTTCATTAGCTCTAAAACTCTTCCTAGCAAGGCTTTTTATTAAGAGAAATCTTATATGACTGCTGTTAAAAATATATTAAAAAAAAAAAGATCTGAGAATCTTCCTGTGATCCTAAATATGGACACCATATTTAGGTGTTTTCCTGTTATGGCATTGACTTCCCTACATTCCCTAGTATTTATACCTGGATTTTCTGTTGTTCCTGCAGACTTTCCAGGGGGCTTCCAGATGCTGGCACGTTTCCTTTGCTTCATTATGACTTCAGTCCCACACAGCACGTTGCAAAACAAATGCACTTTTTACCATTGTGTTTGCCATACTATTTAAACTAATAAAATACTTTTACACAGCAAGGTTTAACAAATGTGCACAATAAATTATGCATCTGCTTTATCCTATAAGACAAAAACATTGTTTGAATATGCTGTAGGCCGTAATCAGGAGATAATATGGAGTTCTCCTGCTGCTGTTGAGCATTACACCAAAAATACTTGATAAATGTTATTTTGAGCATGTAGCTATTTTTATATGTCTGCACCATTGTCATTAATCTCAGGAAATATCCAATGGCTTACACTCACTCAACCGAGAGCTAGATTGAACATTGTCAGCCAAAATCATTGCCACCTCAGCAGAAGTCATTTGCATCTTAGCTAAAGTTTTTTGGGGCTCTAAGAACAGTGATTGCTGAAAGCTTAAGGTCACCCTGTTGCAGTCTCATCTGGAGAGAAGATGAGACTTCATCAAAATCAATCCTTGCAGTTGCCAATAAGAATTCTCCCATTAAGGCGCACAAGGGATCTTGTGTATCTTATTAAACCTCTTTTAAGAGGCGAAAAGTAAACACAATAGTCAGATTCCTGTAGATCTTATTAAACCTCATAAAAGATGTTTAAGTAGGAGTTTCACTAAAGTGGCACTAAAATCTTCAAAATGAGATCTTTAATTGGTAATTTTCAGTTTAATACTGCCTTTTACTAAAATATAATTTTGTCTGTTTGCCTTACTATTTTTCATGGATCAAAACACATGAAAATAGCTTGACCATTGTTAGCTTCAAGGAATTCACCTTCCTGAAGACTCATTTAAAAGTGAATCTCTGGCAAATGTAGATATTTAGAATAATGGGATTGTTGACACTATTTACATTTATTCCAAAGAGGACCCTGTACTTCCAAAGACTCACAGTGATTACAAAGCACTTCACCAAAAGCCACGAGTTAAGCAACTGAATCTCCCAAATTAATGATGGTTGAATAAATGTTCTTCAGTAAACACAATAATGAATAATAATTTATAAAAATCTTTAAAATTTGTAGTTTTCAAACATGCAGAGCTTCATGTATTAGTGCATATATTCCTTGAACTGCATTTGCAATATTAGTATTTTCCATTTTTCTCAAGTGTTATCTCAAAGAATAGTGCTTGCTTTTAGCTGAGAAATATGCTCTTTTTCACCACTGAAGTGCTGTTCAGTTCTGCAATAGTTCCTGTGCTGTCTCTCTAGATAATGGTGCACATTAACATCACCAAGAGCAGCAGTGCTGCAAGAAGCAGTGATGTTTCTAAAGATAACTCCAGGCCTTTAAATTGAATTACCAGTACTGAGCTGATTCTCTTTGCCAAGCTGCTCCCCCTTTGCTTGGCTGTCAACATTCAGAAATTATTGCTCACTAGTGACCCAGAGCTGCAGTGAAAGGCTCCCAGTATAATTTTGAAAAGTGCTTGTTATGCATAAGGCATTGAGGGATCCTCTGAAAGATTTCAATTCACTACAGCACAGTCCATGAGAAGACAGACTTTTAGGTAGAAGACATTCTGGAACAGTTAATTACATTTACATGGGTTATAATGCATTGGCACAAAGCCAAAAAGAGGATGTGCCTGCAATATGGAAAGAACTTCTATGATTTATGGTTATTTTCGAGTCTGTATCTAAAGTAAAAATTTTCCACTCTGACTTGTGTCAGTGGCATTTATGGTTCAGGACTTCTTGGAGAGAAATGGTATGCACTGGAGAAGTACTGCATGGGTTTAAGCAAAGGAAAGAGATCTGTTGCAGATCACTGAAAAGACATAACACACTGGCTTCAGGAAATCCCCTGAACAGAAAGTAACTGCAAGCTGGAATGGCACTGGGGAAAGTGCCTTAGTGCTTATCCTTTTCTTACCCTCTCCTGGGTGCCCATTTATGCTCATTGTTGGTAACAGGACACCAGGCTATATAAAGACTCAGTATGAAGCAGCGTGGTTGGGTTTTTATTCTCAAAGATGTACAATACAGAGGACCATTCTTTCCTCCTCCCACCTGCACTTGTCCTTGTTCCCCACAGAAATACAGAAAACCTGCTATTATACAGGGCTGTGTAATGAGTATTTTTGTCAGTGATGATGGTGCTGTTACAGTCCTAATAGTGTGAACATACAATTTCAACAGTCCACATGAGCTCTGCAGCAGTTAGGCTAGTCAGCACAAACCCTCTTTTTGTTTTCCAGGAAAATTTAGGATTAGGAAAAGCTTAGGCTAGTTAGGCTAGTCAGCACAAACCCTCTTTTTGTTTTCCAGGAAAATTTAGGATTAGGAAAAGCCTGCATATTATTTTCACTGACTTGGGAGGGAGAACAAATGTTTGGAATATATATTCTAACCTAGTATCCTTTTCTTTAGGTTGTGGAACTGGAAAGTATCTCAGTGTCAACACTCAAGTGTATAATCTGGGCTGTGATTACTGTGAGGGGCTGGTAGAAATTGCAAGGAAGAAAGGTGATGAAGTTCTGGTGTGTGACAACCTTAACCTTCCCTTTAGGGATCAGTGCTTCAATGCAGTCATTTCAATTGGAGGTAAGGCAACATACCTACATTCTGGCCCCAGCAAATGAGAATTTGAGCATTCTTTTCTTTCCATGTGGCTTCATTTCAGTTAATTGTTTTGAAACAGTTCCTTAGAATTACAGGATATATAACTTAAATTAATTTAGTCAACATGAAACAACAAAACTCCCATTACTCAAGAGGCACTGTTGACCAAGGAAATATGCATATCCCTTGTTTGTTTATATGTGCTAGAGAAAAGATTTCCTTCCAGCATGCATTGTAAACAAGTGAAAACTAATCTAAACATGGCTGCTCAAAGCTTAAACAGATTAGATGCTCAAGACAAACTCTTGGTTTCTCCATAGCATCTGTTTTGAACAGCAAATGCATCGAAATGAAAACTTTATAGCAGAGCTTGGTATTCATATAAAGTATTATGTATTATGAATTCAGATTTCTCTTAGTCATAAGCACTAAGATTCATACAAGCACTTCTTGAATAAAATGACCAGAACATCTCTGTATCTTAACTCTTCTGATCTCTCTTTTTGAAAATGCTACTCGTAATTTGAGAAGTATAATTTGCAAAGCATAGATAAAAAAAGAATACCCAGTTACAGTTTAGGTTTTTAGCTCTAGTCTTGACTGAGCTTCTTTCAGGGTTTTTTAATTCATCAGCAAAGTACAAAGCATGATAATTATTATTGATAGCAATCAACAAACTACTTGAAATGTGATAGAAATTTATTTTAAAATGTATCTTTCACATAGACAAGTGGAAGGAAAGGGTGACTAATACACGAGGAGTAACCATATTACTTTGCTTTCATGTTGGCTAGTTAGCCAGTGAGCCCTACTCACATTTTGGGTCTTGTAGCACCATTCAGTGCTTATCAGATCAGCAGACTCGGAAGGATAGCATACCTATCTAGTGTTTATATCAATTATAAGCCTGACAAGTTTAAAAGTTCACATGCTATTTCAGTACATTTAACAATAATAGATTTTAATCTCTCTTGAATAGAAACATGGTATGCCTGTGTCCATCTAATTCTAAATAAAGTGGTTTTCATCCTATTACAGAGAAAAACAAGTATTTATGTACTTAGTCAAGTACTCTTCTTGGATTTGTTGGTATAATCATGTTTATAGCATTGATTTTTCTGCAGAACCACCAGAGTGATTCTAACCAGAAGGAATATTTAACCCATTAAAGAATTTGCACAGATTTTGTTGGTTGATTGTTATTTCTTTCTGGTAAATTAAGGTTGTGTGTGTATGCTATCTTTGACAGTTTTGATAAAATTTTGCAGGAGGTTCTGTGGTGATATATGGCCTAACTCCAGTATAAGAAAATATCAGTTCCCTTCTCCCTATCCTGTACAAAAAAAAAAAAAAAAAAGATTTTCTAGATTATTTTTTTTGCAATTTTGAAAAAGATTCCTTGGAGTCAGGAGTACAAAACAAACACTGGAAACAAACACTGGCTATATAGATGGGAAACTCTTCTCAGAGTTTTCTATTTTGTATTCTCAGCAGTTTGTGAATAAAGCTACATTTTTTTCCCCCTTGGTAATTTAATTGTTGTTTTGAATAAAGACAGGGCTAGTTGGATGCACTTTTCATAACTGCAGTGTTGAACTAACACTTTTTCTACACCTACAATTGGCTACTGTCTAGCAGCACATATAATAAATTTTTTCTGAATTTATAGAGAAATATCTTCAGGTAAGAACATACTCTATTACCTGCTGTTCCATGGGTAGATGGAATGTTTTTCATGTAGAAGTGGCTGGCTCCAAGTCCACTTGAAACAAAATCATGGAATCAGTCCTCTTTACATCACTGAACCAAATCTAGTACTGATGATATATAGAGCAGCATGACCAATGTGTCCAAGCTCAGTACAAGTTAATGCCTCTGAGAGTTTAGAGAGAAAATAGTTCTCTTACCTATTCTCTGACTGTTAAAATTGGCTCATTCATACTCCAGGAGAATAGGAAGATAAATATAATGTAGAAATCTTGAAATGTAGTATAATTTCACATTGGAGTGAAATTTGAAAATGTGGAAATTGTCCTGGAAAGAAAATCAAAATATTGTGATCAAAATTTTTATTTTAAATTTGACTTTATTTTTTCTACCATAACATAATGTAAAAAAAAATTATAAAATGCTGAGCCATGCAATGTAGACATTATTTTTTACAAAAATTAAATTTAATTTGGCAAAAATTAAAGCAATGGTGAATATTGGTCTAAATTTTCTTACTAGATCTTTTGCAAGTGTGCTGATATAAAAGTTCAAATATCTTTTTACTGATATTACATTTTGCTGCGTTTGTTACATGCTGAAAAGATTTTCTATTTTCAGTAAGATAAGTTTGAAAATTGTGCCAAAAACTAAAGTCAGCTTGATATTATCTAACTCACCTAAAGGCTAGGGATTTAAGGGAAAGCTTGCCGTGTTATGGGTTATGCAGAGAAACAGAAACCTTCAGCTTATATGCCTGACTTTTATTGAATCCTTGTTTTGGGAGGAGATTGATTTCCTTCTTCCAGATTTTCTTATTTTTATCTATTGAACACAATCATCAAAGAGAGCATTCTGAGGTGAACCTCCTTTGTGGTATCTATAAATTCAGCACTGGTGCTGACTTGCAGCAAGTGATAATTTGGAATGAGGCAACTGAGATGATTGAACATGTAGAACAGGTCGAAGATGGAAATGCTTTGTCATTACTGATATTCAGTACATAATACCTTTCTTTTTCCACAGTGATACATCATTTCTCAACTAAACAAAGGAGAATCAAAGCAATAAAGGAAATGGCAAGGATATTGACACCTGGAGGCCAAATAATGATTTATGTTTGGGCTATGGAACAAAAGAATCGTCGCTTTGAGAAACAAGATGTATTTGTCCCATGGAACAAGGCCTTGTGCTCTCGCCATTTTTCAGAATCAAATCAATCTGGAGATAAGAGTGACTTTGTCCATAGTGCAAAAGGCCAAGACATAAACCCTGCACAGCTTGTCATCTCTGAGTGCAGCTACCAAAACAATCTGCAGCCAGAAACGGATTCAAAACATCCCCGCAATATGGACCATTGCTTACCCAGAGCCTGCTGCATGAAAATTTCTGAGGAAGAAAACAGATTTTACAGTGCTCTAGGAAGGTCTTTCCGCTCATGGTTTTTCTCCAGATCCCTTGATGAATCAGCCCTGAGAAAGCAAAGTGACAAAATGAAGCACCTGAAACATGAAGCAGTGTGGGCCAGCAGTGCCGTACCCATTCAGCATTCACGGCACTGCAGCTTGGATTTAGGTCACCATGGGGCTCTGTTAAATGAACAGAGCTTAGATGATGATGATGATGTGTTTATGGAAAGCCTGTCTCTCAAAAAGCCACAGTGGTCACCAGCCACACATGCCCTGAAGGATTTAAGTTTAAATGGAAGACACCAGAGTGTAGCTCAGAGCAAGGGGGACGAAGCTTCATTTATAAATGGCCCAGTGGAAGACAAGGACTGCATCTGTGATTGTAATAAAGATGGTGCTGGTAAGTCTGATGCCAGCAAGTTTTTCAAAAGAACTTCAACAACTGACTCCACTGACTCAGCTTTGGATTCAGCAGTGTCTGTTGGGGACCAGACTGATGCCATGCTGGATACAAAGGCCTTCATGCGTTATTACCATGTTTTTCGGGAAGGAGAGCTGAGTTCTCTGGTAGAAGAGAATGTGCCTGAGCTTCAGATACTTTCTTCCTGCTATGACCATGGAAACTGGTGCATTATTGCAGAGAGAAGAGGAACATCGCTATAAAGAGAACAAAGGAGAATCCAGTGACTGAGGATTTTAAGCTCTTCCTTGTGTTACTGTGGTTGTGCAGTGTGACATGGAATTCGAATCTTGTAGTTGTGTGCCATTCATTTTTGAGTTATTATCTCTTAACTATTTAACTAGCTAATGCAAGATCTGTATATAGGAATGTAAATGGTAGACAATATTTATGTTTTGTTAAACTTTTATGAAGTTAAAACTGTAGAGTTTTATATTGCTGTTAGCAAATAATTGTGTTTTAAAATATACTTTTCTATTGAGAAATAAACCTTTTTATAAAACAAGGATCAGGACATCTTTTATGAGAAATATCCTCTCAGTAGAAGGTCTAGTCTTTGTTCTTCAGATGCCAGAGGTTTGTCACATTGCTCCCTATTCTTGAAGGCCTATAAATGAGACATAGACACTTTGTCTAAAATTGTACTTGACTGTACATTGGTAGGGTGCATGCTGCAGAACTGGGAGCAAGCATGGTCCCAGTGCTCCTTAGCTGGGAGTAGAGTTATGAATGGGCAAAAAACTGTGTACCAAACAAGCTCTGCATATTCTGTCATTTGATGTTTGTATTTGGGAGCAAATGACAGCACAGATTGAGAACAGTATTTTTTACTTTTATTTTAAAAATAATTTAATTTGTTTCTCAGGTGCAGGTGAAGTTTTATGTGTTAGCTCTCACAAATACTTTATCTTAATTTCCTTTGCCGTAGTTTTTCATTGGCTATGTGTATATAAAAGTCAGAGGAATTTGTGAGAGTATGAGTATTATGTAAAGTTCTAAAAAATCAAATCCTTGAAATACATACATCTTTTTGATAAGCTTGGGAAGCTAAGATTAAATTAATAAAAATGCTGTGCATATCTGGTCAGCTGTTGTATTTACTTTTCTTATTCACAGACATGAGGATATATATTAACGTGTGTTAAATAATGTAGACAGGAAAAGGATAAGGCCAGTTTGCACATAAATTACAAATTCTTGTCTTGTGAAGTCTAAATGAACCTTTTGATACCTAGGTGATAATAGATGGTTTACACAACTTTCCTGTCCCCTCCAAGACATACCATCACTATCCATCTGTAGTCAGTTGTAGCAGTTTATAGTGCTGGGGATAAAAAACACCTTTGGCTTCAGAAGATCAGTGGTGGAACTGCCAACTGAGGCAGGGCTAGAAGAGGCTGATCATTATCACAGAGTTACTCCATGCCTGGGCTTGATTCATAGTCAGTGCTTGCAGTGCAGGGCACATCTTCAGCTGGTGTGATTTCATGACCTTTAGTGGAGCTGCACAGATTTCCCCCTTCCCCAAAAACCCCAAAATCCCAAACCCCTTTTGTCACAGCAGTTTTAAAGAGCTATATAATTAAGATGTCTGCCCTATTGTTGAGCAAGTAGCTTTGAATACAAGGCAATAGGAGTGAAATGCCAAGCTTTTCCAGTCTGTGCTGCATGAGCAGGTGGATTTGGGATTGTTCAGTAGAAAACCTTGATGGTGCTGAGTATTTTTTGATGTAGCTTCCCAGCTGTTAATTGCCACATGGTAATGTATTATAGATTTATCTACTGGAGCAACATCCTCAAGTGATCATTTTTGTCTTCCTCATAGCTTGAGATCCTTACACTTTATCCTTCCTGGGTCTGTACCACTTGCACTCTCCACAGGCCTTTGAAAATCAAAGGGTGGCTAAAGAACCATACATTTGAGGCTTCTGCAATACCATTCCACTCTAATCTAAATGTTACTTTCAACACAGCCTGAGGCTGTGGCTTTCAGTTGCTGTGTATGAGCCATGCTTCAGAAATGGCTCATACACAGAAAATGGCCCACATTCCCTGCCTCACTGGGTCCAGCTGCTCCTGCCTGAGGGGGCTGCATCTGCTGCATCCTCAGGCTCCAGATTCAGACACTCAGTGCCAAAGTTCCCATACTGAAGAGCCAGAATGGACTGTGCTGAGCTCCACACCTCATTTGCAATGTGGTTGTGTCAGACAGGGCAGGCCTGCCTCTTTTGTTGGGAATTTCTGGATGAGCTTGAGAATTTTGGAAGAGAAGTCGATTGCTGCCAGATAAAGTATGCCAGTGGATATTCAGCACTCCTGGAATTTGGGCTGCATTTCAGAAAGCAGTAGATTATTATCATGCTATATCCAATTCTGAAACGTCATCCCTAAATGCCAGCATGAAGAAACTTTATTAAACACATATAAAAATTTATTGAGTATTATTACTATTATTATTAATATTTTAATTGACAGCTGAATTTAATTATTTGGGAGAAAGAACATCACAAGATCATTTTGTTATGAATGTCTACAGTCTGACTGTGGCATGTTCAGTGTGTAGTTAAGTAGACTGATGAAATTTGGGATAAACTGAGAAAGGAAAGGTGTCCATTTTCTTAGAATATAGACTTGTCATCCTTGAAAGAGACTGAATCTGTGTCAGGCTTCAGTTAATGCTTCTTGCTCTATCTGTTTGAATAACAGTTGTCCCCTCAAAGCTGCTGAAGTATTTTGAACTGCTTTTGTGTTTGTAGACTTCCATGCATTGTTTGGTTTGAGGTTCTTGCCCAGGGATGCTTTTCACAAATCCTTATTTCTGTATTGAATTTTCTCATGTTTTGAGTTGATGCTGTTTTTGGATTGTATTCTTATAAATTCCTTGGAGAAGGAGAGGGGAGGTTTGGTAAGTAGCTATTGGTTTTTCTTCCCCAAATATTCAGGTGTCTTCTGAGGATGTGTCATCACCATGTAACATAGTTTTTATGGAATGGGGTCAGTCAGCTGAGGTTGTGACTGTGAAGTCTGCACAGCAAACCTTTATTCTTGCAGGCAGTCTCCCATCTATTAATGGGGCCTGCCTGGATCAGTAACAGCTTCATCATCTCATAAACCAGATTACCGCACTCAGAGCATGGTGAAGGTCTCTCTTGAGTGCTTTCTGTTTTGAGGAAACACACCTTAAGCAAAAGGTAATTTCCAGCAGAATCATGTCATCCTAGACTTTAATAGCTTACAGACAAAGTTAATGTGCTCAGAGAAGTGGATATACCACTAAAAAGTACAGTAAATGAATGAATAAGTAAATAAAACCCAGCTGTCCTTGAATGCTTAAACTTTTGGCAATGTCAAGACTGAAAGATCTGACTGCTATAAGGTAAAAGGCAAATATGTTTTTACATTGCTTGTCTGATAATTGGGCAATAATCTTGTCTCAATTCTGCTGATAAAAAACTTGCTTCTGGCCTTAATGGGCTTGGGTTCCTCCTAAGATGCTTATGTGGCACTAAGTGGCACGTGGAGAAGTTTTGATGACATGAGAAAGATGCCCTGGTTCCTTACAAAATTAATTCAGGTGAAACTTCCACCTGAAGTTGAATCAGTTTTTGCCAATTGCCTCTCATCCTATTGCTTGGCACCACAACTGCAGTAAAAAATACATTGAACAGACTGACTTTTCCAGGACTAATGCAGCTGTAATCATTGATAAATGTTTTTATTAGAAATGAACATGTGTAATTTTTTTGGTGCTAACAGTGACTAACTTTCTTCCAAGCTTGTCTTGTAGGAATTTTAAAACCGCAGTGGAGGAGTGAAAGCTAAAAACATTCTAGCAGACTTTTCTGGTACTTATTTTTATACAGGTTACTTATGAGCACAGTTCAAAATGCTGAGTGAAGATTTGTGTATGTTCCACCAGCAAAATGTTGCTGGTGAACCCTTGGGTAGGTTCTGAGTAGAAATAACATCTGTGATTCTGCATCCTCTCCGCTGTGTCCTGTCTCCATCAGACTGCATCCATAGCACTGTTGGGCTGTATTGGTATGGACAGTGTGTTCAATCTGCTGCACTACCCATTTTCTTGCTCAGCACTTTCTCAGGATTTGGGACTTCTTCAGTACTTGAGGAAAATCAAGTGTGTCAGTGTTAAATATATATAAGTGCTTCTCTCTTGTGTGAGTTCAGCATTTCTTACTCTCACACTATATGAATTCTGGCATTTAGCCATGATTTTATCTTCCAGTCTGCTGGTGAAAACCATGCTGAGGTACTGCTCTGGAGTCAATTCTGTGTCCATACATGGAACCTATTCACTAGTATTCAACAGAAATAAATCCTACTTGGTTAAAATATAATTTTCTATGAAATCTGTGTGTCTTCACATTAGCTAATAAATATATTAGACTCTAAAAATCTGTGTCTTGGAAAGCTCTTAATGAATGTCAAATTTGAGAAGACTTTTAGTGCTGTTTTCTCATTCAGCTAGACCACATGGACACAGTGCAGAACAGGAATGCACAGTGATTTGCTGTAGAGCAGGGAATCTCTGCCTTTGAACCATTTAAGCTATCTCTACATCTTCCTAGAGTTTGGGGTGCTTGAGGACAGCAGACGCCTCTGTTGTTCTTTTGTCAGTTCAGTACCTGCACCTGCTTCTTCTCCCAGTGCTCAACAGAGATAAGTTTTATTCTTAAAAAGAATAAAAATTGACCTATGTTTTAAAAAGCAAGCAACCAATCCCCCACCAAAACCATCACTACTAAAAAAAAAAAAAACTAATAAAAAAAGTAGGGGCAATTCAGCAATTATGATCATATCTAAGCAGAAATAAAAATGTGAAAGAAGGAAAAAGAAAAGAAAGATACTGTGTGTGGCACTCCTAGCTTTGAAAAGATTTCTGGGTATAAATTCTGCATCCCCTTTCACCTTGTTGGCAAGGTGCTGTGCTCTGCTTTGATGAGGGGTTTATGGATGGAACAGTGGACACAGGAACAGTGAGATGGTATTAGGTTGCCCTCTTCAGTTGTGACAAAGTAGGTTGACTTCTGGAAAATTTTCAGGTTTTTGTTGCTTTTTGTACAGCATCTCAATTTCTTTTTTCAGAATGAAGAAAGTATTTCTTGTGAGAGCTTCATTTTGAAAATAGATAAAATATATAGCTGAAGAAACCTCCTCTTACACATGTGGTAACAAAGAAGTCTCTGTGTGTACACAATCAGATTGAAAGCTGATGCTCCTCCTTTTATCCTGATGCACAGGATAAAAAGAAGTCATTTGTGAGAGGCATTTTGGCGAGGCAGCATCATGTCCTTCTCCATGTCTCTCTTCTGCATCTTTGCAGAAGACTCTATGCTACATGTCAGAATCACTGGGAATAAATTGACCCTTCACACCTCTGCTTCCTTACCACAGAACTGACAGGATAGTCAGGTTTAATTGTGAGCAAAGTGTTTCTTGTGAAAGGAGGAATTGGCTATTTGGGCAGAACAAATGCTGCAGTGCAGAGAAAGGACAGATACTCCAGACAAGGGTAAACCTCTCTATTTAAAAAAGGGAAAGTGGAATGTTTTGTGGTCACTGGACAAAGCTGTATTCCAGTATGTCCAAGAGAATGGAAGAGATGAGACAATGAAAAATTAAATAGAGTCCAAGTTGCATACATTTCCAGGCTGGTTTAAATTTGTGTTTTATTCCATGATGTAGCCTGATGAAGGTCATTGCCTGTACTGAGCACAAGCAGCAACTATCAACATCAATAACCATCAAGAGTGCTCACTGCTTCTTGGCTCTGACCCTCTCCACTTTGCAAAGACTGGTGTTCTAACACTGACCACTGGATAATTAAAAATATCTGTCTAACCTCTGAGTCATAGGTTTAAAAAATTAGCAGATGCAAATATATCTCTATCTCCGTATACATATATTACATATATTATTATTATTTTTAATGCAACCTTTTATTTTTTCCCCCCATATATAAAAGATGCTTTAGTTACATTATAATAAAATGGTAAGTAGCCCTTGGTGCAATTTCAGACAGGGAAGCAAACAACTTGGCAGTGAGGAAGAAAGGACCAAGCCATGAGTACAACTGAGCTGCCAGCCAGAGCATGTTTGGGTGGAGGTAGTAGCAAAGAAGGGGAAGGTGCTAGGAGAATCACATTAAAGAGAATGACAAAAAGTTTCTCAAGCTTGTGAAATCTGACCTCATTCAGGCAAAAAATTACCTCAAAATCGGATCCAAAGTATTCCATTGACTTTCCTGGCTTTTGTATTGGTTCTCAGAAATGCCTGTTTACCCTGGGATTTTCCTATCTGTGGTTTGGAGGAGAAACAAAGGTCCCTGGGAGATTTAATTTATGTTTAAATATAAAGTAGAGCAGTCAGTTTAATAATGGAACAAATGTTTGTGCACAGTTTCACATGAGTGTTTCCATAGTCCCTAGAAGAGTGAGCCACAGGCATACCCAACTCTTTTTCCTGCCTGTACCTGAGATTCATAAGGAAATAAACGTAAAAAAAAAAATCTGTGCATGAAGGGCAGACTGGGGAGACATGTTCTCACCTGCTCCTTGACCTGGGTATTCAAAGCCCCAAAACTTTGTATGTTTATTTTTATTTGCCATGAAAAATACCTAAGGCTTGTCTGGAGAGACCACATTTTGAAGTGAAAGGAAACTTTTAAAACTTACCTGTGAAAAACCAGTGATTCTGTACCTGAATTTGCTCTGAGTTACAGCCATTGATTTTGCTAGTGTTTGGTTCAGCCTCCTAAATGGGAACTTTGCCACACGGAGTGCATGCCTGCTGTATGCACCCCAAAGTCTCCTCAGGTGCAGCTTTGCCTTGCAGTTCTCATAAAGACCTTACAGGAGATGTAAGTGATGTAGTCCTGTGCAAAGCAACCTTCAGACCGCGAACTGAATTTGTAATTGACATGTCTATGAAATAAACAAACCATTAGTGTCTGTGAGCAGGTTAACCCAGGAGCCCTTCAATCTGAGCTGGATCATGTCTCTGTGGTAACATATTAGGCTCTGGCTTATTGAGAGTAGAGAAGCCTAAAGGAGAACTAACTGGAGACAGTATCAAAAAACCCATGCTCAAGTGGATAAATGCAAGAAACAGATTTAATACAGCAACTACATAAACAGCTTCAACATTCTTAAATTGAACTTTGAAATAAACAAGTCGTGCAGCGATAGCCATTTGGTGATAATAAATATGGAGATTTAAGGAATGGTGACATGAAAATGGAACGCCAGCAATGAAACTGAAGTAAGGAAAAATTGTATTTTCATGTACGTGGGTCAAAAGAGTTGTTCCCTATGTGTAACTGGCTGTAAGATGCCAATGTGAAATCATGGAATGAAAGGAGAATCAAGAAATGGGAGAGATGAGTGCACATTCCCAAAATTCTACTCTTATCTCACTTTACATCCCTGTGGAAATGTCACTCTTGGGTGACACTTCCAGTCTCTTCCTCACCTGCTGAGGAGGACTTTGAATAACAGTGATCTTCCTACACCATTTTGGTATGTATCTGAGCTCCATCTTTGTCAGGGGATATCTGGCAGGGGATATTTGGCAGGGTGGCTTCTCTGAGATGTCAATTCACTGAGGGATATCTTGGTTACATAGAGCTGACAGTGTGAAAATCATCACTGCAGCCTCTAATACATACAGACTCTTGCTCTTTCTTAAATACAAGGGGAGTAACATAATTAAGGAGATACCAGGGCATGATCTGGGGCTGCTTTTCATCTGGTTTGATCGCTGCAGTTTGTGTGTGCCAAAGCTGGATTGTTCCTGAATTGGTTGGTTGTGTGCAGAGAATAATGTGAAATGATATTTTCTGCCAAGGCTGAGAACATTGCTGTCAGTGTCATAGTGGTCTCCTGCATTTGTGTGCCTGCTTACCCTCAGAACAAGTGCAAATGTTTGAGCAAATAAGTCAGAAAGATTCAGAAATGGAAGAAGGAAAAAGATAATAGGTAGGAATATTCATAACAGTGCTGGAGAATATCACAGTTAACAATGAAATGTTAAATGAAGAAGTTAAAAAAAAATTCCTAAATGAAAGGAAGAAAAAATGTAAACATGAAACATAAGGCAGTGTTTTTCTCATGCAAACCAGCCAAGAGTCTATTCAAAGGAACATAGGAAGTTTCTCAACGTATTTTTAATTGAGAAATATAAAAAATTAAAAGTAACACCTGATCACCATATGGTTGGAAGGCAGAAGCTTTTCTGGGATCATTAGTATGGGATTTATGTAGGAAAATTAACTTTTGGGTAACAGTGCCTTAAACAGAGTGAACTTATAAATAACTTCTCAGGACCTAGATGTATATTAAGGTCACTTCAGATCAAGTTGTGTAATCATTATCAAACCTAAAACTCAGATCTGTGGGATTTGGGTATGAATGGCTCTTCTGGGAGTACCAAGTTTTATTCTAAGCTAGTTGTTATACAACTTCTTATTAAAAGAAACCCAAACATGTCAGATTATCTTTCAGGACCCACATGCCACTCATTTGAGGTAGAGGAGCAAGGCAGATCCATGGAATATGGATCTGGCTGTTTAGATATACTTTGGAAAAGTACAGAGAGAGGCACTGGGAGGACAGAAGTGCTGTCCTAAGGAAGTGCATGCAAAAGCCTCTTGCAAGCAGGAAACTATATTTAGAGATTTTTTCCTAAAAAAAGAAACTCTGTTTAATTCTTCATGAGCTGGACCTTGTGATTTCTCAGCAGGGCTGGCAAAGCAGAGCATTGCACCAATCCCATCCACCAGTCACACAGTCCTCGCTCTGGGGAGCTCTGCAGTCAGCTCAGATGGGTTTGGCATTTCTCTGGCGTTGCAAAATCCCTTCACAGATGCTGAACATTAGGTGACCACTGAGACAAGAGTATAAAACATCTATGAATCCTAATGAGAAAGCAAAATTGTCTTCATATTTTTGTTGTTAGTCAGATTAATGATAACATACAGTGAACTTTTCTAAGGGCATTAGAAATAAAAATGTACTTTTCACTTTCTAAATGTTTACACGTAAATTATTAATAAGGGAATCAATGATTCTGTTTTGGTAGAAACAACAACTCCAAAAGACTGTTTGTTTTGAGAATAAATTTATGTTTATTTATTAGTACTTTATGGGCTTCCAGAGCTATGTGTTATTGATATTCTCAGTGTTAGGAAGGGATGTACAGTGTTAGGAAGGCCAGGTTCTTTCATTAACCAAAGAACGTGAATATATTTAAAATAAATCCCTGTTGATTGTCCTGTCTATGCTTCTTTTGAATATTTGAATACACTAATGAAATCGAGATAAAATACAGGTGACCCAGTAATAATATTGTTTTCTACAGCAGTGGTAATATGTACAAGGCAAATTGAATACTATCTGAAATGTTTCACTGAACTAAATAAGATGAAGAAAATCTTCAGTTTTCCACTAGGTGTCAGTCAATCTATTTCTTTGGTTAAATAGGCTCTGCAGAAGAAATTTGAGAGCAAAAAGCTGATGCCAAGCTGCCATAAAAATAGTTACATTTTTTGTGAATTCCAAACAGAAGTATTTTGAAAGAATGAGACCAAATTGATGACTTTTTAATTTTAATTGTGCATCTATTTTTTTTTTGTTTGCTTTACATTTTCCATTTAACAGCAGTCAAGAAAGATCCCACAAACTCCAACCCTGATACTGCTCCAGGGAAACAGAGGAGAAGGAAGGAAGAGAAGGAGCAGTCTGGCCTTCACTGTGGAGACTCTGCTTGGTTATTTCATGTTGGTCCTGAGCCAGCAGCAGCAGGATTTAAACCTTTCAAGGGGAGGGTGCCCAAGACAGCAGAATCCAAAACCTTTCAAGAAGCTCCAAAGCATCAAGCATTTGAACTGCCATTGCACTAAAAGGAAATGGCACCTTTCCCAGTGCAAGGCATGATAAGGCCCTTGGGAAAAGTCTTGAGAGTGCAGGAATATCTGTGCAGGAAAAGAGAAGACAAGGTAGACACTGAGAGGAGTGTGCCCATATGGATTTGAAAAGGGAAAGCAGACGTAGCCCTGCTAATGGTGGCCTTAGCCCCACATTGCTGGTCCTAATGGCAATTGAAGGTTACCAAATTCTTCTTTTGCCAGGCCTGGACAGACTGGAGCTGCTCTGGGAAGGCAGCACCCAAAGAACCTCCAGGAAAGGAAAGGTCAGAAAAGTGATGGTGCAGAGCAGGACATTTGCCAAGAGGACAAAGAGAGCCAGATGCTGCTACTTAAAGAAAAGAAGAAAGAAGGCAAGAGTTTTCAATCCAGCTTCACAAAAACAAAGAGCCCATCTCTTGTGTGTGCCTGTGTCCCAGCTGCAGCTTTCAGTGCTTCACACACACACCTGCTCTGAGGAGGCTGCAGGACACCTTTGGAAACAGTAATGTGAGGGGCCAATACAAATGTCTGAGGTATCTGTTAAAAGAGAGCAGCAGTTTTCTGACACCAATTCAATTTGTACCCCTTGTCCACCAGGGAAAGAGTTAAAGACTAATTGTGCTCATGTAAGATGAAGCCCTCTCTGGAGGAATTGGTAAGCAATGTCCACAGGGACAGCAGGGGAGCAGGGCTGTCTCTCCCTGAGAGCCAGTCGGTTTTGCTTTGGGTCTGTGGCTGCTGGGTTGTGTGATCTGGGGGTTCAGAAACTCCCAGTGTGGAATTCTATTGTCCATCCTGCATTTTCTACACTGACACCAGTGTCCTGCCATCAGTGTGATATTTGGCAAGTTACTGCTCTTGTGTGCTGGACTGCCTCATTTCACTGCAGTGCAGTTATCCCATTCACCCAGCCATTAAGCCATTAATGTCATGGGAATGTTAGTGAAATTATCTGATAGAGGAATTATGATGTATTTTAACACAGCTACACCCCAAAATCTATCAACTAGAATTTTTTTTTATGTGTTTATTTTCACATCGCTCTTCTTTGTGGCTTGAGTATTGGTTATGGTACAACAGAGAGAACTGAATCTTTTTGTGGGACTGTTCGTGCAATTTTACAAGACACACAGAATGGGCAGATTCAATGGCAGCTACAAAATCCTTCAGGCTTCCTGGTTTGCTCTTCTTCCCTCTGGAGTACCCAGAGCTCTATCTTACTTTACATAACAAAAGATGGAGTGAATCCTCTGTGCCTGAGGTGGTTAGAAGGAAACCAACACCAGTCCATGTTCCTCCTGCCAGTGTTGGAGCTGGCAGAGCAGCCAGAAGCAGCATGGCCTGGGAGCCAGGAGGTTCCTGGGTCACCACCTGGAAGGAGCAGCAGCAAGGCTTTGCAGGATGAGCTGGGATCCAGCTGTCCAGTGTCTCTGTGCTATGCCTTCAGCAACCCTCTTCAGGCACCCTCATTCAGCTCAGCCTCCCCGCTTGGAGGATGAAAATAAAATCAGCTCATATCTTCACAGTGTGCTTTCAAGCTCCAACATCAGCAGCAGCACAGTGTAACTTCAGGGACTTGAAAAAGAATGTTTAAATTTTCTCATATTGCCTATGGTATTGAAGTAAAGGGTAAGTTTCTGCATTGGATCAGACGTGGAAAGACTTTTTCTAGAAACACATGACTTGGAAGGTGTGTATCAGTGTTTGCCAAGAAACATATTCAAGTACTCTTATTAATAGCAGACCTATGCTAACAATTTTTAAAGTCATATATCCAATATAGGCTATGCTTTGGAGGTCACTGGAATTGCTTTCTTCCATCCTTCCACTAAACTGTGAGCCTCTGAATAGCTTGGCTGCAAGCCAAAAGGACGTACTTTCTCCTGGCATGGCAAATTTGGGAGTTTTAGGACCTGAATGTCACCTGTGTCTTGGGGAAGGCACTTCCAGATGAGCCTGAGGCTGTAGCTTAGCTGTAGCTTAGCCTCACCTTTCCCTCCACCCCCCAGATATTTAACTGAGTTGTTTAGCTCTTGCATACTTCTAATTTAAGTCTCATACTTTTCTTCCTTTATTCTGATGTGTTTCAAATCAAGCTCATACAAATGTTCCAGCCAAAAGGTTCTTAGAACTCATGTATGCAGGGGTGTTGGTTTGTGGCAGTGCAGGGCTGGGGGAAGGAGCCAGTGGTCTCAGGATGAGCCAGGGGTGCCCATGGGAGATTTCACAATTGCCTATCCATGTGTCTTGGCCTATAACAAACCTACAAGAACCAAAACACAACAACATTAGCTGATTCTGTTAAAATTGCATGTCTACTCAAGAGTGATGTCTTTGGGGCTGGAATCAGTGCTGCTATTACACCGCATTCTCTTCCTGCTATTCACAAACATCCATGATTTCTAGCTCAGCTGTGTTTTCCTCCCAGCTAGCAGAAACCTTGGCTGTGAAGTGTGGGAATAAAACTTGGGATCTGCTGCAACCAATTTTTATTCTGCTGTTGAAATTCTCACCTCTGTGAAATCACTACAGAAAAATGTTTTTATTTATGATGCTTTATTTATTTTCTATTTCTATGACACATACTTCAGCAATGTAAGAGCCCTCCTTTGTTTTTCTGTGTGTTTCCAACTGGTTCCCAAGAAACGAGTGTGGCTGTGGATTTGTTTGAGGTGGAGGCATGAGGGAAGTGTTGGCTCCAGAGCCTGCCCTCAGTTAGACACGTGGGAGCTCTGGCTTTCCATGTGTGGCTGTGCAGATACCCAAGTTAAACTGTTTCCTATGGAGGTCTTCAGGACAGTGCTTTCTCCTGCTGAGATGCTGGAATGGAAATGCTTGCTGGCTGCTTTCCCCTGAGGTTGGTGCTCTGTCCTTGTACAGCACAGCTTTCTAATAGCTGACTTCCAGTCAAACTCTGAAACGTTGAGCAGCTGAAAACCCATCATGTGCCCCTCACTGTAGGGACTATTGGCCACTGGATAGAATTACTGATCCTTAATTACAGTGTCTGTGCAGATAATGATCAGCCTGGAGCCATAATCAGATATAAAAAGTCTCTGAAAGAAATCTGTAGGCCAAGTTCTATATTTACGTAAAGCCCCAACAACTGGGAAGGCATGCCAGCACAAGTCGTTAACGCCACCAAATTTTTATCATTTAAATCTGGCTGTGTAGTTAGTGATGATCAGGATTTCTGGATATGGCACTGTAGCCACACACAAAAGTTATTTCAGCCAGTTGGTGGCATTTGAGAGTGAATTTCCTACTGACAGTTCTGTAGTGAAAGGAACTTACTATACTTGAGGAGACCAAGAAAGAAGCAGCTTTTCTCAGATTTATTTTTTTTTTTTGAACAACTGCACTGACTTGGAGACTGTAACTCCCTGAGGAAGCTATGTTCAGCTATAAATATCCCCTGAGCTAGCTCAGTGGGTTTATCTGGACTGGGGCTAATTTATAGGTATTGCATTGGACTCTCAGAGGGGACATATTTCTTGTACTCTGTAGAGCAGTGATGGGTAATAATGACCAAGGGAAAGTCTGGGATACCTCTTAACATAAAGCTTTGTCCCTCACTGTTCTGAATGTGAACCTCCCAGCAGTCCCAGAGCAAGCAGATAGGGGACAATTGGTGTCTTGAGGCAGAGTTTGTCTGCAGGGAAAGCAGAATATGAAACAAGAGCTGGGCTTCTTGCTGCCATTGTATGTGTCTGGTGCTAAATAATGAATCTTTTCAGAAGTTAAATCTAAGTAAAGCTGCCCACGATAGCCACCCCCACTGCCTGTGGAGCCAGGCATCTGCCCCACCTGCAGGTAGGTTTCCCACATCAGAAGGGAGCAGGGCAATGAAGAAAATTGTGAAATTGGGTTGTGTAGATATCAGTCTGAATAAAGAAAGTTAAAAATATTGCAGTGAGTGAGGTTTTGGAAGGAAACAATTTAAATGTACTTGATGTTGGCCCTTGGAGAGTGTTTGCCCAGAGGAAATCTGCTGGCATGGAATGTTTTCTCCCATCTTTCTTCCCTCATTTTAAAGGCAATAGGAGAAGAATGTTACATGCAACTGTTTAAAAAGCCTGATGAGGAGATCAGTATGGTCACTGTTGTTCTGAGGTCACTGCATGACCTTGAGGAAATGGATAGGTGACTACCCCAAGCACAGGATGAGGCAATGTGGAAAAAGTTGCCACAATGGAGAGTGCCACCCATGGAGCAGTAGGGCTAGGCTTATTCATGTTTAACAAGAAAGAAAGTTGGTACTTTTCCACCCATTACAGATGCATCACAGGAAATAGGACAGCCAAAGAGATGAATGAAAGCCAAATTAATTTTTACTAGGCCTAGAGATACCATGTTGAATAGTGGCTGGTTCCTCCTTGGGAGGTGTCCGTGTATGAATCTCAAACACTTGGAATGCTCTCTGTAGGCAGCAGCTCCAGAGAGAGGCTGTGCTCTCACAGTTTGGTCTCTGTCCTGATGAAAAGTGGCTGGGTGCAATACTTGCCACCAGAAGCAATGCAGAGTGAGGCAGCTGACTTCCCTGAGACACCAGCTTTAGCCACAATTTGTAATGGCTGTTTCTTCAGGCTGGCAGAAGAGTATGTTCAGCCAGTTCAATGCCAGAGTGGGTCCCAGTTCACCAGGAGCAGGTAGGTTGTGGTATAGGACATGTGAGAAGCTAAAGATTTCTTACTCTTGGACAAAATAGTCAAGTATCTTAAAACAGATCAAAGTCTGATCAAGTTCTCCTCCTATCCCAGTCAGGGAAGCCGCTAGACAGTCCCTCCTCTTATGTAAAACACATGCAGTTTAGGGGAAAGGCTGATTGTTCAGAACTTGAGCTCCCCAAGAGGGTGGTGACAGGCCCCTTACCTTGGAGCATTGCTGAGCACGATGCAATCTAAGGCTGAGCTGTGCATTGGCCTGTGAGAGGTTTTGTATCAGATCAGGGTGGGCAAAGGGAGAAGGAAATGAGGTACCAGGATCTGAGCCTGACCTGACGGCAGTGCCGGATCTGGAAGGATGGAGAGAATGTCACGGGCAGACAAAACACACAAGCAGTGTAGAACTGATTGTAAAAGAGAGCTTGCAGGGTTACAGAAGGTTTGCAGAACAGAAAGTGTCCATAGAGAAAAGACGAGGACTGCAACAGCAGTGAATGATCTCAGAAGCTGTTGTTGCCTTGACTTCTCCTGCAGTGTTCAACAGAGAGCAACCAGAATATTTTCTCTGTGATTTGGAAGCATTTGGGGGTTGTTGGTGCTTTTGTGAAGTGTGCATCTTTAAAGCACAAACAATATGCTTGATTCATAATCAAGGTAGAGAAGCAGCTCCCTAGGAAATGCGTCCTTACAAAGGGCAACTCCTTGGCTATTCTCTGTTTCATGGCTTGAAACAACTGCAAACTATATGTATATATTCTTATCCCAGTTTATGATCCCCTGGAGCATGATAATGGGTACGCAACATTAATTGGATTTGTTTAAAAATATTAATCCAATTTTTTGTTTAATGGTACAAATCTGGGCACAGCTGATAACAAAACCGTACAGCATTTTATCTCTTTGAGGAGCTGGCTAAATGCAGTGCCATTCATCACAGTGATAAGCAGCTCCTCAGGCACAAACGCACACATATTGCAGTCGGTGCGTGATGCCGACCAGATACAGCTCTGTTTTCTGTCTGCCCTGCGTGGCGGTATCGACAAAGAGCTGTGAGCAAGGGCAAAGCAATACTCCTGGCAAATCCTTCACAAGTGCTGGGGTTTGCTGTCCTATGAACTTCTCTGGCAAATTTTAAACAGAATCTAGGAGTCTGATTTAGCAGGAGAGTAGACTGCAAATAAGACTGCAATCTTGCAATCAGCCCAGCATTTTGTTTGAAAATGGATTTCTTGTCTTTCACTCAGGCTGAAGCTGATGTCTGGGCAAAAGCAGCCCCAAGGTTTGCTGTGTTGAGAAGAGCTCTGCAGAGCAGAGATCATCTGCAGCAGTGCAAGGGGTGTGGGGTGATGCAGTGTTTGTGCTGTGTCCTGAGCCTGCAGCAAGTCTTGTCTTTGTTATTCAGTGCTGGCTTCAGATTCTGTAACCACCTTAAGGTTACTACCATGAAGGTATGTTACCAGGGAAATGTGGCAATACTTAAAAATCCTACTTGTAAACTTTTAAATGACAGTATTTACTTTTTTTCTTTTATCCTTGAGTTTATCTAAGCATTCTTTTAATGAGGTTTATCAGCCCTGTTATGTCAAAACTTGTTCCTGCGATTAGCATGCAACATTAAGGTTCAAATATTCTATTTGCATCTCTAGTTCAAAATCCTTTATACTCTAGCTCCCCATCTCAAAACGTAATTGATAGCACATCTGTTTCATCTTTTGTCTACCAAAAGTAATTTGATTTAGAAATCGTCTGGAGTTGTGTATAGACAAGAAGCAACTCAAAGGAAGGTTTGTTCTTAGCTTGGCCTTTAGATATTTTTGTTTCAGTTTCTTGCAAAACTTGCACTTTTAATTTATGATGACTAAAGCAAAATAATCACTTTTTTTCCCGCTTGATGTTCTGGGGAAATCTAACCAGGGAAGGCAAGGCACAGAGGGCATGAAGTTCGTGTAGGAAAGCTGACTGAGGGACAGGCTTAAGTCATTCAAAGAGCCTGGGCTGAGTTCCTATTTATACCAAAGGTTCTTGGATTATTTATTTGTCTCTGAGGCTGGGACAAAACCTGGCAGGGCAGTGGAACGTGGTGGGTGGGTAAACCAAAGTCCTACACAATATGGAAAATGCTCATGCCCCAAATACTACTTGAGGGACTAGTTTCTGTAAGAATTAGGCAGAAGAGAAGGGCAGCAGAGTGAGCTTGTTTGTTTAGACACACAATGTTTGCCTTTATTTCTCTCTATCTTTTCTAAGGGCTGTGACGGCACTTCCTTCCTAGCTCATTTGTGTGGCTGCCTGAAAGGGATATGTCTAAATAGGGGTCAGAGCGACTTTGCTTGTTTGTTAAACAATATGGGAAGAAAACAGAGGCCATGAAGAATACCTCCCTCCCCTCTGTGCCCCAGGGAACATTCTTTATAAAATTTGGCAGCAGCTCTGTCATTGCAAACCAGCAAACAAGCACTGCATGGAGCGGCTGGCTCTGGAAACTGTTTTAGCTATTTAACAGGATAGGAAGAGGAGGCAAAGGAAAGAAGCTTTAAAAAAAGAAAAATTTTATAAAGCCTCAGAGAAAATCTCCACATCAGTAAGACGGAATGTTTAAAAAGTCTGTGGTGGTTTTCAAGGTATTAAAATCAAACAGTATGAGAAGCTTGACTTTTTACATGGTGCATTATAAAAAAAGAGCATAGTAAATATCATGTTATGTTCCAGATTGTGCTGCTGATCAATTTAAACAAATCCTCTCTTTGATACATTGCAAGGCTGTTTACACACCAGCACAAGAAACCTCCTGCAGGCTCTTGAGAAAAATACGTTCAGAAATAAGTCCAAGTGCCTAGTGCAGAAATTAAAAATAACAGGAAATTCCATACTTATATTTTTCTGAAAGCTGCAAAAAACTAATAGTGAATTACAAATGTAGATTTTGAAATTATGAAATTCCAAATTATGTAAATTATTACTTTTATAATAGAGTGGATAGTGCCAGAAAACAGCTTGTTTTGCCTTCTTTCCTCTGACCACTTGGTGAGATTTTGAATCAGTATCTCTAGCGTCTTTTCTAGCAGTAAACTGGGGATATGATTCTATGCAAGCCTAAAACTTTAGATACTTAAAACTTCCCAAGGTCTACTAATTGCTCAGGTTTTTATCAAATCCATGCCTTAAATCTGTTAGTGTGTTAGCCATGACTGCCTGCTAAAACCTCTGTGTTCCTCAGCAGCAGGGCCTCTGAACTCTATCACTGCTCTTGACGTATCGTTCATTCCCTCAACAATTTTGCCAGTAGGATGCTTGGGACATAGCTTCTCCTCCTTCCCCATATGTCCCATATGTCTGCTGAATTGAACCTAGTTCAGTAGCTGCTCTGCCTGATCTTGTTTACAACTAACATGGCAAGGCCAGTGCTCTACCTAGAAAGTTATGTGATAATTTTATACACAATCATTTATTCTTATCTTAGGTTGAAAGAGTGGAGACAGTGAATGTGAATGTGATTTCTTTTGGACTGTGGTTCAGGGGTTAGCTAGAAAATCTTGGCTCTTCTACTTGCTCAAGATCATTCTTAAAAGTCCTTAAATGCAAATTAGTTTGTTTTCAGAGGTCTCCAAAGCCAAATAAGGGAGATTGCAGACCAAGCACAGTGCAGCGTTAGTGCTGCTGTGGGTACCATTACAGTTCTGGAATTCATGAGCACTTGTGACCCCTTCCAAATGTTTCTACTTTACTGAATACTTGCCCTGCATTATGAGGAGTATGTGTTTCTATGCTACACACCCCTGTACTTGGCACTGGTGAAGCTGCACCTCAAATCCTGTTTTCAGACAGTTTTGGGCTTGTTACTGCAAGAAAATCATTGAGCTGCTGGAGTGTGTCCAGAGAAGGGCAAGAGAGCTGGTGAAGAGTCTGGAGCACAGGCCTTCTGTGGAGTGGGGAGGGAGCTGTGGTGCTGAACCCGGGCAAAAGGAGGCTCAGAAGGGACCTTATTGCTCTCTGCAACTGCCTGAAAGGAGGCTATAGTGAGGTAAGGGTCAGTCTTTTCTCCTAGGGAAAAAGTGACAGGACAAGAACAAATGCCCTCAAGTTGCACCAGGGGAGGGTTGGATTGGATATTAGGAAAAATCTTTTTGTGGAAAGGGTTGTCAAGCATTGGCCTCCCTGGCTGGCCAGGAAAGTGGTGGAGTCACCATCCCCAGAGTTACTTAAAAGCTGTGTAGATGGGGCACTTGGGGCACACTGTTTAATGGAGGGCTTGGCAGTGCTGAATTAATGGTTGGACTCAACCATCTTACAGGTCTTTTCCACCCAAATAGATTCTGTGGTTCTATGCATACTTTGAATTGATGAGAAGCACACAGATGCCCTTAGGGGAAGAGAATTGCCATCAGTTCTCCCCGTGGAAGACATGAATCATCCTCATCTGCTTTTCCCCTCACTGGGAGGTGGGTGCTTCACTGTTGCTGAGGGTGACAGGAGGCACCACCAGAGATTTTCAGTTTCAATAATTTGTATGTACTTCTCCCAGGCTTAAATAATGGAGTAAAAGCACCTAAGTAGAGGGAGGGCAGACACATTACCTTAATTAACCTCCCTCTCTTTCTAAGAAGGTCTAGAAGGCTTTCAAAACTGCTTTTCTCTGTATCTTAAATCAGTTTTCATTGTTAGCTGCTGAATGAAATTGTTTGTAGGCAGAAAAGTTTTGCCATTTTCTTCCTTTTACTTAACTACCAACTTTAATGTTGTTCTAGCTTTGTAGGCTATAGGTGAGGTGAGGTATCAGTGAGGTGTGATATTCAAATTCAGTTTGGATTATTGCTTGTATTATTGTATGATTTATTACTTGTTTTATGATTTGGAAGCTCTCATTTATAAATGATGTAGGTGACAAAGGCTTCAAGAAGAAGCAAAAAAGCCCGTGTGTTCAGACATTCTGTTGAAAGAGAGAAATTAAAAGAGTACAGACTGCTAGAGATTAGATGATTGAGTTAAAACAAATATTTTAGTATCTTTGCATTCCTTTTCATAAGTTTAAATGGACTACTTAGAAAACATTTTATGTACAACTTTCCCCAGAGATTTGGGTGAAAAGGTAGCCTATTAAAAACTTCACTAACCATACTGTCAGTGTTTCTATGAACTTGAATTATAGCCTAGCTGAAGATGACATGTTGAACCAGATCATAACAGTGCCTTGACTAAAATTTATTTTCTTTTAGTTGTTTTTGAAAGAAAAGGCAAATACTTACCAGATGACCTGTTTGTTTTGAATAGACCTGTCAGGCTGCTGTCACTAAGCTTGTTGGAAGTGTTAAGCCAAAACCTTAGAAGAACCATTGCTCTCTTACGCACACCTTGCACACCATCTTAGTCTGGGCTGCTTTATGAATATAATCTTCTGCTGCTGCTAGTTGGCTTATTTTAAAAAATGACAGTTCTCTGAAGCAACACTCCAGTGTTCTAATTGATGCCACCCTTTCTTGAAATTCCCTTTTCATTTTCATTTGCTAACCATCTTCCTACATCTCTAACAAATGAAGGTATCAGCTCCCTCAAAGCAGAGCCATCTTGGCTATTATCACCCTGTCTACCAGCTTAAAACATGCTTATGTCATCATATCATGGAAAAAGCTGTTTAATTTCCTTCTCTGGAAAGCATACATAACTGTACCAGTCCTTTTAACACTCTACCTTTTGAATATTTTATTTCTGAATAGTAGTATTCTTTCATTCACTGAGAATCCTGTTCCTAAGGGGCTTTTTCATTTTTAGTGTTATAAAGCCTTAAGAAATGTCTGTGTGGGTTAGGAGCAACTGTGATATTCAGACCCACCACATCACTCTTTTATTACTTGAGCTAATGAAGTGACTAGCAGAACACTGGTACCTGGAAAAACATGGCCAACACACTTGCTGTAGGTCTTTTTCTTACTGTAGTAAGGAAAATCCCCCCAGCCCATGTAGAAGAAGGGATTTGATTTTCTCTATGTTGAGGAAATCATGCTAATCAGTTGTGGATCTTTCTGGACTTTGAGTAAAACTTAGGAAATCAAAGAGGTCTCCTAGTTGTGTGGTAACCTCCTCATGCTGATCTTCATGCTCTTGGCCCATGGTGGGAAGGCACAGCATCTTCTAAATAAAGTGAAAGTCTGCTTCTATAAAATCTAAGCAAATTGCAGTCCTAAACATCAAATGTAATTCTTAGAGAAGGAACTATTATTAGTTCTTTTTCATTACTAGTAACTTCCAAAATAATTGAGATATTTTATTTTTGACATCAGATTTTTTCTTGCTCAGCAAGGCAGTGCTATCTGACAGTGCTAAAAAGTCAAAACTGACAAAACTGATAGCCTGTAAGTCCTGTAATCAGGGCAAATAATGAAGACAGCACCTTTGTTATGTCTTTGTGATGCTTTATGGAACCTAGGAAGCACTGATTCCAGGGTTTGAGCATGCAAAGTTTTAAATTATTTTTACTCTTGCTGCTTCTCAGAGAGAGATTGTCCCACAGTATCAAAGACTTCTTGCTGTGTGGAAAATGCCTTTTCCTTCCTTCTGCCTCACATTTTCCATTAACAAATTTTTATCCCATCTTGTACACCCACTCAGCTAGTTTGAACTCTTCTTCTGGGTTTTTATGACCTTCTAGTGCTAATAGACATTTACTACATCCCTCTTGTCTAGTGGCCAGACTGCATCTTGAATCTCTCTTTATAAATGTGCCCCTTCAGTGCCATAATCTCTTTTGATGGAATTTTTTTCTTCTTTGAATTCTTTCCTATACTTCACTCCATTTTACTGTCTCTGGATTCAGCTTGCAAATTCATTTCTTGCAAGTAACCTGGACACCCCAGAATATACAGGAAAATACAGTAGGATGGTGCAGAGGAGAGGAGAAATTTAGCAAGTCTCAAGAGCTTAGGAAAGGTAATGGGTGCAAGCATTGCATATTAGCATCAGATCTTCACCCTAATCTCTGGTGCCATAAAGTAATTGGTTTAGAATTTGATATCTTTCCTTGCAAGAAATATAAAATAATCTGGGTTGACAGATGAGAAATATATAAAAGTAACTTTTCAGAGATGCAGTGAAGGGTAGTATTGAGAAGTTACGGTATAACAGAGATGAAGGAATTGGTATTTCTTAGTGCATTGTTAAAATAGTATCATGTTTTCATTCCTTATGATTGTAGGGCACTGTCTCCAGCACTTAGCAAATTTGTGTATAACAGTTGATTTTCATATACCTTAAGGGAAAATATCCACTTTTTATAATGTAGCTCAAGCCATGGATACAGTTTTCGTACTAATTTTCTCCTGGCACAGCCTACTGTGGATACCAGGTCCTGCTCTTTTCAAGGTCTTGTACCAGACTGCAGAGGTACTGCTTTGCATCATTTCAGTCTCTGTTTCCCAGACTGTCCATGTGTGTTAGTGACACCTCTGGCCTTTAAGGTGAAGGCTACTGATTATTTACAGCACCATAAATATCTAATTGTGGAGTGCATTACTTGAGGAATGACAGTGAGATATGACTTTTTCTGTTTGAATTTGTCAGAAAGAGGTACTGAAAGTCAGCATGACTGAAGCCCAGGATAGACTGGGCCTGTGTTACACCAGGGATGTGATGTACACAGTTATTCATAGCAGCACCTGGACAGAATGGAACAGGGGTCCAGCTGGCCCTTCCTCTGTGGCAACTCCTGCTTAAAGCAGGAGAACATCCCAAGAGGAGCCAGGGCAGCCCTGAGTGACAGCTGACAAAAAAAACCACAGACATGGAAGATTGAATTCTGTTGTTCTGCAGCAACATGGACATCTGCAAATGAAGGTGCCAAGAACACATTCAGGAGGCTGAGACCACTTAGAAGATTCAAAATTAACTCATATCGTAGAAATATTTAGGAAAATGATAATTTGGAAGTAAACTAAATGCATTTTAAACTAATGCATTTTAAACTAATGCATTTTACACAAATGCAGTGTAGTGTAAAACCTTAACTTGCTAGAGGAGTGTCATGAATTAGTGTGCTTAAAGATCCAAAAAAACCCATCATTACAGAAAAAAAAATAGCTCTAACTCTGCTTGTTCCAAGGGCCCAAAACTGTGAACAAATCTGTTTGGTATTTATTTTAAATGTTCAGTTATTTAAGTTTTGACTTGGGGAAAACATGGTTCTGTAACAGCCAAACTAATGACAGTCCTTTATCGGAAAGGTTCTCTAAAACTCTTTGGTGTGTGAGAACTAATACCATGGCACCAAGAGGTTTGCTTTTGGCAGACTCTGAAGCAGCATTCCTCAGTGCTCCCAGGGGAATGAAGTGGGAAGTGACAGTGATCATGACTTTGGGATGCTTAAGCAGAGAAAGAATAGGATGACGTTTGTAACTGAAAGGCAGCAGGCCTTCTCACAGCTGCTCTATCAGGCAAGCCTCACAAATCAAAACCCTCCTTCAGATGCCCACATTATATTTCTCTTGGCTAAGACTTTAAAAACTTTTAAAAGTTGCTTGAATTAACAGCTGTCTTTGGCTGGGTTTTTCACCTTAGTCGGTTGTTTGTGTATCTTCCTGGCCTCCTCTCTGGCTTCATTTTATTGCTGTGCGTGCTTTAACTTTCTCCAATTACTTTTACACTTGCATTTTTTGAAGCAAACCTATGACTCCACAACTCATCATGCCCTCATCCTCTCTTTAGAGAATAGGAAAGCAATGAATTATTTTCCAGCATTGCATACTACTGCAATTCAAGCACACCTTTCTACAAGACCACAGCAAACCAGAGGTTTCTTCTCACTATTAAAAAAGTATGAAGCAATTGACTAGGGAATGTTTCTGTCCAGCTATCTGTCATTGTGATGTCCTCTCCTCCAGAAACTTCGAAGAAAGAGAGAAAACTTTGGTACCTGCTTTTAACAATACTGTAAATATCAGCCTGGGAGAGGGCAGGGGTGGCTCAGCTGTTGGCTGTAGTAGGTAAAGAACCAGAATTAAGAAAAACACCTCCTCCTCTTGGTATGAGAGTGGAAAGAACAATGCAAAATAAAATAAAACTCATTATGAATATCCAATTTTAAACATTTAATAGTGCACTTATTGAGTATATTCTGTACAGACATCAATAGCAAGTTAAACATTTTCCTTTCTCTCGTGTAGATCATACTCATGTAAAGCACATTTACAATAGAAAACATACTTGAGGTACAAAAACCCAAAAAGAATATCTGAGGTATAAATACAGGTATATTTTAAATAATCTTTATCATGCTTAATCTATGTTTGACAGTACACTGTGGGCAAGTATACATGTTTACAATAAAATGGTATGTACAACATACAATTTTACAAATTCAAAAGTGTTTGATGTAGAATAATATACAAGGTTTTCCTACTCATGAGGAACATCGTTACAGGAAGTACTACATTATTTGCCATTTATAAAAAAAAAATCTTCTTCAAAAAAGCTTAAAATAATACTGACAATGGTAAAAAAGTCTCAGTCAAGATTCCATCTTGCAACTCATTCATACCCTAGCCACAAAATACATTTATCACTTAATACTGCACCTTGAAAGCAAATCTTTACCTTTACAGTAAAACCTACAGAAAGACATCTTTCCAGAGGACCTCAGGACTTCCTACAGCTCATGTAAGTTGATTCTCAAGAAGGGGAGAACATCCCAAAGGATTTAAAACACAACAAAACTGAAGACAAAACTGCACCCTCCTTTCTGCCTCCAAATATAACCCTCCAAACTGCTCACATGCAAGTTCTGTTCATGTTAACATGCAGCTTTTAGGAAAACAGGCAAAGGGGGGGCGAGTAAGAGAAAGAGTTTGTGTGACTCTCTCTAGCCAAGTCACCCCAGCTGCTACTGCAGGAGTCCTGCCACCTCCTGGCACCACAACTCCAGTGTTGACTTTTTTCCTCTTGAGCCATTAGAATACAATAAAATATATAAAAGCTCATTAAAACACCTATAGATAACGCAGGTAGAAGTAAAAGTAATGGACATTTTTGTTTTTTAACAACTGATGTTATTGGCTCTCCTCACCATTGCAGACATTTCATTTCTAAGCTGCTACGTTGCTCAAAAGTGTATTTACGTAAATTTGCTATAGAATTGCTCATCACTCCTAAAAGATCGTCTGGATAAGGAGTGGACAGTAGCTGAAGCAAGCCTATTGTAACATCTGCTTAGGGTTTTCAACAAGTTCAGAGCTGAGCAAAAGGCAGAACTAGCACATTCGAAGGATGGCTACTCCTGGTCCACAGGGGAGTCCCATTCTAGGTTGAACTGTATCCAGCATACTAAAATCCATTCTGGTTGCCTATCAGTGTACCAGACACATTTCAAATTCAACTTCTTCTATCCTTTCAACCATCAACACACTCATTCACACTTTAATCTCTGTGCAAACCTTTCTCTGCTTATCTCAGTGAGAACACATTGAAGAGTACCAACTATTCCAGTGGATACACCAGTCCCTCAATGCACTACAAATAAAATGACATGAGTATGTACATAAAGCTAAGTATTTCACATGGGAATGATGAGCCTTCACCATATTTCATAATATATTTTGCATTTAAAGAAATTTGCTTCTCAGAAGCAACTCAAACCATCTAATAGGAATTATATACTTTTTTTTTTTAGATTTTTATTTTTTGCACAGTTCTCCTATGTATTCCAGTCGAGGCCTACACTATAGACCTTACACAGACAGGAAGCAGCTTTAAAGTGTATGGTATGGCCACAGTCCTATAGTAATGCTCACAGTCAAGCTCTCACGCTGCCATCCCTCCACGACACGGCTTGCAGGTGGAACACAGGTCTGGTGTGCGGCATGCAAGTCTCAGTTTTGGGTAATGTCTATGTTGCTGAGGTGGGGGGCGCATGGCTGTTCCTCTTCAGTAGTCACCTGGATTTTACTTCCTTGCTCTCAGGACTCTGCTGACTGAAAGAGTCTCGTATCTTAACAACTTCTGATGCACACAAGTGTCCGAAAGACTTGGTGTACCAGTCTGGCATGTGGCCCCTGTTGGGTGGAGGAAAAACGAATGATGAGGAAGGTACCAGTGACTTTGTACGCATTTTCTTAGTCACAATCAAATCTGTATCTACCTGGTTAAATGCCTGACTAGGAAATCTCCTTAGTGCACAGCGCAACCCTGGTAGTATATAGATTTGCTCACAAACAAGTTTGCCACAGTAAGGAAAAGCTATGGAAAGTTTTGTGACAACCTGGTTCTCTTTACTAGCTTAGTATTAAAATTAACATGTCCTTGCATCCAATATGACTGTTAGAGGAAAGGGTGGGGTTGCCTACCAATAGTGGTAGTGGAACACATACTGGAGGCTTCTAACGCAACAAACTACTGCTGCCAGCTGGGCACTGAAGTCAGCTTTCTGACACGTCAGAGACCTGTGTGCTTGCCTTTGGGAAGGGTGCACTACTGGCCAAGCTAATGTCTGTTGAACTGCCCAAGTTTTCCACTGACCACACTGGAACTATGCAAGAGAATTTACCACCTCCAAAGGACAAAATGGAATTTCCTACCTTAAATCAATTCTGCACATGTAGGTAAGTTTGGATTTTCCTGACCCGCAGGGCTCAATCAGATACCTCGACAGGAGCACATTGACTCTAACACCGGCCACAGGAGCCCGGTCGTGGTCCACTGAGGTTGCTAGAAGCACACAGGATCCTTTGGGGAAGTTTGTCCTCCATGTCCTAAGAAAAAAAAAGAAAGCCAAAAATCTTTTATTATATAATATATAATCTATTTATTTTATTATACTGTTATACAGACAGTAACTCAAGCATCTAATAAGAATTCAAATTAGGCACAAATAGATGTTCACCAATATAGCTGATATGATAAAGAAATAAGCAAGGCTGCCATGTGTGTAGGATATAAACATAGGAATGTCTCACCTTAAGACTACGAAGTCCCTGGCTGGCTGAGGTGCCATGCTGTTCTGGACATACTGGTATATATCAGTCTGGCTATCCAAAGGCTCGATTACTTTGGACTCTATAAGATCTTCATCCCAAAGATGCTGCTCTTTGAGTAAACGATTTAAAACATCCTCTGGTGTAGCTGAGATTTCAATGGTAGTTTTCCATAATCGGAGTGGGGGACCTTCACACACCTGGGGAAAAGTAGCAGAGTCCTTAATTTTACTCTTCCTTACACTTTATTTTTCAAGTTTATTTTTAAGAATCTTATTGAAACACTTCTCCATCTGGTAGTTCTGAGCTGTACAAGATCAGAGATGAGAATTTTCTTTCTTACTGTCTGCATAGTGACTCAGCTTGTTAAGGCTTTGCATGTGTGAGTGAAGGTGTGTAAATTCAATAGTGAACATTCCTGGGGTGGATAAACAGAAGAACACAAATCAGTGTATGTTGGCAAACTACTGCTGAAAGACATGGTGCTTCTATATGGTGTGCAACTGCATTACAAGATCCAGACCTTTTTCCTAGTATCTGTCTACAAAGTAAAGGTGTGTACTGAACCTTCTGTAATATCCTGTGTCACAAGTGAGCTAAAACCAGAGCTGTGGTGTGAGTGGCAGGGTGCATACCTTCTTGTACGCCAGCTCTGCTTGCTCTGATGTGGAGCAGCTGACCCAGCCTTTAAACTTCTCCTTCATCTCCTTGAGCAAGTCATCCACGCAGTCCTGGAGGTAGCAGTGGTAGTCAGAGGGCTCCGTGTTGCTGCTGCTGCCCCGGAGCTCCTCCAGGGTGAGGGGACGCAGGTCCTGCTCCGTGTACGAGTTCCGACCCCTGCTCATTTCCTCCGGTATCTGAGGGGTGACAAGGGTGAAATCATCCTCTTGCAGCTCTCTCCCCAGATCACTGTGTTAGTCTAGCAGCTCAATAGCCACAGGGATGTGTGTATGTTAGTTTTGTAAGTGATGGGATGTGTTTGTGTCAGGTTAAGCACTCAATACGATGAAATGCCAAAATTAAGTTTGTGACTTTGATGTAACTCAAATTAGTCTCTCTTTTATGGGGTGTCTTATTTTATTCTGTGGAGTATCCCCTTTACTGCACAACTAGATTAATTCCCAAGCACAGTTTAATCTGCAAACTGAAGGAAGAAGGGAACACTGACAGCTGCAAGAAAAGAGACAGGCACGTCTTCAGCTGAGGGCTCTGAAAAGATTTGATGACAGTGAGGAAAACCAGGACTCCACTTGTCTGGTTCTCCATCACAGGCCCTAGAGAGAGCGTGCTTTAGTTTCTACAGATCCTTCAACCTATGGTTTGACAGTGTTACATTCCAGGATGCTTTTGTGGCCTGTCTTGCTAACTCTCGGGAATTTAAGTACAAAATGAGCACTGAAATTCCTGGAAATAGCTTCTTGCTTTGTAATTAGAGCTGAGGTCCACAGACCCTCATGGCTGCACAGTAAAAATTTGAAAATGTATTCCAAATGCAGCTTGGATGCAGCAAAAATATGCCAAACCCCACAACTGCCTCCTGACTCAAGAGCACCAGTGCCAACAGAACAACTCTCTTCCCTTCTGGCACCACTTGTAATTCATGTATGCACAGAGATCAGGAAGCAAAGGTTTTTAAAAAGCTATTTATCATGTGTTAAACATCATTAAAATAAAGAGACATTCCTAGCTTTTCATTATACAGCAGTTCTAAGACATCTTAATCAATATTCTAGCCATCAATTTTGTAAACAGGTGTTTTACCTGAAAGAGTTTCTTGCATTCAGCAATCATATGAGCTAGCCCTTGGGTTGCAGCCAGATTTTCATTTAGGTCCTTTTGATCGGGTTTGCCCAGGCTTGGTTTCCTTTGCATCACCCTTCACAGGGGAAAAGAGCACACACATACACAAATCCAGTTATTTGTTGCAGAGCAAGAGATGTGTTTGGGAAGAAAACAGTATGATTCCCACATCTGCTGGTGATTTAGAGCAGTGCTGCCTGGTACCAAACATTGGCATGGCATTGCCAACTTCTCTTGCTACTCTTTCTAAGCCTTTTCTTTGGAAACCCCTCCCCCACCCACATTTTTTCCCTTCTTATGAGCTTGTTTATAATTTAACGAATCTCCAACAAAAGGTAAGCTCCCATAACTGTTCTACAGCCGGTGCCCTCTGCGGTGCTCACAGCTGGCATGATCAATCCCAGACTGTGCCTGTTGCACATCGCTGCCAGCTGCGCTGCGAGACCAGCAGCAGTCTGACTGCTCCCAAAAACGTACCTTGGGGAAGAATTCTCTCTTTTGAGAGTGTTCAAGTGGAAGAGGGAAGGTGCTAAGCAGACAGCCAGGTTTGTTGGTGTCATCTGGTTTTCCTTCACTGCAGCCGTGACATCACTCAGGAAATAGAGAAGAATCTGGAGGACCTCCCTGTTCTCGTCAGGTAAAAGCATAATGGCAGCCTTGATAGCCTGGAGACGCTGATCCTTTGGCACATCTGCATAATATTAGCAATTCTCTCATCAGCCCATTGATTTTCCACACACACAGCATGAATACATCCCAAAGCAAACTCCAGCTTCAAATATTTGACTCGAGTTTGAAGTGATTTCCTTCAGGATGCATACCATTTGTAGGAAACATGAAGGAATGTTTTTTAACCCACTGGTTTAACTACCCTCAGCTATTTCCTGCCTCACAAGAAATGCAAGCAAGAAGCTGTGCCTAGGCCAGAGTTAATTTTAGATTTAGCTTCAGCAGCTACATGCTCCCGCAGATGCACTAAAAGGACAGAAGCCTGGATTCAGGCAGGGAACGAGCAAGCATAGTCCAGCCAATTTAGTTCTTTTGCTTGCAAAGAAATTTAAAACATGAATGCATTTTAGAATAGGTAAATTAAATAAATTAGCTAGCAAACCTTTTCAACAGTGATGTCATAAAACATCCAGAAAGTGCTTTACTGAACAGAGAGGGTTACTTTATTGAGCAGATCATTCAAAGTCATGCGGTGGAAAAAGCAAGTCCACGCTGTGAAGCCCCATACCATTAAACAGCTCCTTGGTTACCAACAACAAACAGCCATTGGAAAGATTTGATGTCGCTTTATATAAAGCTTTCTCCTCCAAACTTGAAAGGGAAAATGAAATAACCCAGACCAGATCTGCTTCTTATAAAGGGATTTCCAATAAGCCACCTCTGAAGACAACATCAGAGTCTGAGTCCTGGAGCATTTATATCATCATTAGCAGCCTACCACCCTCACTGCACCTCTCATAATACACATGGTGCCTACCCAGATACTTAATTGGTATTTGCTTTGGGCTTCAGCAACTTGTTAAGGCTAGCAGTGAGTTTAGAAAGCAGTTTTAAGCAAAAATCCACTGTTTTCCATGCTGTCCTCTCAATCAGCTCAAAGTGCATTTAAGCCACGTGCATTCCAGTGTGCAGCCGGGTGCACAGCACCAAAGCAAAGGGAAAATTTTCCCTTTGCAGGGAAGCAAAATTTAAAGCTGTTTTAAGGCTCATTGCTTTACACAGAGATAATACTTCCCGACCACCTCTGGGAATTCCTCAGACCTACCACCTGCAAAAGGAAAGGAATAGAAACTCTGCAATGCTCTGTCAAACTTTTTTTGGCTCTAAACCCACAGAGCTGCTGTTTAATATGCATGGAAGAGGAGAGTCTGATTAATTTTCTCCATAAACATGTTTGGGAATCCAAACACACACACAAAAATGCTTGCACTGAAAAAATGGTCTGTATGATATTTTAAAACATCATCTCCACCTACGGAGCTCTGACAGAAATTCCTGTAACCTTTTGGTATTTATTTCTTTTCACAAGCATTGATAAACTCCATTTGTTATGTGATTTACTCTGAAAACTTTATGATACTTATCTGCAAAGTAGCTACAAGTCAATAACAGAAAAGCTTACCACTTAGAGGTTGTTTTTAAACAGCTGAGGGGAAGGATAGCAGAAAATTAACTATAAGAAAGTAAAAATTTTTAGTAGCTTTGCCTCAAAAGCCCCAAACTCTGCTCATATAGTGTTTGTTCTGCACATTTACTCAGCCACATTAGATGTGGCTTATTTTCAAACCATAATATCAAGCATGCTCAAAGAAGAGAAGAAAATTTAGAGCAGGTGATGAAGGATTTATATTTGTTCCTGAGCTAGAGAGAAAGGTGAAATTAAAAGAACTTATAGTATAAATTTTTATAAAACTACAATACAAAAAATCCATTTCGTAGAGGCAGCCTGAACTGTAACAGTTCCTGGAGAAGGGCAAAGACGGACATAAGAAACACGCGTAGTGCCCAGGATAGCAGAGTTACAAAGTTCCACCCTTGCTACACAAATGACCACTTGTGGTCTGCTGCAGAATCTCATTACTTACACTGGTATATCTGTAAGAAGGTCTCGGAGAGTTTGTTGGTCATGAGAGGCTCAGGGAGATCACGGAAGAATTGCTTTAACATGTCTGCGACATCATAGGCAGACTGGCCTTCGTAGTTGACACTGTCTGCGGAACTCTCATTCATCTGACGCAAAGCCTGAATTCTTGACTTCACTCCAGATTTCCTAAACAGTCCAACCTAAACACACATACAAAAGGAAATACATTTATAAGGAATCTAGAAAAGCTGGAATGTAAGCATGCTCTTTAGCTTCTTACACATGGGCTCTAATTTTATGGAAATCTTTCCATGCATTAATTATCTATTTTGTCCTGTTTTGAGTCCACTTTTTTCAGTCTGACGCATGAACAATAAAAATGAAGGGAAAGCTGGGCTTTGGGTGGGGCATGCACGTGGAACAAGAGAATAACAAACCCACCTGATCCAGGCAGTGGTTGCGGAGGTACCGCATGGCTTGCTGGATGCTCTGGGGCAGAGGCTGCCCCGTGCGCTGCACGTTCACTTGCAAGGGTACTCCAAACACATTTCGGTCTTTATAATCTGGCACCTTTATTCTCTTCATAAACTTTGGTACTGCCCTATTTAAGCAAAGGGAATGACACGTTAAATTAAACCTCTGTTGATTATTTATCTTCTGTATTTTCCAGTAGTTTGGAAGGGAAGCGAAAACAAGTGAAACACTTTTAGTAACAGTATAAATTAGTAAATCCACTCAGGGCTGGAAAGGGTGAGGGGAAAGAAAACAAGAGTTTCTCTAAGAGAAAGGCTTGACATTTGGGGCAGAATGCTGCCTCTAAATATTAATGTGGTGCTACTCCATCAATATCAGGAAGACGAAAGCTACAGGGTAAAACTGCAGGGGCCAGATTGAATTGCAAGAGTCAAAATAAATCTTGCGGTCAATGACCCCTTATAACACTGCTTCTTTAGGTTTCAAGAAAGATGGGCATTTGAACAATGAGCTTTTGTATGTCAACTACTTGTTCTGCAAAGTCCTCAAACTGGGTCCACCACCCACCAGTGTGCAGAACAGCAGGAAACTGATGTAATACATTTGAGTTTGTCAGCTAAAAACTTCAGCTCTATAAACAACCCCTTTGAGGGACCCCCCTCCTTGTCAGCCAGTGACTTTTGTTACCCCCTCTCCCACTCCAGTTTCATTGAGAGGCCTTTCCATCTGCTTATGACTCCAAGGAAAAAGTTACTAAACACAAAGGAATGATTTACCCCAGTGTCCCCCAGAGTATTGGTTTTATAAAGGGGAAAAAAAAGGCACAAAAATGTGAAAATATTGAGGTCATTTTCCTAAACCTAAAGGGAGGAAAGCTAATGTCCACTGTAACAACCAATAGGACACAGTAGCGCTGAAAATAGGGAGACATTTAATATTTCAACCTACAGTACAGCTATAAAAACAGTGCATTGGATTTACAGCTGACTAATCTGTTACGCAGTAAAACAGCCCAATTTGTATTGCCATATAGTTAAGTTTAGGGCATTATTGATACATGTATGAATAATGTATGCTTTGTCAAAAAACATGCCAATGGAATGTGAAAAAACACATTGCGATCTCCACTGAGAATCTGAAGCATGCAGGGATAACTGGTCAATACTTATTTCTGTCTTTCAGAACAAACAACTTCTGTATTTAGAAAGACTGACATAATAACAGCCTTTGAACAGGAGGTACTTTGATGCTGAAGCTAAATACTCTCTATGACTCCTGGGGAAGGGAGGAGGCTGGCCTGTGGTAGGGACAAGAAAAATTTTATTTGCGTCCCTTGCACCCTGAAGGTTACACAGGCTGTAGATATAATAATAAAAGAGCTTTCTATTTCATTCTTCTGACAAAAAAATATTCAACTGGGTTACAAACACCTGGCCACACCAGAAATTGCTGCCTACAAAAAACTCCATGGTTCTCCTAACCTTTCTTCTTCTCTCCATCTCCTTTGCTAATTAATTTATAGTGCCTTAAAAAGGGAAAACAAAATTTTGGCTATTACCACTAGATACTAGAATTAAGAGAAATTTACGTTATTTAATTACATAATTATGTAAAGGAAATAATGCAAATATTTAAGAATAACTGAAGAAATGTGAGTCTATTAAGATTGGTTGCAATTTGTGCCACTGCTTGCTAACTGCCTCAATAAACAAGTGGTCCTTCTTTTGCTATAGATACTGAACATCTTCCTCTTCTGAAAGCTGGTCTGTATTCCATTGCTTTGGTTCTCTCCCATGTCCCCATAAACACATCTCTGAAGCCTAATACAATTACACTTACGTAGAGGGTTAGTGATTTTAGCCCCATCTTAGGAAACCATAAATCACCGTCAGCACAGGCTGGAGGAAGAAGGGCAAATATGGAAAAAGAGTGATTGGACGGACGCATTACATCTTTCCAAACGTTGCCTGGGACAGGCACAACTGTCATGCTGGCACAGTCGGGCTCTCTATACACAGCACTGTGTCCTTACCAGCTGAAACCATGCTTGTTGGAAGGTGTGTACTTCTCCAGGAGAGCCGTCAGCTTCAGGAGAGAGTACTTCTGCAGCAGGTTCATCTGTGCCACGGACTGGCAGCTGATCTGCAGCGATGCCGAGCTGAGGCTGGGCCGGTGGGAACTCTGGAAGCTGTGCCACCTTAGCTTGTGCCTGTGGAGAAGATGGGAGACAGGGAAAGGGCATGTTACTGAAATGCCTCTGCAAGACACATGCAGGAATTAATGCAAATGCACTGCCGAGATCCCTGCCCTTGGCGGCTGCATTCTTCTGAGATTTCACAGGCGTCAGCCAGCGGCGTCTCTGCCTCACCTGGCGTGAGGCAGCACGGGCAGGTGATTCACATGGGAATGTGCACTCTCAGCTGACCCACAGCTCAGTGCTGGCTACACAACCTTGCTCTAGCAGATATCCTCCAAGGGCTCCAACACCCTTCTCCCAAAGTCCTTTCAGTATTGGGGCAGCGGGAATCAAAAACCTCCATTAAGAAAAGACTACATAAATTTTTAAGACATATCAAATAGGAACTCTGCGCTTCTATAAGCCCCTTTAAGTTTATACAAACAGCTGTACATGACTAAATGATTTGCATTACTTTTTAAAGGAAACTGGAAACAAAGCTAGAAAGAATTAAAATCCTTGCTCTACTCACAATACAAAATACAGTCATGGTAAAAACTCCCAGCAGAATCTGGAGGCCACTGGAACTCCCCCAGTCTCCCACTGTGCTACAGTGATCAAGAGAAAGTAATCAAGCCTCTTTTTCCCCACAGATTTAGTACCCTAGCATGCTATTAGAAACAGCCTGCTATTGAAAAATGCAATTTTTTGAAACAGTCTAAAAGTAAAGGCTTTTACTACACACTGACACAAACCAGAACATACTTACTCTTGGTTCTCCTAAAAACAGTGTTTAATCCTACTTGATGGCCCTCCCCTCCCATGCACCATTTCAGTTTGAAGAATTATTGTGCCCCAAAACTGTGCTAACATTGTTTTTTCAATGACAACTCAGGCTGAACCCACAAACATACAGCTGTGAGTTGTAGGAACCACAAAGTCTTGCCCAAACATTTCTCTTGCCCATAAGGGTTTTGGGAAACAATGAAACAGCACATGTGTGCTTGAACAGCCACAGCTTCTACTGCACCTTAAGTAAGTGTGGTGCTTGGGCTGGAGGGGACATCCCCAGGCCACCCCAAGTCCTAACGCTTGTGATCTCACCTGCTGGAACGTGTCAGCGATGCACCAACCCCAGAGTCTCTCCTGTCCTGGATCCCTGTGGGCTCTTCCGTTTCATTCAGTGAATTCCCTGTACTGTCAAGGTCACTTGGTGTTCTTCGATCATTATCTACATCAAGGTGAATCTGCTTTGGAGACGAAGGACATGGGGAGATGGAGTCGAGTGCCGAGTCAGAATCCCCTTCATCTGAGAACTTCTCTGACCACTGGTTCACTATTCTCTGCATCCCTTTGACATGGTATAGGATGTCGTCTAGTTCTGGGAATATATCTTCATTTTCGAGGTCGGCCAGGTCGCTTGTGCTGGAATACAGGATTGAACCTGGCACATTGTCATAAATACTCAGGCGGCTGCTCATTGAGCTGGAGGAGTTGCGCCTTTTTCCCATGCCCAGCTCTTTGGAGCTGTCACCACTGTTCTCCCTCTGGAGGGTGAGGTGGCCGTGTCCATGGAAACTCCCTGTCCTCCAGTTCACAGAGGTGTTGTTTTCTGTAGGGGAGAAGTTGCCATTGGAGAGCGCTTTGGGAAAAGTGCCAGGCTTATGATCCTCAGGGATAAAAAACACAGTGTCTTCTGCAAAACTGCCCCGGTTCTTGAAGTTCTGCTCCATCACATCACTGAACGTTGACTGGTTGAAGGGGTCAAAGCCTTCCAGGTACATGCCCACCCTTTTATTGTAGGCACTGAGGCTGCGTGTTCGTGTGACAGGACTGGGCGTGCTGACAGCGCTGCTCGTCTCAGACTGACTACTGCTGCTGCTGGTCTGTGTGGAATTGGAGACGCTCCTCTTTCGTACCATAGGGAAGTTGATGTGATTGCCGTTGAGGGTGGAAATCTCCACGCAGTTAAGTTGTTTCAGTTTATCTTCATCCATGCCCTCCTGCAGGATTGGCCCGCTAATAATCAGGCCAAGCTTTGAAGGAGCTTTGCTCTTGCCATGGTGAGAACTCTTGATTTTAAGACTCTCCATTCTCTTCAGCAGGCTCTTTGTTTTGGACTTGGCATTCTTCTCGTTGGCTTTTGTGTTGAAGCTGAAGCTATTCAGTTCCCTGGGCGAGGGCAGGCTGCTGAATGAGTCATCGTTGGCTACAAAATTGCTGGATGAACAGACGCTCACCACCGAGTTTGTCCTGGTGGTAGACGCCTCGCTCTGCAGGGTTGGCTGGTGGCTGCTGGTGCTGCTGATGCTCAGAATAGAAGCCACCTCCTGGCGTTCGCTGAGGTCTGTGAGCACGCTCTCCCGGCTTGCCGCGTTCGTCAGGTGAGGGGCTTCTGGGGACGGGATATCCAAGTCTGGCTTTGGAGGGAAGACATCAAACTCTTCAAGCCTCGACCACCTCTTGCTGTCCCTCTGAAAAGTCCACTTGCCACTTATTGCACAAGGTTCATCTTCATCTGAATCTTCACTCTGCAAAGAAGAACCATGAAAGTATTGTTTGCAAACTACTCAAACAGCAAAGGCGGTTGAATTTAAATACAATGTCCACTAAACTGCTTTAAGCATGACCTTGTTCTCACTGAATTTAAAGTGAAAACAGTCTTTTACTTCAGGGAGAGGAAGATTAGGCCATAAAGCCTGTCACGAGAAAAGATAACATGGTACAGGCAATATATTTTAACTGTTTTTAAATGCAAAAGATATACTGTTCATAAAAAGAAACAAACAATCTACTTTAAATTGTTCTATTTTAAAAAACCCTAGTATCCATAGACTTAATTAATTGGTCACAGCAGATAGCCCTCACATCAATGAAAATTCCTGGCATGCATAACATTTTAAACTGGAGTCAGTCAGGAGTTGGGGTCCCTCTGGACTCTCTCCAAAGCTACACTTTGTTGATAGTGGCTATATGTTTATACTCCTCTTTGCAATTACGAGATGTTTCTCATACATTCTGAATTTTAGTGGCTTAATTCCTTACCCATTTGGGAACTCTGAACAGCCTCCTCACTGTGACTAATGAGACAGCAAAAGAAGCTCCTGCACTGCTAGAGTGTGATGGCTCCAGGCTCTTACCTGGTCCACTCTTCCTCCCACAGGCTAGCAGCTAACATTTTAAGAATGTTCTGTGAATTCTCTACTTCAGTCTAGCTTCAGGCAAACTTTAACACTCGTAGATAGTGAGCAGCAAGAGCTCACTGACAGTGTAGCACGTCAGTAAATTGTAAATAACATGTTTGATGTATGAGTAATGCTTAGAGTACAATTACACATACATCAATTACGCCTACAATCTTTTCATCTAAATACTGAAAGGGAATGATCCTGACCCATTTGGTCTTCCAAATATATGGAAAGTTTCACGTTGGAGGAATAAAACCAATGAAGATATTTTAATATGACACCATGAAACCACAAAATAATCTTTGGTGTTTAGAGTAAGAAACACTAATTGCAACCCAGCTCTATGAATTTCACTTCATTTATTTAACTTGCTTTTATTTAAAAACAAACACATATGCATGCCCCAAAATGTAACTATTTGTGCGCCAGGACTACAAACATTCATTCTTTGAAAAACAAGTAAATTATTCATATTTCAAGTAGTTTATGTATGCATACTTCAGATCCTGATTATCTCCTACTTTTACTTTTTTCTTTTTATAGGACATTTCATCGGCTCAGGAAAATATGTGAAATACTGTATTTATTTTTAAGACCAAATACACGAGACACAGAGCAAGCATCAATGTCTTTGCCTCCCAACTACTGCAAACTACTTTTGTCCACGACTCACATGAAAACCCAAGAATTCTGGCTTCCTTATTAAAGTTTTCACCAGGAAAAAAGTAATCTGAAACTGCCAGTGGATAATAATGATGGTTTGGGGGTGAATGAGATTGATTGGAAGAAAAAAAGAAGTAATTTTAATTTGCAAAGAAGTCAGTGGAAACAAAGCAACATGTTTCTGTCAGCAGAATTCTCCCCTAGTGTTAAAAAGCTTTACAAGCTAAGAATTGATTTTATTGACATCAATAACGAAAGGGAATAGGCCCCAAGTCTATCTGCCAGAACATGGGTGGTGAATGAAATTCAGGAAGGACTGAAACAAAAGCTAAAATCCAGACTCTGGAAGATCTGAGGTTTGGACCTGAAGTCAGGTCTGGTCTGACCTCTAATATCAACACTGATCATTCCACTGTTAACAAGGTCCAGGAAAAAGGATGAGAAATCTTCTGGTGGTCATAAATGGCAATCCAGCTGAATACCCCTACTTTTAAGGAGTTCCTACATATGCTGCCTCAGAGTGTTATCTTCTGGAGCTTGGATGCTCTTTCCAACATACCTCAAACAGATAGGGAAAGAGGGGATTAATTCCTGGTAAACAACCTCAGAGCATTTGTATGCATTCTTGTTAGGGGTAGGGCAGCATTGTATTGCCTTAACTCAGCCATCTTTATCTGCAGTTGTAATATCCCAGGGGACGGTATCAATTACTGATCCCTCTGAGGACACACACATAGTTTTAAGACAGCTATTGAGTGGTACCTTATTAGCAAGTTGGTACTACTTTACTGAAATTACAGTGGACTCTCTCTTACTTCTCACTCTGCTCCACAGGAATCCTGAAGATTCAGGAAACACTTAATTCCTGCTGAGCTCCCTGGAAACATGTAAACTTTCTGAAAAGGTAGCTGTTGTGTTCTGAAAATATACTGGAAAGGAACCAATGTGCCTAATCCTTTCTTTTGCAGGCCAAACACAGTCCAACTGATCCTGTCTACATCACAATAAGATAATACAACTCCAAAGTGATGGCAGAGAACCAAAACTGAAGATGATGTCCAAGATGGTGGAGTAACATTAAGGTCAGCTCACTGTGGCCATCAAGCCTACTCTATAAAATCCTGCCTGAGTGCATGCAGTAGGTATCAACACCAACAACCTCACTGGCAGAGAAGTCCAGTGCCTTTCACACTGGAAGCAGCATCTCAGGGCAAAGTTTGCTAGACAACCTTTACCCACTGCCAAGCTTTGCACTTTTCACTCAGTGAGAGCACAAAAAAAGATGTAAGCAGAATTTTTACTTTTTGCTGTGTCCTTGCCAGGTGTAATCCTAAACCAAATCTAAACAATCTGCTAGATTTTTTTTTTTTTTTAGTTTTATTAACACATAATGCTGTAATAGAAGAATTAAATGAACTTACCCTTTTCCTGTGGGGACTGATTTCTAGCTTCATCACTGCACATTTGTTTAAAGTATTCAAGCGCCTGCAAAGAGCAAAGGAAACCATATTAAGAGAATACTCCAGTGTTTTGACATAGGCTATTCCAGTTCAAAGCTTTTGTGAAGGCTGTCCCCAAACTGCTCTGCATACAAATAGCCACAAGCAGAGTTTCAATTAGAGCCCTAATTTACTTAACTATTAACCCATTACATTTGGCTGTACTCTAACTTCAGAGGGAGAGAAGGATGACTATTTGTCACAATTACCTGAACCCAAGTAAAGAGAAGTTAATGGAAACTTGGACTAAATTGAGAAGAACATCACATCCTACAAACTGTAATCATTACATTTGTTCTAAATAGCAGACATCTGAACCCTGAAACATTCAACCTTGACAGACTAAAAATAACAGAAAAGTCTTCCAGTTTGACACTGTAAACATGAGACCACATTAAAAAAGCATGCTGCTTTAAAATTGTACTTTATAAGCTGAAACTTCCCAGATGAAAACTTATTTTGCACTTACTAGATGTCTATTTTGCTTTTGAACAATGGTTATTTTCAATACAGTCCTGGGACCACTTGTCAGCTTAAAAAAAAAAAACTCAACCAGAACACAGACCCAATTTCTGCTTCCTACACTGAAAGTTTCTATCATATATAAAAATATTTTCTGGAAGGACTAAAATTTAAACAAAAATAAAATTAAAAAAAAAAAAGTTGCTGTAGCAGCAATAGCTAACCAGCCTCTCTGTAAAATGTGACAGCAGTCTGATAGATATCTTGAAGTACTGTATGAATACATATGAGCATTCCTCTATTCCTCAGTGAGCTAATCTGGTCATCTGGTAGGTATCCCTAAAACAACAAAAAAATTATCTTTCTTCTCCTCTCTTCCCCAGTCACTCAGAGCGCAGGACTGAGCACAAGCAATTCAAGCACAGCAAAAGCTGGTGCTGTTTGTGACACAGCTCCAAGGCAGGTTAGGCTCAGCTAAGTGCAGTCTGCCATGGTCTCCTGCCCTTCTCCACCTTCCCAAGAACTGTTCCAAGGACATGGTCCAACTAAAATCTGTGCTGGTAAAGTGTGGTTAGAGAACTGCCAGTGCTATGGCAAGGCAAAAGGAAGAAACAGGCTGGGCACAATGCAGAAGGCAGAAAAGCTGAAGCAGCAGCTTCATGGGAGTGATAGTTTAGCCCTGTGTCAATACTTCTGCTCATGAGGCCATACTGTGGGTTGGACGAGGACACTAACTGAGCTGAAAACCAATCTTTCAATATTTCTTGGAGTTGAATTTCCCCTGGGTCAGTACCCTGAGCTGCATGAAGAGCAGTGTGTGCAGGGAGGAGGCACAGGAGTAGGGCTGCCCCTTTCATTAAACTGGACCACAGCCCAAATTCAACAGAAGCAAAGCTGAGCTTTAAAAAGCCTAATTCATTCCAAAGGAAGTTGTGTAATTTTCACATACAAATTCATTTGAGCGAAGTGCAAAGAAGAGCCTGTATCTGCAGTTTTGAAAAACTAAAGAAGAAAAGAAATGCTGACATACCCTAGTGCTTCAAATTCATTTTCTTAGATTCATGAAACTTGTACTTGAATGTAGAAAATGTGTGCACAGGGAGAATTACTAGTTTCTTCTCTTTTCCCTTGCCTTTTATGCACAGGATTGGCTGCAGATGGTATTTACACAGGGCTTGATCCTGAAGCCATCAAAGAAAATGGGAAAGCTGCTACTGATGCTTTCGCTGCAGGTCATGAAGCAAAAAAGCAAAGGCAGTTTGATCTATAATTAGACCCAGCCACAACACAGCAGAGAAGAAGAGAAACAGGAAGAATTGCCATGGGTCAAATAGCAGGGCAGTGGCAGGTTAGAAAAGTTATCCAGATCTCTCTTTTTTATCCAGATTTCATCTATGCTCTGAATTTGGAAGGCAAAAAGCTCAGTCCTGCAGGCTGCAGCTGGTGGGTACATGCCCAAGCCCAGTGATTTCAGAGGAATTGTATTTATGGTGCGGGTGAGGGGTGAATGTCCCATCTACATGCTAGACACAAAACTGTTTGGTTTTTTTCAAGAGGCCACACAAGAATCAGAAAGCTGCCTCCCTCTCCGCTATAAACACATTCTCCTCTCAAAGTCTTGGACCTCAAGACCAGGAAATATTACACTGGTTTCAGTTCTATGTTGTGTAATAATTTACAAATTTCACAGTGTTGCAACCTTTGACTTATGCAGAGAGAAGTTACCACTGAATCCCTGGATCAGGCTTTATCTAGCTCCAGCCTGTCTGACCACTAATAAAGACAATCTCTGATTTCACAAAGATTACATCCCCAGACTTCTCTCCTACTCAACTAAAACCCCTGAAATAGGTGGGAAAGGGTAGAGCAAAGACCTTTATTTTCACAGAGGGTATTTAAAAAAAAAATTCCTGGCACATACCTCACAAAAATTAGTACAAAGGCAAGATAAAGTAACCTCCAATGAGTGAGGTTAAATTCAATAGCAGTGAGGCAAATAAAGTCTCTGTTACATATTTGACATGGATGCATCTCAAAACCAGTTTCCTTTTTAAACTTTAAATGTTCTGCAGCAATTGCATCAGGCCTGCAACTTCCATTCCATACATCACGCATCCTGCTTCAACTTCTGCTCAAATTCAGGAATGCCAAGGTCCTTGAACTACACACCACTGAAAATACTCTACAATATGCAAAATTGCCTTCCAAACACATTAGTGTGTCTTAAAATCTAAGCTTACAGCTTGGTTTGTGAGGATGAGATTTACCTATACAACTGTCATTAACCTTCACATACATTTGCAATACCTTTTAAGCCTATAAGCATATGTCCATTTTCTACAGATCTTCTCAACAAATTGATGCTAGTTAATAAACCACAGTTTCCTCTTCTGGGTCTGCACCTTCTCCTTTGTAAACTCCACTCCCAGGTACAAGTTCACTTATCATTTCCTTCTTGACAGTCAGCAGACCTGCCTCATTCTTTAGGTCCATCTTACTCTGCCCAAACCTGTCCCAGTGACACCTTCCTGAAGAGCAGATGGGAGATGGAGGGATGGGGCAGGATTGCTGCAGACAGCAGTCACAGCCACTTCACTGCCTGGCTGGCTCAGTCTCCATTCCAGCTATGCCTCCTACCCTGGTCACTCTCTAGATGACCGTCTGGATGACAAGATAATATTCTTTCCCATCATTTAGAGAAATGTCTTTGAGTCAGCCCTATCTACACATCTTCACATCCAGATGTCATCTTACTCCCATGGAGCATTCTATCTCCAAGATATCACTCCTCTTCACTCTCCATGGACTCCTACCTCAGTTCTTATTCTCTTTCACCCCAGCTGCGCAAACCCCTTCCTCCTGAGGGTGACCAAGGCAGCAGGACCTGCCTCTCTGTCCTAGACCCCAAGTCAGTCCATATCAGCCCTCAGTGGCCATTACACAGCCTGAACCTGCTACACCCAAAACATGGGGCACTGGAGCTTCTCTCAGAAATGAGCAAATGATGCATTTTTATTAGTCTTCTCAGAAATGCCACACTAGTTTAGCCTTAACTTCTCTAAAGAGAAGCAGCCTGAACAAGACACTTACTATGAAAAACTGCAGTGTGAACAGCTAACTTCTAAATTAAAATGTGGGTTTATGACATGAAGTCTTTTTTAAACTAGGTACTAGTCAGTTCTATGTTTGGTATAACACCAGATAATTAATTATATTCTCATCAACAGAAGCTCTCACCCCATGCACCCAAATAAAATAGTAGCAATGCACAATACTGGATTTATGCATTTTGAATTTGAGGAACTGTGTCTTCTACCTTTAAAGTTTAAAATATTTTCTTGATGGACTTAAATTCATAATTCCACTGATAAAGTCCAGCTCCATTATACATGTAACAAACAGTTACAATGGCCTTCTTGTCTCAGTGGACGGCCTCTACTTTGGCTCCTGGGCCTTGTCTCATGTTCTTCTGCAAAGGAGGTCAGCTCTCCACAGACCAAATGATACAAACACTGAATGCATTATAACCAATTTTGTGGATGAGAAGTCCTGATGATAAAAGATTTAAGAAACCTCTTGCATATATAGTGAAACAGATTCCTAGCCATGCATAACCAGATTTAAAAGGATTTCCATCATGGCTTGCTATGTATTTTGAATTTAGCAACAACCTCTAGGATAAGCATGTTTCAGTACTTAGTTTCATCAGCACATGATGCATCCAGTTATCCACTGGAGATGAATTCCCAGTCATTAATCTACATAATGTTTTATGAAACAAAGGCCAGCACTGGTTTGCATGGTCACTAAAGAAAGCATCCAAGAAAATTAAAACACAGTCATCACTCTTACATTATTAACCATACATTTAATGGTAAGATCACTAAATGACATCTCTTAACCATCTCTTACTGAGTGCCATATACTATCTCTGTAGTTCAAGACTCAACCCACTTTTCACTTGAAAATATTCCTTAAAAAACATAATGGGGTGGGTTAATGTTAACTTAATTTTCCTGCTTACATTAATAAGATTATTAAATAATAATTAACAATACTGTTCAGTTGTAAGCTATCATTTAAAGTGCTTCAAATCTAAAGAAGAAATCCCTGTCACTGTGATTTCTACAGTGTTTTTAAAACAATTGTTTCACATAAGTTATCAGAACAAAGTAATTAGAACTTCTGGGAGACCATGGCTATTACACAGAAAAGCAGAGTCTCAACACAGACCTCTTACTATTTTGTTACCATCCACTGTGTACAATGTTCACTTAGCTCTGTGCTGAAAGTGCAAATAACTCCCAAAGTATTCTGATTTTCAGTCAAGAAACAGCGATAGACTTACAGTTGTGAAACTGCTCAAAGCCTTTACTGAGTAAACCCCTTTACTGTTTATACACTGACTGTGGCATGAGTCAAAATAAACCCAGACTGCAGGCAGAAAGGCAGCATTCCAAACTATGTGCTTCTCCACAGTTTTTAATAAGCTTTGCAAAATTAAACACGGAGGTGTGGAAAAAAAATTCAAAGGTGGAAATGTTGTGATAATGAACTGCTTTTGGCTAACACACACGGTAAAAGGCCAAATTCAGACATCCGAGATGGGTAATTAAATTACTTCAATTTTATTTTGAGGTGGGATCTGAATGATTCTGGATATACTTCAGTGTCAGTTTAAAAGTTATTTTGTAAAAGCTAATTCTGACATACAAGCCACAGGCTTCAGAATTATACAGTTCAACCTTTAAAATCTTTGTCTCATAGAGATACGGAGTGCGTGTTGCTATTTTCATCACTGAGAAACAATCCACTACATTTTTTCCCTTGTATAATTAATTAATCCCAGGCTAAAAAGTATTCTTGGAGGAGAGCACCAAAAGCAAAATATTCTGGCCTGACTGTGTTTTGTTTTCCTGGTGAGGTAAGACCATCCTTCTGGGAATCAGCATTTATTTGCATTGCTATGCTTTCTGTTCAATGACTTCACAAGTTCCAGAGCACACAAACAAGTAGACCAACACATCATATTTAAATATCGATGGAATAGGTGTGCCACATTTGAGGAAGGCACATCTTGTATGAATTTAACATTAATGAGATTTTCCCCCTCCTAATGACTGGACAACAAATCTGTTTTCCTAGTTTGAAAATCCTGTAAATATTTCTGAAGAACTTTAAATTCCAATCCCTCTCTTTCCCTTCCAAGTATGGCAGTGATGGCATGAGAACACTATAAACTTAAAGCTGTTCTTAAAAGGGTTTTGTAATTCATTAGAATTACTGACATTTAGAGTTGCACACACCATGCATGCAGTATCCAAAAGCATTCATTTTGCAGGCAGTTTGGAAAGCTGCCATACTGAAGGACAGAGCCATAAACCTGCACTTATTTCTAGGCAAGAGGAGTTATGAGAAAGTTATGAGAAGATAAAGCTTTTTCTCGTTTGCCATTTAAGATTGTGGACTCGCACTAGAGGAGGTAACTGATGGATGGATTAATGTTAGATGATGTCAGATGGGGCCACTGTGATTGCTCTTAAGACCAAACTGGTAATGCTGAGGCTGTAGTTATGTAAAAAACACCCTGCCACACACCAGCAAGTCTTGCTCCCTCTTTTTCTCTACCTATGCCTTCTCCTTCTCCTGCTGGCTGTGGGGTCCTGCCCCATTTTTCACACCTACTGTGAACTTCATTATGTTTTTTTATTGATTTTATTTACTAACCCAGAAAAGGACTATCAAGACCCTTTCTGTGGGGTGAGCCAGTTGAACTGGTTTGTGGAAGGAGCCCATGAAGAACAAAGATGAGTTAATGTGAGCATGTGGCCGAGGGCAGAGCTGTCTTTGGAGTAGTGATAAAGTAACAGATTCCCTTACATTATCCCTTTCAGCCATGACCAGGTTACAGGGCAATGCACTGAGGCCAGCATGAGGGTTTGTATATAGAGCTCTTTGTTTATACACACAGCATTTTGTTTGTATGCACAGCTGTCCACCAAGGTACGAAAGGAGAGTGATGGAGTGCAAAGCATTGCTTTGCTGATACTGCTTCCCAAACCCAGTTCCTGTGTGGGAATTGGTGCTGCAGTTGTACGTGCTGATGGCTATAGCCAGCACAGCTCTGCTTTCACATGCTCAACTTGGGAATTAGGAAAGAGCAAAGAAAGGGGAGTAATAAAAAAATATGCCTGTGAAATCCCTTTCACAAAGATTCCTGCCACCCTCCTCCCAACTTTCTTTTAAATAAGATCCCCAAACATTACCTAAACCAATAAGGTATTTTAATGAAAACCACATACTTTTGTGTGCTTTTTTTGGTTGTGCTTTTCCCAGGTGCTTTCTATTACACAGGAAGGGCTTGTTTCAGAATGCAGTGTGATTTTTATTCACCTACCTGCATAACGCCTCAATAGCATCTCTGTCCAGAAAGTCATGCTCTCTCTTGACTAGAGCAATGTCAATTGGAAAAAGGAGATCTGCAGGAAGAGAAACAGATCAAAAACCAAAGTGAGGCTTACTCCCAGTGACCTGTTTTTTCAAACAACTGCTCAGCTGCCTGCAGCTGAGCTCATCAATAAGCCAGTGATTGGTGCTTAGGTAAACACATGCTATCACCTCTAATGCCAGAGGTGCTTCCTTTTAATCTACAAATTTTTGTCACGCAGCCTTGATAACTGAGAGTTTATACACAGAATGGAGGAAAAATTATTAAAGCAGAGATGAAACAATGGGAGATGGAAAAAGGCAAATGCAAGCTTTCCTATCAGATATCAGAAGTATAAACTAATTCAGGCTAGATTTATTTAAAATAAATATGCAATCTCCATCAAAATACTAATATCTCACATGAAGAAAAAAGGCCAGTAAATGCCAAAACTCTGTGAAAGAATGAAAAAAAAAAAAAAAAAAGCCTTGAATCTCCTTAGCTGTTAATCAAGCTATTTAAGTTTGACACTGTTTCATTAATGAGATATGGCTCAAAATGAAAGCAAGCCAAGCTGCCTGGACACCATACTGCCTCCTTTCCTTAGGAGATTATTTAGGTAAACAACTGGGAGAGTGAGGGGGAGGAAACAATGTTGGCAGAGAGCTGAAAATTTACTACAGCTCTGAAGCAGCAAACACATATATATCATTTACTGTACTCCACAGATTCCTTACTGTCATACAGGTCCTGATCTGGCATTCCTTGCACAGCTAAAACTCCCACCCAAAGCTGCTGGCTCTTCAGGGTGTGCACAGAAATACAAGGTCAATCTATGAGCAGACTGCTGCAGTTGCACACAATTTCCCTGATCCAAGTAATTGTCTATGAATTTTTAAATTTCTATAGAATAGGAAGAATGAACTGAAATGAGGAAAATAACAGATATTAATTTCTAGAAAGGTATTTTCTAACAGAAAATGAACTCTATGAATTTTATGAAATTAATTCATTTTCTATAGCAACAGAAATGAATTTTATGTCCTTATTTTCATAGCATCATACAATGTTTTGTGTTGGAACAACCTTAAAGTCTACTAGTTCCAAGCCCCCTGCTATGGAGAGGGATACCTTCCACTAGACCAGGTTTCTCTAAGACCCACCCAACCTTGCTTTGAACACTTTCAGGGACAGGCTATCCACAGCTTCCACAACTGTCTCAGAAATACAAATTAAAACATATTATGCAAAATGCTAGAAATTCTGTATTTTCTGCAGAAAACTGCAGTTTTAGCAAAGGAAATGGTAACTTCCATATAGGAAACTTCTCAGAACTCTTGTTCTGTACCCAATTGGTATAGTACAAAGCCTCCTTCACAGGCCTCCCCTTCACTGTTTTAAGTAGAAAATGCAAGTAAAGAGAGTGAGCACATTCATCCTGTGTTTTTCAGCAGTGCTGATGTAAGTTTTTCCACTGGCAAAGTCGTATCTTAAAATGTCCACAAGAGAACGTGTGAGAACTTCAGTGAGAGAGGTGACTTGAAAGAAGCTGATAGTCTGCATAAGACCCTTTTTTTAATGCTTAATCTATGCAATTGCTGGCTTTGTTGTTGCTGCTGCCAGGGGGGCTTGCAAAGGACAATGGTATATTGTTTTTCAGTAAGGACAGCTGTCCTTTCAATGGGTATGACTGGCCCTGCTCTCACTCCTTCTCTCTCACCTCTGTGGTCCTTTTGATGTTAGGCAGGACATGCTGTCACAACAGAAACTTCATGTAGGTTTAGAATCTCTAGGTAGGGCAATGGTCCTACACAGGTAGGACATGTTTTCCGAATGCAAGTAATTTATTAGGGGATTTATGTCTCAGCATTATAAGATACCCACAAGCCCACCTATTCAGCTGTTTTGTCTCAGTTGTAACAAAAACTGGAAGTACAGTTCCAGCTCCATATACCAAGAAAATCTTGGCATCTCCATAAGCATAGAAAAAAAAAGAAGGAAAGAAAAAAGAAAAAATAAAAGGAAATTTAATTTCTGAACAGGCAAAGAAAAGTTTTGCCAAGTGCAGCTTTTGAAAGTGCTATTATCATCTCATATTGCAAATGCAGCTGCAAATCAAAGCTAAACAAGATCATTTTTCAAGAAGGTCAGCTCAGCATTTCTGTAATTTTCAGCAGTTATTCACTGTAATAATGAACTTTCTATGCTCGTTCTTACAAGCAGCAGCTGGAGTTTGCTTCATAGAAATCAAGAGGCAGTAAAGAGTGCATAATAATTTCACTGTAGTGAAAGTAATTTAAAGTAGTGTGGGGGAAAATTCTGAACAATAATATAGATATATAAAAAGCATGTCATACTTTTAAAACAAACTTCTATATGCTACTCTGCATCAGAGCATAAGAACTGTATGCCAAACCTGCAGGTTTCTAGTAGGCTGGAGAGGCACTGAAGAAAACAGTTCTCATTGAGCAAAACCTTGTAAAAGCAGAGATACAAAATGAATGTATCCCAGAGAAGGACAAGTGACTGCAGGAGGCAGCCACTCCTCTGAGGAGCATCTGCACAACCACAGCTTGTATGTTCTTTTTCCCTTCATAGTAAGCCTATGCCTAACTTCAACTCAAACCATTCTGACTAAACACACAGGACTTGGGAATCATGAGGATACAGACATATCCATGCATATGCAGAATTTCCTGCTACTGTTCCATTAGGAGAGCTGGCCAGTGGAGCTGCACACAGCTTTTGTATTTCTCCAAGACTGGGCTTGTAGCAGTGGCTGACTGTTCCTCTCTGTCTTAACCAGAGGGAACATACCACTGTGGTAACGTTTACATTTGTTCTATGATGATGGTTGGAAGATTCAGACTAAAACAGAAACGTGAAACAAATTCAAACTCCTGCATTCTTCAGAGTCTCATTGGGTTTGGTACATCTATGTGTGTTGTGGGTGGCAGAGAGCAGCCCAGTCCCTAAAAGTCATCTCATGTACTGGAACTTCAGTGGTGCCCCTGAATCTCATTCATTGGTGAATATTCCATCTTATTGTCCAAAAGTTGCTGGGGGAGGATTGAGTTCAGGTGCCTACCTTCATAAAGCTGCGCATACTGTGGGAACCCAGCAGCCCGCAGCCAGTCACAAGCTTCCTTGGCCTCGATTTCTGAAAGAGGACAGAAACAAATCCCCCTCTGGTTAGTGATCAGCAGAGAAAAAACCTCCTCTCCACCACTTCTACTATCCCCACTGCAAAATAAGCACAAAGGTTTCCAGAAACTTTGAACTGAGACCCACATTTGCTTATCCCAGTTTGCTTTTCTTCTATCGAACATATCTTAGATTCTAGAAAGCCACTAACGCTCAGCTGCTATTTATCAACAGCTCATCATTTTAGTGGTAAGAGAAACAGGCACTAATGAAAACTGCAGCAGTTATGGATTATCCTGTACAGTATTTACAGTATTTGTTAACACTAGAAAAAACAATCTGCAATCAACATGAGCAGTGCTTGTTCGGCAAATCTTTTGGTCCTCTTGGCACAACTCCTTTGTCTTGACAGAAATTCCTTGCAGAGCTCGCATTACTGTGCACTTTAACACCTTGTAGATAGTTCTGACAGACTCAAGTCCAAGAACAACTGACACACTGTACTGCAGCTTATTCAAGCACATATTTACTACCCAACAAGAACCTAGTTTCATTGGAAGTCTGTAAGGTATTTAAGACTTATTTGGTGTATTACAGGAAGGTTTCCCTCACACTGCCCGAAAGAGCATGCCACAGAATGAAATTATTCACACACATATATGTTACACAGAAAGAAAGGAGTATTAGTTTGTGAATAAATCACATACAAATTCATATGCTACTTAATACATGTAGAGATAAAGAATACGTTATCCTATTAGCTCAAACTAGGAAAATATAAAAGGTACCTAGGGTATTCTCCAAGTGTTAAAGAAATGGACTGGGCTAATTATGTTCTTCAAAAAATTCAATAAAGTGCTACTGGGAATTTAGTTTCCTGCTTAGAACTGATCAAATGAACAATGAGAAATCAGAAAGTATTACAGTTTGTCTGGCTTTCATTATACTCACTGTTCCTGATGGACCAGGAAACAAAAGCTTCATTATGCACAAGTCAGTACACAATTTTGCCACCTACTTGGAGAGGATACTATGGCTACCTGCTGCAGAAACCATGCACAAAGGGGCCTGCTCAGAATTGCTCCAAATACAGGTTACTGAATACAGGGCATTGAAAAGCCAAACACAGTGTAAGTAAAATATTACAAAATTTTGTCACGCTAAGAAATATTCCCAGTGAGATATAGGTGCATAAATTGGATGAAATGGCAGGCACATTTTAGCATCTCCAAAACGACGGCAACCCCCCTCTCATTTTCCAAATTGCTACAATTGTGTTAAAATATTTGTGCTTTGCCAGACTACTTTGCTAAGACACATATCCAAACCAAGGGGTTAAGGTGAGCCAAAACACAACATTCCAGATAAATAAACATCTAAAAATCCACTCCTGTTGAAGTCAGGACAAGCAGGCATTTGTGCAACTTGTGTTGTTTGCTTCACCTTTGGGTTATGGCACCACATGAGAACAAGCACGTACGGACATATTGACTTAGCTACTGATTAAGAAAAGGCATTTTTCAATTCCAATTGCAAAAAATTACAAAGTTTTGCTTAAATAGTATTTCAATTTCTGTATGCTAAGGAAATATGTGGAAAATTCAATAAAGAAAAAAATATTTGAAACTTGTATGGCTAAAGCAAGAACAAACAAGATGATAGATTAATACTTCACAAGCAATTAAAGTAGCAAAGCAAAAAATCTGCAACAAATTTTTAAGACTACTTAAAATAAAACACAATATCTTATAGGTTGCATTCTGCAAAAGTGCTTGGATTGAATGAGAATTTTGCTTGACTTAAAACCAGGAAAAAAATTATCCTAGATAACAAGCATTTGGCAAAAAATGCAGGGAGATGCTTGCAGTGCAATTGAAAAAAGTGTGAGATTCCTTACTACTACAGGCACTCTTCAATGTGTTTAAATATTTTTTCACAGGTCCTCTACTGAGCACCCCAGGTGTATGGCCTGCAAATTATTTCTAGAGCTAGAAAATTATGAATATGCATTCACTGGACTTTTTTTCACCATTCTCTACAAAGGCTTTGTGTATCTTTTCTGCAAATGTGCCAGGGATGTTGAAGTTACATTTTATGGGCACCCAGCTGTCACATGCCTTTGGGATTTTCACAGCGTATTTGCTTTCAAAATACCTTTGAGAATCCCCCAAGAAGTTTAGGCAATGAAACACCTGATTTTTTTCCTATCTGTCCACAAGAATTGCAGAGAACAATAAACCACAAGTGCACCTGTCCATCGATTAGGCTGTGTAAATGCCTAGGGTTGGGTACAAGACAGTGCTAAGTGTTTAAAAGCCATATTTGCCCCATTTTCATAAGGCAAGTTGCAAGTCCTGTTGCAAGTCCTGGAAGGGCAAAAGGTTGCAAGTCCTGTTGCAAGCCCTTGAAAGGGTGAAGGGTTGGGAGTACTCTCCTGAACAAGGGGCCAGGGAGTGCCCTGAGGCCAGGGCTCTCTCCATCTCATCTCCACCCACACACAGCTTGGTCAAGAGAAGGACATGATGGGTACTGGTGACAGAGTGGAGGTGGGACCTAAAAGAGTGGCTCCTTTTGTTCAACTCAGGTTGGCCAAACTCAGGATTCCTCCTAGACTGCACTCCTATGTGGTGTGACCAGACAAAGGGAAAGGTAACTTTTTAACCCAGCTTTCCTATTTCAACCTTGTTGGCTACTGATGAGCCAGCGTATGAACAAAACTGTGTATGTGTGTGAGGTTCAGGCAGACCAAAACATAGTCAGAAGGAGAATCCAGCCCAAGGTACACTGAATAAGCTGCACAGAAAGCAGAGTACACTGAACAAGCTTCCTCACAATAAGAGATACAAATTTAAACAGCTGTGAGCTTCTCTAGATAAAAAGTTCAATACTGCAGCTTAACTGGAATCTGTGTTTGAGAATAAAACACACTGGTTAAACCTGAGGTTCTGGCCAAATCATTTAAACTACCCTAGAGGAAGAAGCTCATTCCCACAGTTTCAAAATTCCAGCTTCCAACTCAGCAGCATTAGCCCTGGGACATTTGGTTTGCTAGCTGCCAGCTTCATTTCCAAGTGGACATGAGAATATTTATGTGCAAGTCCTTGTCATACTGATCAATGGCAATCAAGATAATAAGAGACAAAAGAAAGAAGAACAGGTCTTCCAAAATCAGACTTTCCAACTACTTCTAAAAACATTTAGAAGGGACAGAGCATTGAATAGCCTTTGTTCAGTATCCTAGGGGACACAGGTTACAGATAATTATCTGAGCTAGGAACTCACTGCATTTGCTTGGCTGGGGCCAGCTAATAGCCACAGGGAGGAGAGGAAACTTGCAGAGGAACTCTACACTGCTTTCCAACCTATTTTAGGAAAGTCCTACTTCAGCCACAATTTGCAAAGCAATTTCTGATGAAGACCTGGCAGCTGAACTGATAAGCTGCTGCAGGCAAAGGACTGGTCCCACTGCCTCCTTCCCACTCCATCCCTGCAGTGCCACTTCCTTTCTGAATCAAACATCCTTGCCAGTTAAAACCTTTACAATAAACTACCACTCAGCATACATTCCAAGCAAGAAATGTATGTGCAGCTTTTCAGACGCGCATCCTGTGCCCTCCCCCAGCAGCAGGAGGTTCTTGTATGAAAAACAGCTGGCAAGGAAGAAATTGTGCTATTATTTCTAAATGTCCTGATACAAAAAAATCCAAAAAAAAACCTCTTAGAAAGTAAAACAAAACAAATTTAAAAAACTCCACCCAAATCCCCCAAAACCCCAAAAACTACAATGAAGTCTTTATTCTTGGTGTCCTGTAAGCAAACAACACGCAAATGTGTTAAAGAGGAAACAGGAAATTTTTATTGGAACCAGCTTTATTTGTTAGTCTGTTTTACAAAGCAGTCCTCCATGCTCAAATCAAGGGTAGCAGTTCCTTTTGTGTATGGTTGGGAGCCATTAGTCCTTATTTACCCACTTCCAGAGGGATTAGGAGAACTCAATTCTTCCCCAGAGTAGTAAATGAAAATGGAAAAGTCTAACTTCCCTTTTTGTTAAACTTTGGGTAATCTTGGTTCCTGGCCTGGTAAGTTTGCAAGTTTAGACCTTCAGAGTAAAAATATCTCAATTAACACCTTGTTTGAAACTGCTGTTGCAGAAGGGAGAACTGTAAGATGTCTATAGTCTTTTGTTTAATGATACCTTCTCTCCCATAGAAAAGAAAATCCACACAGTGATACTGCAATAACATTATTTCAGAAAAAAAATCACCATAGCAGTCCAGTTAAGACAGCAACAACATTTACTTTCATTCTTCTTTTTCACTTCCATGAAATAACATGCAATTTAAACACTATCTCTTTCAGGGTCTTCAGGACAAGGTGCAAAGCAGATGTATCTTTGTACAGTCATGCATTGACTCAATTTTCACCTAAGTGCTAAACATCTTATGAACAGTTTTTCCAAGCAGATGGTTTCCTCTTGCCTCAACTCAGCCACCTTTACAATCATATTAGCACCTCCACACATCAGTTCTACCCATCTCACCTTTTGGCTCTGTTAAGAGAGCAGCTCGTAAAAATCTGTAGTGAGACTGGTAAAATCAGCACTGTCAAAATCAAATTTAAGAAAAAAATGGGCTTCCCTTCTGAAGGTTCACTTCAATGTCCTATGTAACAACTGGGTTTTTTTGAGCTTCTTAATTGCATCTTGGTCTTAATTTTAAAGTAAGTTATTCTAGTTGAAATTCACTATTTGATTTTTTTTTCAGAAGAGAAAAAAAACTTGTAGAAATTGAATATAAAATTATCTTCCTGAATTAGCTTGCTGGAGAGGCTCTCACATACAGTGCAGAGAATGATTCCAGACTTTCATGAAAGCTGGAGATGAGCACACTATCTCCTTACTTCAATGTCTAAAACTCCATAATCTATCTGCATATTTGCTGAGGCACAGAGGAGCACATGGAGCACAGAAAGCACAAAGGATTCTTCCCCATCCAGGACTGATGGTCCAGTTTAATGGCTGCAAATGGCTGGCACGCTCTTTTTCTGTCTATATCAGAAATTACCTCTCCCTGTCACGTCCCTCTGAAACTTCTGGTTCTTTGCAAAATTTCTGTTCAACTCAAAAGCACTGTCCTAAGCTACTAAGAAACTTGAGATCATTCAGGATCATTTTTTAAGACCAGCTGTGGTATATGTGAGAAATACTCTTCTCTGGATAGAATTCCACTGCTCAAGTACAAGCAATCATTTTTCCTAGTGCTTGAATTGCATCCCTGACATGTGAATTGTGGTCCCAACATTAGACCTGATCAGACTACCCAACCACTCAGTCTATAGATACATGAACACAGATGTGAAATCTGAGACAAACCGGGGAAATAACTGCACTGTGGCAGCTGTCTACAAATGAGCAGTGCAGGCATTGAAAATGATAAATCATCTCTGTGTAATGTCATATGCCTGCAGTCCTTTAAAGTTGGGACAGTATGACTGACTTCCTAAGAGTAAGCCTGTTATGTGTCCAGGGCCACAGATGGCTTTCACTTTGAAGATATGCGACTGTTGCTTGAAAATAATTAAATTCCTTCTCATATGCCTGTTTTTTCTCAAACTTATATCGTTTAATATTCCTTAGGCAGTATCATTAACTTAGCACTCCACACCTTTCAAGAAAGCAGCACATAGCAAGGACTAAAGAAAGCAAAAATATAATTAGTGAAGAATGGCATTTTATAAGGATAATGCACTCAAACACAAACTTGGGAAGTTTGTCAATAAATGTTCAACCAGTAAAAATGACAGCATTCTAAAAATCCCATTAAAAGCTCTTGCCAAATTTCTAACACACTTGGAATTTCTTCTACTTCTAGGAGAACCATCTAATAATATACAACTGTTCTAGAATACCAGTCTGACACATTCAGTCCATGAAGGATGCATTTCTAGAAGAACCAGTGAGATCAAGAGAACATAAAGCACAGATTTTGAACTCGTTATGAGCTTGCTGGTTTTGAAGAGAAAGCTAACCACCTTCCCAAGAGAGTAACTTTTCTCCTTTCACCTTTAAAGTGCAAGTTACATTTTGCATTTGCAGCTGCCTTTTTTGATGCGCTCCTCTATTTCACTGTGCTTCAATTTACCTTCTACAGTCAAATGATACATGCTGTGACCTCCACTTACTGCTGCCTGCCTCAGCAATCAAGTTGAGCCAGTATGGATGCATGTGCAATTTTAAGAAACTATCTCTTATTAAAAACTTTCAGAGGGATGGGGAGAGGGGGACTCACAAATTCTGAAGGCAAACCATGTATGACACCAAATATAAATACTGCTTCCTAGTCATAAAACCCCTAGAAACAGTGATGAATGTTACTCAGATATTCCACAACTATATGATGACGACTAAAAAAATACTCTCTTTGTGTTGTCTCCTGCTGGCTTTGGGTTAAACATGGGACTGACAGTATTTTTCAAGCTACAGAGCCTTGAAGCAAGACAGTAACTATGCAGTTGATGTTATGTATAAACCACAGGACACTGGGAGAAGAAACAGAGTATGTTTGGAATTTGTGTGGGAACAGATGAAGAAGTAAGGAAACAGATGTTTAAGATCATATATTGATGTTTTCTCTGAAAAAAAAAGCAGGAAGCTGAAAACACCCCCTTTTTTTTGGTCAGCAGAACTTTTGAAAAAAGCAAATGGCCTACTTCCACTGATAGGATTTCAGTTTGTTTATTTCCTTATTGATGAAAGCTAAATAAAAATAAAAATTTTTAAAAAAAGAATGTGACTGGTTTCCAAAATATCTACAGAGGTGTATGTTGGCTGTATGTACCTTCCCTCCTTCCCAACTATACCAAATTACAGAATATAGTACTTTTAATTGCTCACCAATACTCTTGCAAGCACAATACTGCTTTTGTGGACCAAAATTTAATTATTAAACTTGAACCTCTTCATAGTCTTCAATATATCAAAATTACTTCAGAAATTTTTCAGCTCACAACATAAAAAGAGAACATTTGTTGAAAATATTTCAAATGTTTAGAGATCGAGACCACACTTGTTAAAAACAATGGAAGCCTCCATCAATTTCAGAGGACTTAACTAGGACTTTCCCAGTGTGGATCTGTGGGTCTCTAAAACCCAACTTTTCCAGGAATAAATGGGGTCAGTTTCACTATTTTTAGCATGGGGAGAAACCCAGGTTTTCATCAAAGAAAGGACAGTGCCCTATTTCAGCAGGTCAGAGAGGAACAAAAACCACCTCTAGAGCATGCCCTGGCTGGCAAGAGGCCCTTTCCTCTGTCAAGAGGACCAAGCACAACTGATTAGCTCTGAAAAGCACCAAATCAACATCATTTTGGGACCTAATAAAGGGCCACGGAAATAAAGGATATTCCCCATGTGTCTGTCAAGCCCCTTCCCTATACACTCTGTAACAGATTGCAATTACTGCTCATTTTCACACCACTAAATATGCTTCTAGCAGCCTAAGGTTAGCTGCATTACTTCCTAACTTGTGGAAGACTTTGGGAAAGCATGTTCTAGGACACAAAAGAATCATCACAACTCCTGGTTTACACTGTAAGTTAATAATTTATTCCTAAATAGAGTTTTGTTTTATTTTGTTGATGTTTTGGTTTTTTGTTGGTTTGGTTTTTTTACATTTTGAGCATATGCAGGAGAATTTGGAAATAAATTTAAAACCCAATGTGATCTGAAGATAAAACACTAACTTTGTTTAATCAGAAAACTATAGCTTGATGTGGCAGTTTTCCTGTCTATTACCGATAAATAACAACTTTATTTATAGGTTAAAGATGGTCTTCTCTCATCTTGTTTTTAAGAAGGTTCACAGATGAAGAGGAACAAGATGTGAAATGACTTAAAAAACTCTCAAGAAATAATTGGGCACATGGGTTATTTATCTGGCCTGCTTAACACAGGGTGGTCTTGGAGGAGGATTATTTGGGGCAGAGAAAGCAGTTAGTCAAATCCTCTGATGGAGGTCATGTTGACAGATTCCAGAGTGAGAACCAAATCCTCCTCCAAAGAGTGGGAAATAGAAGATGACTTTAACCTTCTCTTCTCTCAGAAATTACTTGGTCAGCATGACCTTTGAGAACATACTGAAGGGCAAACATTGACTGTTGCTAGTCCCAAGCCCAGCACTGAAATTGCCCCGTCTGCAAGCTTGTGGTGTGCAAAGCTCAGCTCAAAGGCTCATTCAGCTCCAGAGGGAGGCAAGGGTGAGCAGGCCCAGCATGAGGGTACTTCATCTAAAAAAGGCACAAAGTGTGGGCTACTGTTCAGATCTAGGAAATAACAATGCTGTAAGAACTGATCTGAATTGGCTCAATGGCTCCTACAAAAGTAGATTTTCTAGACAGTTACTTCTTTGAGCTTGTAACCTCAAAATTATCTATGCATGTAGGAAGAACTGTATGGAAGAATGACTGCCTTTACATCATAACTATTTACAGTTAACCTCATTGATGATCCAGTCCCAAACTATATTGTATCATCCTGTGGGGATGACACAACACTAGATACAAAATACCAGCGACAGTGAACAGCCCAGCATAAAGCTAATTGCATCACAGACAAATGCCTTCTTTCCTGATGCAGAATTAAAGATGTAAACATGGATTTTTCCAAAGCAAATATTACTATGAATGTTCTGTTTTTAGATATTAGAGACAGTTGTAGTATTGTCTGTGATACTGCATACTTGAAAATGTTTCTCTCAGATCTAATGGTCACATTTTGTATGGATGGAAGAAGAAGTAAAGTTTAAACAGATCATGAAGCTTTACACTGGAAAGTTTCTTGTGTCTTATGTGCACAGGAAATCTATTCTTACAACTCATGGAGAACAGATGGAAGGGTGGCCAGCAGAACATTCAATTCTATGGGTCCGCAGGGTCATAGAGAGATCATTCCCAAAATGCAAAAATGCGATGGGGGACGAGGGCAGAGGGGCATGTATTGTTGGTAATCTAAATAATTTACTGAATAATCTGATAATTTGCTGAAACTTCAGTAAATTAAAAGAACAGGTCTGGGAAGGTCAAACTGTGTCCAGCACTGGTTTCAGCAATGTCTTTCAAACATCTCCTCAGGAATTTTTCTTAGTACAGACAACTGCATTTAATAGAAAGATTTAGACAACTATAAAATAAATATATTTAAACCCAGATCTATGGAACTCTGCACCCTTTAGACTTTAAAAAAATGCCCCACAATAAAGAAGTGAGCCATCCTATCATGTCTTTATAAGGAGAGACCAGATAACATTTTTTCCTGATCCTGTCTCACCTACCACAGTCCTTCCCAAGGGAAACACTAGACAATATTTGAAAGAATATTCATCCTAAGAAATAAAAATGCTTGTCATACTCAAATAGTTCAGAATGGTTCATAGTATTTATTACTTGTAACTTTCAGATAATGAAATTCAGTGAATTACAGCTAGCTGGCTATGTCATTCTCAACTCTCTTTTGGTTCTGCCAGTTTTGCCAATGGTATATTTTACTAGCAGATCTACTGATTCCAGAGATGTGCTGAGTGGGATAGGGTAGCACTGCAGCAAGAATGGCCAAGCAAGTGTCAAGTAAAAAGAACCAGAAAGTTCCAGTCACAGCCCAGTCCTGTGCAATTCCCTTTCATGAGAATTGCTCATCATTGAAGATAGAATTTGTTTTTTTCCTTTGAACAGGGGCAGGAAAAGTAGATGAGAAAATAAATAAAAACAACAACAACAACAAAAACCTTTGTAAAAAACTTGGGAAATCAAAAAACATGCAAGACCCTGATACCCTGCACCATGAAGAATTACTGATTCCTTAGATACAAGCAAGAAATATGCCTGGAATTGCTGAAATTACCAAAATTACTGTATATCTACACTTCCTATATTACTGTAGAGAATACAGAATTTTGTAATTAATTCATCCTGAAACACCACAATTCAAACTGTAATCAGAACAATATGGTACACAAAGAATATAAATTACACATGGCATCATCTCCTTATTTAGTGGAGATCAAACCAGCAAATTTTCTGTGAACTGCATATCATTTGATTGCTGTATTTCTATAACATGCACAGGAAGGAAGGGGAAACATCTGAAGTTATTTTTATTTCCCCAGGTCTTGTGGCTATACTGTATGAATGCTAGGGTGGGTCTGGCATTGTCCGAAATGTGTCAGGGTCCTTTTGCATAGCCTCATTTCCTTCTTCCTGTCGCTAGGAAGGATAGTTAAGCATGAAAAGTGCTTGTTTACTGCACAGGACCATCCTGTTAAGCACATGAGCTCTCTTCCTCTGTCTCCTTTTAACCAGCCGAGGGTGCATTGTGTTTATGCTCAAGCCAGCAGCAAAACCCCCATCAGAGGAGAATTGGAAGAGAAGCCTGAATCTCTCAAGAAGCCCAAACATAACACACTGTGGTATTCTGCCTAGAAAAAGAAAATTTATAGTGCAAACTGCATCTCTAAATATTTGCGGAACTCATAAATTCACATGCCTCAAACAAACCGCTGCCTAGAATGTAATGAATCAGAAGAACCAGAAAAGTAAAACCAAGCCACCTCATCTCCTTTTTCTAGGAATCTTAATATAAACATTCAACATCAGTGAATGAGTACAACTACAGTACCTTTTTCCAACACCCCACCAGAGGCAAAATACACTGGGCATTTGTAAGTTTCCATGAGTAGCATCAGTATTCCTCTCTGGCCCACCAAGGGCAGCTGCAGAAGTGGCTGGGAAGACCCTGACTCAAGAATTAAAAATCCTAGACTGAATCTACACTAGTGAAAAATAAAACCAAATAAAACCACCAGGTATGTTCTTGCTGTTCACTACCACTTAGAAATAATATTTTGTGACATGTAGGAAGTTAAAGCCTTATGGTGTTTAAAACAATGTATTAGCATTTCCTTTTGTATCAATTAACAACCCAAGTTATTTTAAAAGAAGATGGTATCAAGAATTCCTAGAGGTCACATAGCTCGAAATGCCCTGATTTCTATGAGCTTGTAGATGAAAAGAATCTTGTGAAAACAATATCTACGTCTTCTCTTACATATACTGTATTCCATAATCAAAGAATCTCAGTCCTCATGATGATCCCATCAGCAAACTGAAGTAGTAACCCAAACCCATTAATCTGAGGGACATTCATCCCACTCCCTGGCCATCTCAGCCTTTTTCTTTTTGTTTTTGTTGCTTCTACTGGAGATGCAGAGCAGGATGCAGTAATAATACCTGACAGATACACTATAGTAGGCTACAGCTGTGGCATCAACAGACACACCTAATACCAACTCCATGTGCTGTCAGACAGCAATGGCCTGCTTGCCAGACAGATGTTGAATCAGTCTGGCACTGAACTGTTGACAGATTCATACTCAGAGGCTCATAAGAAATCTGCCCATTATCTTCCTTCACTACAAATAGCCTCAAAACATAACTTGACTCAGAGAATTGTTATTGAACTGCTGTCAGGAATTTCTTTATCAGGGCAGGGCAATTCAAACAGATCACACTTACTCCTGTAAAAAAATTAAAATAATTGATGGCTAAGATAAAAGCATTCCTCAGGCTTTCAAATCACGTGTGTTAAGTACTATGACACATCAGACAGAACATTCTGACTTAGCTAAATACATTGCTTAAATGTAGTTATGTCTTCAAATTTTCCCAAAGAGAATACGAGGGGACAAAAAACTGAAAAGAAACCTGCTGTACCAATAGTAAGTGCCTTGACTGGCAACAGAGCTCATTAGGTTAATGGCAACACATCGCTCAACAACTTCACGGTTTCGGTGGAACGAAGTCATTGCTGTGGTTTGCGAAGAAAGGGAGGGTGACACGGAACGTAAAACTGACCGACTGGAAAACGGCATCGGCTTTCTGTTTTCCTCGAGAAGGGAAAAAGGAAGAGGGGGGTAGGGGTGAGCCCGTCCGGCAGGAGCTGCTGCTCCTCCACCGGGATCAAAGCCGCCGGGGGTGACATCAGGGCTGGCCACCGCCGCACGGGGGGAGCCACCGGGCTCCTGGAGGCCATCGGGCTAATTACGGAAAACTTCAAAAGGAACTCGACGGTTCCCGTCTCGCAAGGACTCCCAAAAAAAAGAAAAGTCAACCAAAACAGAGAAAGACTAAAATTAGGTGGTGGAAAAAGGAAACGGAAAAAAATCCAAAAAACCAACCAAAACCAAACCACTGAAAAAGAAAGATGCGCCACGGTGATCTTCAAGGGAGCAGCCGCATCCCGAGCGGCGCTCCGCGCCCGCGGTACCCCCGCCCCTGCGCTGTTAACCCTTTCGGCCGCGCTCCCGAGCACGGCCCCGCGGGCGCTCCCCGGACACAGCAGCAACCCCGGGCTCCGGCAGCGTTCCCGTCCCACCGGGGGCCGCCGCCGCGCCGACGGCGCTTCTCACCCGCGCACACGGGGCCAAACGCCCCGCGGGACGGGGCAGCCGCCCCCTGCCAGCGCCGCCGCCCCGGGGCTGCGGGACAACACCAGCGGATCCCGTCCCTCTCTGCCCCCCAGCCCCATGCGCTGCCCCGCGGCACTTTCCGCCAACGCCGCCCGCGATGCGCGGAGCTGCGCCCCCGGCGCAGAGCCGCCACCCCCAAAGCGAGCCGGGAGGGGATCCCCGAGCTTACGTGTGAGGATCATGGTCTCCGCCGGCCGCGGTGGCTCCGCGGGGCTGCCTGCGGGGCCGGCTGGCTGCGTCCCTGCCCGCCTGCCTGCGCGGCGGCGGCGGCTCGCAAGTGACACCGGCCCGGAGCAGCGAGCGCCAGCCCGGCCCCCGCACCGCCCCCGGCCCGCCCCCGGCCCCGGCCCCGGCCCCGCTCTGCGCCCGCAGAGACCCCCCGAGCGCGGGCACGCGGCAGCAGAGCAGATACGCCGCACACGCATCCCCGCATACGCACCCGTGCACACACACACATGCACCCCTGCACACGCTCACGCACACGCACACCAACGTGCACACACACATACACACGCACCCCTGCACACGCTCACACACACACATATGCACACGCACCCCGGCACACACCCCTGCACACGCTCACACACACACATATGCACACGCACCCCGGCACACGCACCCCTCCACACGCTCACGCACACGCACATGCACACGCACACCAACGTGCACACACACATATGCACCCCTCTCCCCTGTCCCTCCAATGCACGTCTGGGGAGTCCAGGGGAATGACACAAACCAGAGGTAACGCGCTCAAAACCGGCATAAAGGCTCCTGTGCCTTTTGTTCCTTTGGTTTCTAATGGCTGTCAGCTCTTGCGGTGGCCAGGTTTCTAAAAAGCAGTCAGCAAAGCTCTCAATACTTTTCCCAGGAAGCACAGACAGGAGAGTTGACTGAAAAGGCATCACGGCTCATTAGTGTTACAGACTGGAGAGGTTTGGAATGGCCTGAGCAGCCCAAGGCATGGGGGATGCTGAGCCTTCAGCCAGAAGCAAGCCATGCAGGAGGACCAGGGCATGCCAGTCCCTCCCTCTACAGACAGCATGCTGAAGAGTGCTGTGAAATTTTAGAATTCTTGAGCACCATCAAAGTCTCAGTCTGAACCTGGATGGAAAACAAATATTTTTCCTATGGGGACCATGGAACAGTGATGGGCGAGTCTTGGAGATAGTGAAGTAAGCCTGGCTTCATAGTTCTGTGTCTGGTAGTTGCTGCCTACACTACTTATTCCCCTTTGTATTTTGCAAAGTTTTTTTTTTAATTCTTGTTGCTTGGTTGACACATTCAGGACTGTAAAACAGCACAAACCAGGTACTTTTGAGCAGCTGCCAAACTATGAGCATGGAAAAAAGTATTGTGAAAATTTGAAAATATCTGGACCCTGTCAAAGACTATGATTGGTTCATTTTCTTCCAAGACAACATCATATTTTGTATTCACTGGTGTTATTCTAATGTTCAGTTGTCATTTCTGCACGATGGATACAGATGTAAAGTATACATAGTGAGATGCTTGAGCTGGCAGTTTCCTGAAGAATAAACATCTCCCCCTTCTAGGAGGAGGAGGCTGCAAACTGTGGCCAACTGGCCATTATAGTGTTGTTTCTGGAAACCCCTGCACAGCTCTAGATCATTAATTTACTTTAATAGCCCCGAAGAGGATGGAAATGCACTATATCTTCAAGATTAACTTTACATCTGTAACCTGCTTAATCAATTACCCCTTCATATCTAACCTGGTTTATGCACATTTTGGCATAGCCACATTTACCTTCATTTTTGAATGTTTCTTGTAAGGTCAGGATATATGTTTATTAGATAGGTCAGGCATGTAAAATGTTAATTCCTAACTCTAGCATGGGGAAAACAGACATATGCTATGCCCCAGCTGTTGAACAGCCAAAGTAATCCCAATCTAATTGGCTTTCTGTATGTATTGTCTTTCATTTTATGCAGTTGGTAGAGTAGTAAGTGTCAGAGTAGTCCTGACGAGATGAAATATATTGGTTGCATATTGTGTGTGATTTCCAGTCTGAATTCCAGGGGAAAAAAAAAAAAAGAAGAAATTTCTCCAATAAATATCCTCAAAAAGAAGGGGGTGGGGGTGGGAAAATGAAAAAAAAAAAAAATTATCAAGAACGTGTAGGTAAACATGCTGGCCCAAAGGCATTTCTGTCACAATAATAATGCTGGAACCAGGAGACCACCAAGTGTCAAGTTAATACCCTCTGTAAAATCAGGGTTTGTTCCTGTAAACACAGACTGCCTAGGCTGCTTCCTGGACCAAGCCTTCATTTTTGTATAGGAAGCTTTTGTATAGGACCCACAGGAAGCTTTTGAAGGAGGAGAGAATGGACTTCACAGAAAAAATGGGAAAGGTTGAGGCAACTCAGCATTGTGAAAGGGAACTCAAAAAAATCTAAAAATGAGATGAGACGTACAATAGTGAAGTAAAATCCAAATTGAGAGGATTGTGTGATAGCAGCAAATCAAGAATTTGAAGTCAGAGATTCATTTGAGGATTTTGAGAGGGGTGAGTGATAAGATCAGTGAATACTTGACAAATGTGTCCCAGACACAGAAGATGGGAAACTCTCAGTAATTAAATCAAAGGTTATCTACCACTCTGTTAAATAGCAAATGAATGCTATTTAATGATGATGCTGACAATGAAACACTATGCTTGTGCTTTTGTTCAGCACTCCTGTTCTACTTGCAAATCTAATTAGCTTCCACAGTAAAAGAGGAATCTCCATCCTCATTCAGTCTCTGCAGCCATGTCAGAAACAGTGACTTTTGTGATGGAGCAGTCTGTCTGTTGGGATCATTGCTAAATAGATGCTGGAGGATTATCACTGACCTGGATTAGATTCTTGCTGGTGATCTAAAAGAGAAAGGCTTTGATTGTAGTTTGTTATCAACTGCTGAAGACACACAGTCACTGAGGCTTGCATTTTAACTTGGAATTCTATAGGGCTGCTTAAGCAGGAGTATTTTTGGAGCTGAAGCGAGGCACCAGTCTCATTTGCTGTAAAACGTGCTCAGAGGAACATTCCACCTGAGGCATGGGTGTTTAACAGGCTACAAACACCCTAATCACTCATCCGGCTTTAAAGAGTGTTGTGAAATCAGAAGAGCTTTGGCCTTTAATATTTTTATTTCTTTATCTCTCTGGCTATTCAAAGAGCAGGCAACTGCCTGACAGAGACCCAGAGTTTTGGAAGTAGCCTGCCTAAGAGGATTGTTTCTGTGGAGTACTGTTATCCTTAATGCAATCAATGAGCTCTTGCTGGATGGTAAAGTAATTGTAAAGGGTTGCCCGACAGGCACAATTACTCAGTTTAAAAGGTGAATTCTCCTTCTGTTGTAACTGCATAAGGGAGTGATTTGCAGGAAGGCATCTAATAATAAGGACTTGATTGTCCTCTGCTTTCCCTCCCAGGCCCAAATGCCTTAATGGTTAACTGTACCCCTGTCATCCTTTTTCTTCTAAATAGTGCAGTACACAGAGAAGTTCCAATTCACAATTAGTCAACTGACCTGCTGGTACAAACACAGGATTGTCAGACACATGACTGCAATTCTAAATGCTAGTATTAATATCCTCTTAGCAACAGCATGATAGATTATGGAGCACTTTCAAACTGAGTTTCCAGGCCTCTGGTTCTGGGCTTCTCGACTGCGGTATATCTGTATGTAGCATTTCCACAGCCCAAAGCACTTCCATGTTCCAACCATTGTCGGTGAAATAATTATGTCTGAATTTTCTAGCACTTGACTTTGCTGAAAGTAATTACTTTAAGAAGTCTGTAATTGTTCAGGCCTCTTGACAAAGAGTGTTTGCACTATCACTTTGCAGAGATAAGTGACACTAACAGTGCCTTGCTTCCAGAGAAGGAAAGACATGGTTTCACCTCCTTGAGAGTCACAAAATGAAAGAAAGCATTTACCCAAAATGCTTTTTCACAAAATACATAGTAAATTCACTATATTGCACAGAGGTACTGCTCTACAGCTTGTAATTTATGGTCTCTCTGCTCTAGAAATCTTCCTGTACACTATTAGAAATGTTATCAGCTTGTCATGTATATTAGACTCTTGTTGCTGATCCCAGGCAACATTCAGTTGGGTGTTTCCCCCTTTTTTAAACAACAAAAACCAATAAAGATAATTAACCTTGGCTTATTCTTTATGGTCCATATAAGCAGCTATTTTAAAACAAGAGCTAAGAGCTCTGTGCTTTTGCCTACTTTTGAATGCCGTCAAACACTGTGAGTTCAACAGTTCAGGCTGGAAATGAAATAACCAAGTTCACACTGTATTGGTTAAACTCTATTTCTAAAGGCAAAAGACAATAAGAAACAAAAATATAATCAATTGACGAAGATACAATAGGATAAAATATAAATATGGAAAAATAAAATAGGAGAGAAAATCGGTATTTCCATTTTAAGCAGAGATGATAAGCTCTTTAGCTTACATGGAATACCGCTGGTCTATAGAAATTGATGGAGATGTAGGGTATCTCTCCCATATTGTGGTTAAGATGCTGTCACAGGTGAAGGTGTATTTTTGAAGACTGCAGAATTTTCTGCGGTTAATGGGTCAGCCTTCCCTTCAATTAAAAGCTATATTTTTACCTTAGAAAGTTGATTCACCTTTGCAAAAATAACCAACTGAATTTAATGTTCAAGAGAGTAGGGAAAGTAGATAAACTAAATCTTATCCAGAAGAAGTGCTTAGAGAAGCATAGTTAGAATTTCCAGCCTGTGATGAGAGCACAGAGATGATCCAGAGTAAGTGTATCCCTTGTGACACATAGAAGTCCTTCTTCCTTATATTTAGAAAAATTCAGAATAACTGTACTATTGCTGATAAAGAGAGCATCCATAATTGATCACTTCTTCACAAAAAGGTATCTTAACCTTAAATTATCAGGATTAAAACCTCTGCATTATGTGGTCAAAATGGTTGTTCAAGTGAGACCTAATGAATGTGCAAGTTGAAGGGTGACTGTCTGTTACACTGCATTAGAGAAAGCTGTAATGAAGCTTTTTCTTGGCCAAGGCACCATCCCTAGGTGGTAATTGCCTTGGTGGCTGTGTGGCAGCAGAGTAGCACCAGGAGTCATCTCCAAACCCTCTCCTTTCTTTGTGGGTCATTTAAAAGGAGACATCAGTGCCCAAGTCTCACCCCAATTCTCTTCCACTGTGTTTGCAAATCACAGTGTGCAATCAAGTGTTAGAGGAAGATGGCACAAAGGATGCTTTTACTCTAAATATATACTACAAAAAGATGAGCAACTTGATGATGGTGTAAAATGGTGGCAGGAAATAAAGCTCAACTTTGTGTTGCTTGACAAATTACTATTTTTTTTTTCAGAACAATGCTCTTGTTTTCACTTTGTGTTCTTGTGATAACAGCTATAGCATTATTGAATCAACCTGCGCTTCACTCTTCATTTTTAAAGCAAGTAGATTTTACCTTCCACCTTTAAAATCCTCAGTTTCCAAGGCATTCCAATGTTAAGATGCATTTCTGTAAACCTCATTCTCTATTCACTCATGACCTCCAGTCTGATGAAGAAAAAAGGTCAGCTTTTACAGAGACAACAGTAACCTTTCATTAAACAAGATGTAAGATGTAAGTTGCCCATTAAAGTAGATGAAAACTGAAAGACTGATGCCTTGAACATGTCAAAATAGTGATCAAAAATTGGTTTATGAAGCAGCTGTGTTGTTATGTTACACATATGCTAGACTTTTCAGCATAAGACCTGGGACTGTGTCAGCCATGCAGCACCCAGCTGGAGTTAAAAGGAGTAAAGGGAAAGGAAATAAAGGTTTTGGGGTGTGTTTTTTGGGGTTTTTTTTGGTTTTTTTTTGTTTTTTTTTTTTTTTTTTTTTGTTTTTTTTTTTTGGCTAATTGGGGGTATTTTTAATTATATTGAATATAAAATTATGAACAATGAAAATTTTCTTTTCAAAAGTAAATTTTTTCTTACTTCCATCTTCCATCTTGTGAGATCCAAGGCTTTTTACCTAAATGAGGTCTATATTCATTAAATTTATTTCCTCTGGAGGAAATAAGCACATGCACCCACCTGAACCAGTTGACCCATTATGTGAGAGACTGTTGCTGTTTTAGCCTTGGGGAAATCTCCAGGACTCAGGAAATAATTTTAAACCCATGACTTTGTAAAGCATGATAACTATGGCAACTGGAACACATACATTGTGATGGGTAATTTCACATCAGCATTCATCAGGGGAGGTACTAGCTTGGTACTACAGCATGGAGAGTAGCTATTGTTAACATCATGTGAAGCTACAGAGACAGGGAAGAAGGAAAACACATGTTAGTAAACCCAGTGGTCAAAGTGAGGTCTGGTGTAAGTCATAATAGATTCATAATCCTTGGTCCTCTTCTTGACAGCACAGTAGACTGAGACCCAAAATACCTATCTGCAGTCTTGTTTTAAATTATCAGACAGCCTTGGTCTATCTACGCCCATTCCCATATTTCATTTTGCCTTAGATAAATTAGGGAGAATGGTACATGCCTTTTTTGCAAAGTGTTTGAGAAGTACTGTGAAAAGTACTGTGTGAATTTATTTTATTTATGTCTAATAAAAGTCCTCTTGCAGATTGCTAATTTGGCTTCTTTTGTTGTTCATGTCTATGCTCTTGCTTATTGTAACTGAAACCTGGCTTATAGCAGCAATTACCTTGCCTTTTACTGGGAGATGTGTACATGCAGACAGTTATTTAAGAGCACCTTAAGTAACTTGCTAGTGTCAACACCCATAATGATGTCTGAGGAAAGACAAGAGAAGTGGAGGGGGAAGCTAGCTGTCGTGCCAGCAAGAACAAACTGAGTTGGAGAAGATTTATTAGGTGTATATTGCTCAGATAAATGTGATCCTGACTTGAATGAGAGCCAGCAATAGCAAGGGGAGGGGATCAGGCAGAAAGAAGTGGCTGTTTGGACTTCGTCAACAGATTCAAGACCTGAGGAGGATTAGGAGGAGTAGCAGAATTGTTGGGGTGCTCATTCATCACCTTAACATTTAGGGTTATGAATTCTAAATGGATGGTCAGTTTAGCTGAAAAATGCTTCCTCCTCCTTCTTGCTACATTTCTCTTTAGGCCAGTAGGTTTGAGAGTGAAAGTATTGCGTGATGTTATTTGTGAACATGATACAATGCATAGAAGTGACTGACACGTTAATAGGAGCTTTCGTGTTTTAAAAACAGTCTCATATTCTGTTACATGACCACAAGAAAAAGAAACATGGAAAATGGTTAGTATGCTTTCATATTTCAACACTGTCACATTATGAAGAGCTACCTTTTTTACTCTCCTTTTTTTGAGGTTTTACTTTTGTCTTCATATCAATTTACAAAGACATATGGTAAATTAGTTAATTCTTGAGAGAGGTAAATCTCTTCTATCTAATCTTAGCCCAGAGCAGTTTTTGAATACCTACTTTCTGAATTAAACAAACCCAAGCTCCTATTTCTTATGACTGGGAATATATGAAAACCCATTATTTTTGTTAAAGTAAAAAAAAAAAAAAGAGGATCCTGTCATATTCTGAAATGTCTTTTTTTTTTTTTTATTCAACTTCAAAATGTAAATACAGATAGCAGTGATTGGAGAATGCTTTAACTTATATCTCTTTGCCCAGTACACCTGATAAACTGAGATTACCATACTGTTATATTAAATTTTACAACAGTTCTGTCACTAGATCAACAAAGTAATCCCTATACTTGATTTCTATTATTTTAAAGCAAACATGCTATGAAACAGATTCTTTCCTGTGGTAGCTGGTCTTTTTTAAAGCCTGTGGTTGCTCAGTAATTTGCAAGAGCTATGCATCTACTGGAATTACTGTTAGACACGAGAAATTGATAACAGGCAAAGGTTTTCTTATTCCATTCTATATCAAATGTTTCACATTTCTGTATGACACCTTTAGTATAGCAAATGTGTTCTGAAGTGCCCCTTTCATTTTCCATGACCACCAAGTGGCCAGCTGCACCAGTGATATGATTGCCTCTGTGGGCATCTGAAAAGTTACATATGTGGAACAAATACTCTGATGTTTTAAAAATGTTTTTGGCATTGGATTTTCTTTAGTTTCCATTGATTTTAGTGAAGATTCATTAATGCACATGATGGGTGGTAGAAAACAATAAGCCTGAAGTAGATATAGAACCTGATTATTTCTTCATGGAAAATTACGTTAAAACTATGAACAACATTATTTAAAGGATGTGGTAACAAGGGTTTGGATCATTTCTGGTCTAGCACTTCAAAATGATTAGGATCCATTTTGAGAAAAGTAATATGGGGGAAAAAATTCATTGAGCTAATCTGCTTTTTGTTTGATCACAGCTTCAGAGAGTTCAAGGCAGCCAGGGACATACCTGTGCTAGGATCAATGGTGCAAGTGATTAACAGTAATAGGACAGCCTGAACCTTTCATGCTCAAACCAGAACTTTCTCTCCTTTGAAACAAGAGCCTTTACATCACTCAGTAGAATTGTATTTCTCATGAGCAGCACTGGAGTACAGAAATATTCTCAATTTTCTTTGCTGAGGAATCTTTATTTTTCCAACCACAGATCTCAAGATCAACCCTGCTCCTGGCCTTTGATTTTTAGTCAGGAAGTATAAACAATGACTCAAAAGGTGTATAGGCAGAACTTTCCATCTGATTTACCCAGTATATTTTTATAATCTGTCGTGCATGTCATGTTGACCTTAATAACTTAAGATCTAAGAAACTAAGATTGCCTCTTTGCTCCTTAATGTAAACCAGTGTTACCACTAAGAAAAACCGTTTAAAAAAATCCTGAAAATTTAGTTGCTAAGAGGTTAGAATATGGAATTTCTGAGCTGATCAAGTGAACTGAAGTATTTGGGAAATATGTGGAAATAAAAGCCACATGTGACTGGCCTAGGGTGCAAGAATCCCACTTGACAAAAAACTATGAGCCTAATATTAGCCTGATATCCCAAAATCATATACTGTTTTGCATGTGGTTTTATATCAAAGATGAGAAGATTATATGATTGTAAATATGTAAGAAACGAGCCCAATCCCCAAACTGGTGTTCACCTTTATGTTAGACAGGTATCTGAAAGGCTCAGTAGCTTATCTCCTTTGCTATTTCTGTTGCACTTCACAAAGTTAGCTGACTTAATTATGAGATTTGAGCCATGAGGGAAACTTCCTGGCTAGCATACAGAATGAGAACAGGCGCAGTTCATCCTTAGATTTGCTTCTGAGGTGGTGAGTTACTGCCCACCAAAGTAACCTTTTAGCTAACCTGGGATTCTTGGGTGCTCCATCTGTTTCTAAAGGGCAAAGTAACTTCCTGCATTGCCTTATGATAGCACCCTTTCCCCCACTAAGCCATATAAAAACCTTTGTACCTTGAACAAGAATTTCTCATCTTCATGTCTATAGCACCTATGCTGGATATTAGTTCACCTAATGCCAGCTTCTCCACCTCTTTTTTCCCATTTCCTTTTGGAAATTCCTTTCCATTTCCTTTTTCCCATTTCCTTTCCATTTCTGTCTGTGTCTTCTTTTCCCTTTTATAGATAGCTTCTACTAACAGCAGTTGCAAGGGGCAGAAGTGCCTCCCTTAGATCTTTTCCTTATCTTCTATTCTTTTGGCCAACCCAGGTAATGAGCAGGCAGAACATTAGGTCCAGAGCTGTTGGGTAGTTATCCCCAATGAGGGAAAAGCATACAGACCAAAAGGAGGAATTGACAAATGAGTTTCTAGATTCCCTAGGAGGAAGTGAGAATCTTGGTTTCAAAATGTAAATATTGGAAGACGGAGAGACAAGATCACTGCCACACAGAGTGAATTGTGACCAAGTAAAGTGTATCTGCAATTGTAGTAACACAAATCTAGCAATTAATTTAATGCTTCCATGGAGCCAGTTAATATCCAGTGCTCAGAACCCTTGGATATGAACAAATGTACTAAATGAAGGAGGAAGGAGAATAGCCTTCAAGTATCCTGATGAATTTCTGCTAGAATTGTTTTATATAGCAATTAGTTATGTTAGGACAATCATAATCAGAGTACCCTGAGTATAACCTAAACCAATATGAGAGCTACCTAACACCTTATAGCTACTCTAGAATGTATTGCAGAGCATTACTGAAAGCCCAGACAATTGTGATGGGTTGCTCTGTTTGACATATAATAGTATTTGTCTGCTTACAAGATCTCCTTCCTTGGTTAGAAAGGACTTTGTTTATTTCAGTATGGAAAGGAATTTAAATGTCATTTTTACAAATTCGTGTATGTAATTTGATTTAGTTTGAAGGGTATATTGAAATTGAAGTGCATAAATGCTTGCATGATCATGTGCTTAGTTTTTTGGTGATGGATTTCCAGGATCTTTAACACTCTATTTCTATGTTCTCAGCCACACTTCATCTGAAACTCTTAAACTCATTCCATTAAGCATATCTCCTCAAGAATGAAAAGCTGATGCTTTATCCTCTGGCCACTTGTACCCACTATTTCTGATCTGACTGATAATGCCAGAAATCGAAGTACAGATTATCAGAACAGCAAGGCTTTTCATAATGGTCTCTCTGCATGAAAAGTCCATGTGTCAGCTAAGAAAATGAATTTTTAATAATACTTGGCACTGAATGAGTGGTTTGTCTCAACGGAGTGCATCAAGCACTGCTTATCTGATCTTTGTAACTCTGAAATAGAGTTCCCCTATTTGAATGATCTTTTTCTTAGCCATCTTTATATCAAGAAGCTTATTCAGGATATGATATCCTCAATTTCAACACATGGATTTATTTTTTTAATAAGGAAATAAAAACACAGTAGGGATATTTACATCGGTGTGCTCAATAACATTTCTCTGTTGCACAGGGAACAAAGTTTTCTGTGCCTGTTTAAAATTTTGGATAAATTCATGCTAACTTTTTAAGCCAGGCAAATATTATGAAGTTTATGCATGAGTTTAATATATCTTTTGAAGATACTATCGATGACCATGATGTCCTTTCCATTCTGTACTTAATTACTAAGTATCATTTTGAGTACATGGTACTATGCAAACTTCATGTGATGCCACAGAATGCAGCTCTGCAATTTGCAGTGTTGGCAAATAAAGGCTCTTAGTTTTCTTTGTAGCAGTTTACAATAGACTGTTGTCCTGGGTTTGCTTTAATTGAATTTTTGGTGATGAGGAAAAGGTCCAGTGGTCAACCTGCTACAACTGTGTATGCATCTACTGTAAAGAAATAAATATGCTCTTTAAGACTAATTTAGAGACAAATGCCTCTTCTTTGCTATAGATTTGAAATAATAATCTGAAAAAATAAATATATACATTTAAAAAGCAAAGTAGTTATTCTTGGTTCATACAGCAGCAGCTTTAAAAAACAAGCATTCCTTCATGGACTAAAGATGAATCAAAGTTCTCTGATTCCTGTAAAAAAATGTGTATCTACAGTCAAAGTTTGTTCTGGATCAATTCCAGTACATTGTGACAATGGGAACTAGAAAGGAAAACTCAAAAGGGTATTTTTAATCACTTTTACCTCTATTAACAATGTGATGCTATTTCCATTGTTCCTGTTATAAAAATAAGTAGCTGACATGTTCCCCAGAATTGATTATTGTGTTTTAATCAACAGAACAGCCATCAAGATATTTCAACCTATCAGGAAAGGGAGTGGAAAGGAGCTGACAGAGAAACCTCAAAGGAAGGACAAGACACTGTGTCTTTTGTCCTTTGTTCCAAGATGGAAATAAACTGTCTCCACTTCTGATAAGCTTTTCTTTTGATCTTTGTTTGCAATAATTAGGGTTAGACACTAAGTTATTTTATGAACCATTTCAGGTTTAGCTCCCTCTTCGTTAATATGAATATGAGCTATTTGACCTAAGCAAACAACCCCATTTAATAACTTTTTATTATTTGCTTTAATTTATGGAGATTTTGCCTAATATGCAAGGGAACTAGATAGTGATAGATTTGGGGAAGATGAAAAGTATTTTTTTCTTCAGATTTAATTTTACATCATATTTTATAATTGTGAGAACATAAAATACATAAAAAGATATAAAGATCTGTTTTCTGTCTGTCTGTCTCTATTGTATAAATACATATATAGTTATATACAGATATAATTTCTAAGAATTTAGGAATGTTCATCACACTGTGTTTCCCTCTAGTTTAGATGTTTTGGAAAATCTGCACTTTGCATTAAGGGTATAGATTAGTGCTCTCATTTATAAATATCAGTAAATATGTCAGGCTGTGGAGAGATGCAGCCTTTTACTCTAATTCATGCTGAAAGGCAAATTTGATCCAGGCATCAAAGGAAATACTGGGAAATAAGAATTTAGAATTCAGCTAGACTAAGTTAGAAGCATAATTGAGTTGTTATCTGCTTGTGGTGCAAACATAACAAGAAATTCAGGAGTTAGTTTAAGAAAAAAATGTGGTTTTCTTTGTTTGCAAAGCTGGACTTTGTTCTAGGCAAAGCCCCTCCCAACAATTCAAACCCAAAGCAACACAAATTAACAAACAAAACCAATGTACTCCAAACCCATCAAACCAAAAGCCATCTCCATAGAAAACTAAAAAAAATTAATAGGAATACTTAAATACTTTGTAAATCTAGGCAGTTTTCAATAAATAGCAGAATTCAGGATACTACAGAGTAAAACAAACATAATAGTCCAAGAATGTAGGCATCATAATTTCAGACAACAGTCCAGAATTAAAGTGTGTATATATTTTTACGTCACTGATCATAGATTTTAACAATCATTATAACAACCTGAATCACAAGTCTTGCTTAGGTTTCCTGCTTCAAGTTTAAACATTTTAAACTCCCTTAGGAGTGCCCCTTGATTTTAAGATTTCAAATGACAACTTCAAGGTTTAAAACATGACAAATTAATTCAGAATTTATAATGTGTGTCTTAATACAAATTTTTATCCCCTTAGAATCTAGTTTTTCACCAGTGTTCTTTTGTATTGTCCTGGAGATCATAATAAAGCTGTGGGATTGCAATGAGAACTAAATGATGCAAAGCTGTAACATCCCTCCTAATGTCAAGAGCAAAAAATATTATGTGTGCTTTGCTGAGACACATCATTGCATTAGTATACAGTTTCATGTCTGCAGATGTAAAAAATGCTATAATTTTCAGTAGCTTCCTGAAGCATGTAATATAGTCATTTACTGTAAAATACAGAATGCTCTTTAAGGGATATAAATTGCTGAATCTCTGTCTCTCCAAAGGAATAGTCTACTCTTATCAACTGAGTAAGTGATACAGTCTAAACAAAGGGTAATAATGTTCAACTGGAATTCCAGGAAAGGAAGCTTAATGCGAACTTCCTGATTTAATCTTACAAAAATAGAAAGGTTGATAGGATAAATGAATCACTCAGAGGAGCAGATTTTGCTTCATTTAATTAAAACAGACCATAAAAATGCCAAAGTACTCCTTTGCAACATTAACTGCAAAACTCATATACAAAGCTATTTAGAGTATCATTTTCATGCATGAGACTGAGAAAAAACTCTTCAGAGAAGCCATTCAATTTTCTCAAAATTTCTTCTCATTTCCCAGCCTGGAAAACATGGTGACAGATACATGGACATTTCTTATACAATTTCCTGTATCTTCTGCTTTTGGTGGGTCAGAAAAAGTCCTAGAAATAAATTTGGAACTTCTGTTTTTGGGAGATAATCAGCAAGTCAGAGATGCATGAATATTGAAGAAAAACAAAAGAACTATTTTAAGCCTCAAGAAGAGGTTTTGTTAGGTCCAGTTTGTGTTCACTTTAACTTCCTGACAATGTTAGCCACTCAGCTATGGATTGAACTCCCAAAGAAAGGGGAATGAACAGTTTTTTGAACAAGATACCAGATAAGTTGCTGGGAAATGAGCAAGAGAGATGGTCCTGCATTTCAGGTGGAATGGAAATGACAATGTAGTAGACTCTCTCAATCTTTAAATTGTGCAAATTTGTAACCTGTCAACACCTTTACATACAGCCAATATGAAAAATCTAAAATGTAAGTAAGCCAAATGACAAACTGTGATTAAAACTGTCTTTTTGCCCTCTACAAAACCAGCAGGAAAATGTGTAAAAAATATGTGTGTACTGCTATAACCCCCTCAACAAAAACAAGCAGGATATCCACAGTACTGCCAGAGGCCATCCATATCAGAGGAACGTGCATCCCATTTCCTGAGTCTTGCATGTGTTCAACCCACCATCAATCCTTGCCTTAGGTGGAAAGTTTTTTCTTAACATTTGGGCATGAAAATCTCATCTTCTTAGAAACAGCTTTTTTTTGCCCAATAATTTTCCATTTCTAAACTCTTCCAGGATTGACTTCTGCTTAATGGCAAGCTGGTGGATGGGAATCTTTTTGTGCTCTTAGGGAGAATCTTGCCACAGCTGGCTTTTTTTTCCTGATTAAGGTTTGATCCCAGGTTGATTTCTTTTTTGTTTGTTTGATGTTACTAGTTTTTATTGCCCCCCACTTTGTTACTGTCTTCTATTTGGTTTTTGTGGCTGTGTTTTTTCCTTACTAGTATTTAAAGATACCCAGAATGGGATATCAGAGAGACTCTTCACCTGAGAGGGCTGCTGTGTGCATTTATGGCTGAGTGCTGCCAGGAGGAAACAAGGAGAGCCAGACCTGCTGAAGCATCACATATGTGCGTGTGAAAGATCTTCAGAAACATGCTAAGGGTAGATATGGATGACTGATAGCATCTGCAGCTGGAAGGGGTACAGCTCCAAGTTAATTCTATTTTGTTAGGTGACACTGATGTCTATTCTACTCATTCCTGAGCCCTCAGAAAATCCAAGGACAGGATTAACCAAGTCAGATACAACTGCGATTTTTGTTTTTTGTGCCAAGATGTGAAGAATGTGAGGAATGACCTCTACATATGTAGAAAATCACATGGGAAGAGGAAGAAGTAAAAGAATGACAAAAATCCTAAACTAAATGGACTCCCTTGCCTAGTGATTGACTCCATAGTGAGAATTAGGGATTATTTCCCACTTGAGACTTAAAATGGGAAAATCCCGAACAATGCTAGAAATCAGGTTAGTGTTATATGAAGGTAGAAAAGACATATCAAGGAAAATCAAGCTCATGCTGACCAAAAAACAATGCAATCTCCTCACTCCCATTGGGCCTGAGGTATCTGGGTGTTTCAGCCAGCTGTGACTGATGAGGCGCCAATCTGTGATGAGCTAAGGATGGGATGAGAGCCTTGGAGTCAAAATGGAATTGCCTACTTTTGACCAAAATGTACTTTATAGGCGGGTGTGCTTTGTCTGCCAACTATCTGTTTTCTTTTGGCACTAGAAATAACAATCTTGGATAACCTCCCTTTGGAGGTTTAGTTCCAGTTACAGATATTGCAGAAGATTCTGCATTTCATAGAAAAAAAATTATGAAAATTAGAAGGAACATGCTCATCTTTTGCCAGACTTGCAAGATATATTTTCCCCTACATATTTAGTGGTTTGGGTAATTATTTTCTTAATTAGGAGACTTGTCAAAACACATTATGGTGACTGATTTCACATCACCACTGTTTTTCCTAGCAGTTTCTGATTGCTGATTATATGTTTCAGAAAGACATTAATTCATAATTACTGACAGTAATTTCTTAGAGATCATTAGCAGCCTAAATGCTATTGCCTACCTAAGTATTTTACAGCTTCCCTAGTGCAAAGAAAATTAAAAAAAAAAATTTTTTTTTTTTTTTTTTGTTTACAGTTAAAATTTCAGTTCAGGAAAGGGAGTTGTTCTGTGTTTGATTGTATATTAGGAACTTAAAGGCACAAGATGATGAAAACATGCTTCTCTGTCTGTGCTATTCCTGCATGATGGTACCTACAGAACTAAATGAAAAAAGCACACATTTGCACTACTGTGCAAGTTTCAACAGAGGTTTGCAAAGCATGCTGCAGACAATGTTTTAATGTCATAGTAATTTTAATGCAGGAGTTCTCACACAACAGTTAGAGAGACTGAAGCACACAAGAAGATATGGGCATTTTCCACAGCTACGTTCTGAACTGGCTGAGAAAATTGTGCACAAAGCCTTTTCTTTTGCCCTTTTCTGCAGTTTATCCTCAGGTACCACTCACAGCATCCCATACAATCCAGGACTGGCTTGTGCCTCACTTTTGCAGCTTTGTAGCAAGAAAGAAAGTGCTACTGGTTCCAGTACTAGACTCAAAATTGCTTGAAGTTTTTGTGCTCAGTCTGCTTCTGACACTTCCACTGCACATTGTTTCTAATGCAAGACAGTGTCATGAGGGTACCATTAAATATAATGGTTTTATACAGTATGCCATGAAAAATTCAAGTTCTGTGTTGTTTTATAGAAGGAGAAAATACAGAATGATTTTGATGTATGGACTAGTATTTGGTGCAAGGTATGTATTCAAGTATGCATCTCACCTGGTTTTCTCTTACCTTATCAATAACATTTGTAGTTTCTTATCTAGGGATAACCTTAGTGTTTATGCTGTGATATTTGCAATTCTTGATGCAAGGCAGAATCTTGCCAGTGTAGCTATTCTGTACCAGTTTACCAAAGTAATTTTAAGTATCCAGGGATATCTATTTCTTGGTCATTTTAAAACCACAGTTATCTGCAGCTTCCATTCTCTGCTAACAGATGTTTGGTCACTAGTGTTCAATATTATGCAATAAGACAGTGAGTCCCCAGAACTCCCTGTTGGGAACACAAAGTACTCTAAGATAGATCACTTTCATATTTTCTGGCATTCAGCAATGTCTAAATCTCCACAAGGTTTGTATGTCCGTTTAGTTTAAACTTGATATCCATAACTTAGATTCCTAGAGCTAAGTTTTCTCAAACTCAAAACCAGACTGCTTATATATTGAGCTGCATCTCTTTTAAATACCTATATGCAGACTATGGTGCCAAGGACTGTTTTTGAAATAAAATAAGGATTGTCTGAAGTGTTCCAATTTATGTTGATTATAATATTTCTCAGAGGACAACTGAACAGAAAGAACTTCATTTGAGGCATGGCTGCAGAAGACTTTAAAGTGTTGGAAATCTTCCTGTTATACACTACTCTCCCATGTCAACTGGGAAGAGCACAGGCTGCAGAAGTAGATTTTTTAGTAACAACTTCAGTGATATCAAGTATTTGGAAAACATGGATTGCTCCATTTTGCAAGAGTAGGACAGCAAAACATTTTTGTACATTTTCACTGATTTTATCCCTTTTGCACACACAGTATAGTAAATTATCTTGAATGATTAAGCATAGATAAATCAGTTCTTCATCAAAGACCTATGAATGTGTAATTGACATCTTGACAATTCCACAAAAAAAAAAAAAAAAAAAAGACTTACTGAGGCAGTTACATTTGAAATGCTGTGCAGCACATTTTTTTTTCTTCTAATGAAAGATAATTGAACATAATTAAATTACAATTTCTTCATGGTTTTGCAATGATAATATTTAAAGTCTGTGTCATTCCCTTTTTGCAGCTGATATTTTTTTCAAGGAGTCAGAGTATTGATTTTTGCGTAAGATTTCCAAGATTTCTACTTTTACTTCATTTAATGCTACCGTATTTGGTTGGGCTATTCTTATGTGAATAAGTGAATGAAGACTTGCAAAAGGTATTGCAAAAATTTTTGTGAAAGTGCAAATAATTGTTTTTTCTCAGGGCTGATCTTGTACAAAAAAAGCATCAAGCACCCTGTGGTAACAGATGAAATTATCTGTTTGATGCAGTACCAAAACAGAATAAAAATAATACTGCAGAAACTCTGTGGGGTGCAAGAAGGGGTAACAAAATGATGGAAACAGCAGAAAGAATTTTAGATGACAGCTTAGAGGACATGAGGAAGCACACTGAAAGCATTTCCTGTAGGACAAACAGAGGAAAAGGCTTTCACAATTCATTTCACAATTCATGGCCTATAGAGACTCTGTGTGAGGGTCATCCACGGCAGCAGGCGCACGCATGGCATGCACAACATCTTCTGGGGATGGACACATGCACTCAGTAGACATAGGAATGAATAATTACTTTGAATTGTGCAGGGAAACACAAGTTCTGCATCTTTTGCTCTCATGATCTACCATGGACTTAAGAACCTGGCTTTTGATTTGCTCCAGACTCAAGTGCCCCCCTCCAGGCACTGCTTCCCAGCCATGTTTGCAGTCATGCTTGCATAGAGTCTTCTCGCAGCCTAATTGCTAGAAAAATCTTCTCTGTTTCTGGATCTCTCTGCTGTCAGAATTATTTATAGTCTGCTCTGTTTTCCAAGGAAACTTTGTTGACAGCCTGCAATTCCCCCAGAGCCCTTGCGGGAGCCTGAAATTCTGCCCAGGGTCCTCTCAGCACAGAACTGGCCGAGAGCTCTGGGCGCCACTTCAGCCAGAAGGCTTGCGTAGAAAGGAGGGAGGGATGTTGCACAGCAGACTGATTTACTGATCCTGGACCTTGGATTTGTACCTCCAGCCTTCAGTCTCCACCCTCCCAAGACTTGGATAGCAAGAGGAATGCCTTTCTCCCTTCTGTGTATGTGCTCAGGGTTATAGCAAAGCCATGCGATTTCCATGAAGTCATCTCATGGCACCTAGCTAAATGTTTTTTAAAATACTGCCTTCTGCATGGGGAGAGAAGAATATTAAGAGTCTCTGTTAGGGCTGGGATGCATGAAAATTGATGCAAATATGTCTGTTCTCCAACTGGATGTAACAGGATAGGACATATGCATAAAAGAGTAGGAAAAATAAAATACATGCAGGTATTATTCTGCTATTCAGGGCAACATGCTGGGTTCAACCTCTGAATTGTCTATTGCATATCCAAAACAATTTAGATTAAAAGTGAGATTTTTAGGTAAAGGACACTTCATTAAACCCTTGCCAACAGATGTAAAAGATTAAACAGGCCAAGAGATGGCCACAGGTTAGAAAATGAATGGTAATAGGTTAGGGAAAGAGAAGAGATCTCTTTTTTTGTTCCTGAATCACAGGGATGTGAGCTTCTGAGGGCTACAGTAAAGTGCACATGGACTTACTAATAACTGTAATAATCCTAAAAAGGTCCAGAAGTAAGGAATAATTCAAACCCCTTATTATGTCCCACTGGCGTGGGAGACGATCTAACTTACATTGTTTGTCACATCTCATAAACAATGAACTCAATACACTTGCTAATAGGAAAGCTTGATCTTAACATTATTCTGCGGCTTGTGCTCAGTTTTGGTGTTTTTGTTAAACAGAAATGTTTAACAAGAACAGATGAAATAACAAAAAATTGATTTCTCTGGAATAATGATCCTGGAAAAGCAACAAGGAGACTGTTTAAATATAAATGTCAGATGATAAAGGCTTCAGCATGTATCCTTTTTCCTTTGCTTTTTTCTCTTATCTTATGAAAGAGACAGCTGGAAAAAGTGAACAGAAAATGACTTATTGAAGAGTTGTGCCAGTCCATTCCTTGCTGATATATCAGTTAAGTGCTTTAGAGGAAGCAGAATCTGATTCTCCCACATTTCCAGAAAACCCAGGAACTCACTCCTTTTAAACACTGGCAAAAATAAGTAGGTTATGAGTATATTCTCTGACAAGCTTTAGTCATGAATGCATATAATTTAGAGAAGCTGAAAATGTTATATTTGCAACCACATATGCAAGATGTCAATATACCCTCTGGAAAATCTGCTGCAGCTGGCTGATAGCCTTACAACATTATTAAATGTGAGGTTATTATTTCACCATGTTTAGATCACTTTTGGAAACAACATAAAGAGGGAGAAGTATTGGCCCTGCTGTACTAGACAATGAGCTTTCCATATGTTGGAAATAGCATCAAGAAAATAAACTGCCCAGCAAAATAAAAAAACTTGGTATCAATGAGAGGGAGTACTCAGTACATCAGCAATGATCCCATCCACCAGATATTCTCAGGCTCTGCCTGTAACCATGCTGTCTGATCTCAAAAAAGGAGAGGGATGTTATTTGTCTTTAAAAAAAAAAAAAAAAAAGTAAAAATAGTTAAGCCATCCGTCAACTAAAACCAAGACAAATGTTCTGTTCTCACTGTTGAAATGGGATATTATTATTCTCATGGGGATTAATAAGCCCAGCTAGAGGAGTCTGGCCCTTCAGGAGGTCAATAGAGGAATGCTTATGATTAATGTTTTGGTCCATGGTCTATCTCTATGCTAAGTTATTAAAGCTACGTTGTCTTTTACCATCCCCTTTTAACACAACGTTAACTTTCTGCTAGCATTGATGTTGCAGACTGCCCTTGGCTCCATGGAGTAAAATAATACTTTGTGGAAAAGATTTTGCTGTACAAATAAGCAGATTTAACATCCCAGTTTTCCCCAGCTCTCAGATGTCAGCATTGCCTGTAATTAGCTGTGAGCTGGAATGTGGGTTGCCATGCAGTGACCACACCAGGCATCTTCTCTCATGTCTTGATTTCCCATTTCAAATATCCCTGTTGAGTTTGGAAAATGAATTGTGTAAGCAAAAGAAAGCAAAGGAGAGGAGACTCAGAGCAAGCATAGAAGGTGAGCCTAATGTAGAATCAGCCTACTAAACATTTTTTGTTTGTTGTTTTAATTAACTAGTCTTCACAAAAAATATAAAACATTGTTGGAAAGCACTGCTTGAGCAAGTAGAATAGCTTGAATAAAATAATCATGTATATTCAGCAGTTAAAAATATATTTCAAAGGGCAGTTTCCACTATGCAATTCAAAAATCTCAAAATGAATAACTGGGGACAACAGCGATGTATTTCCAGGCACTTTTATTTTTTATAATCAGATTAAGGGTGAAAGGTGAATGCTTGCAAATTCTGCATAAAATCTTGTTTCTTCACCTGAAGATCTGTGAAGGCTGTGTAAATCTGCCCAGAAAACCTAGTCCTACTCTGTTGCTATGATGAGGCTGCTAGAACAAATTCTCCTGTTTGAAGTAAATTTAGTTTTCTGACTGCCATCATTCTCCTGACTTTCATTGAAGTGCTCCATATTTTTAATCAAACTAGAGAGCAGACCGAGGATGTTGTCAGCTATGGTTGTCAGTGAAGGTGAGAGAGCTGTTGATTATTTGCCCAGTTTTATCCTGCCACGTACCAACAGACTCTGCAAGTGCATGCTTTTGTTGCCTATGCACAAATGTGAACAACATTGTAATATAGGGTTTTGTTACTACATTATCTGGTTTTTTTTCCAAATAGGTAGAAAGAAACACCATGAACTTGAGCTAGTCCAGAGAATGGCTCTCTGGTTTCCACCATACTTCTCTGTGCAACTGGATGTATTTGTTGAACTCTTGAGGCTTTAATTGTGATGACACTGGATATCCCAAATATTAGCACTTTGGGTAGGTACAACTGCTGCTTTTAGAAATTATTAAGGCTGTGACAGTAATAGCAGTTGTATTTAATCACGTGGGAGCTAGCTGTAGGGAAAGCTTTCTGTAAAGGCATCTTTTTCTTGATTCCTGTTTGCTTTGAGGTACTTCTATAAGGCCTATGGGTTCTTCCAAACATTGCAAGGAAGGAGGGAAGGGGACAGGAGGCAGATATTACCTCTGAACTCTTTTTTTTCAGCATACGAATATGCTCCTCAAATTGCTAAAAAGGCATCTTTTTATTAAACAAAAATAACTTGTAAAATAAAATTCTTACTATCTCTGTGTCCTGTATCACACATTATTTGGGTAAGAAAAGGTAAGCAGGGAACTGCCAGCAGGATGAAAAATGTGGTGATGTTGACAATTCACTGGGTAACAGAGGCCATGTTAAATGCCAAAGTGAGCATGGACAACCTCCAATAGAAATGGCAACAATGTTCAAAATGTGTTGGAAAAGGCATGTGTTTTTCAAAACTAGCTAAGAGTCACAGGCCAAGCATTCATCAGCTTTCTCAGGAAGAATGGCCATCTGAGGGGCTGCTGCTTTTGCAATAACAATAAACCTCCCAATACACAAGAGCTGTTAGCAGTGGAGTGACTAAACTTGGGATGTAAATCATTCTCCAGCTTTCATACAGAGAATTGCTAATCTCTCTGGAATATCATGTTAAAGCCATATTTTGCATTTCCATGAAGATTGCGCTGTCTGACAGCAATGGTTTGTCCCAAAGCAGCGATGGAGCTGCGTTAGCCCTGTTTTAAGGGGTTGGAGTGAAGCCAGCATTTCTTCTCAGCTTCTCAGAGAATGAGTCAACACACCTGCTCTAAAAATCTGGATGCAGTCAGCAGCCAACGATGTAATCTTTGGCACAGTCACCAGAACTCCATCTGAATTATGTTCTTTAATTCAGGTTTTAATGCTTTTAATACAAGATACTATTGAAATTTTTCAGGACCTCAAGATTTTTTTCCCAAAAGATATTAAATAAGAAAGTAAAACCGCTGCTTTCTTAAGCTAAAATTTTAATTTTTCTTGTGAAAACTATGATAAATGTTACTTTTACAAATACAAATAAACTCCGTGTTTTTGGCAAAAAACAGTCCTTTAATCTTTTTTTAATTGGCTGTGTTTTCTCAGTGATAGTAGGACTACGTTCTGCAAAAGAAGCATTCCTATGAGTAATTCCATAAAGTTAGGGAATTAAGTCATGTGAATAATGGCTTGCAGGGCTCGACCCATGTTTTTGGATATTTCTTGAATATACATATAGCAGAAAGAGAATTTTAATCGAGGAGTATATTTTAACTCCACCACAAAGAAGAATCAAATAACTTTGGTTCTCTGACCTTAAAATATTATCTGTCAGTTTCTACAGAATGGAAATGGTGCAAATTGTGGTACAATAACACAAGTTAGCATGGAGGAAATATAAATCCCACTGAAAACCCTGTTGTTAGGCTGTGAAGCATGGGTAGCATCATGTTTGTGGTGCAAATAAGCATAGCCCATTCCACAGCTCAGATCTAGCTATAACCAGAAGATAGCTTCATTTTCAGGGTGGTTTGAAAATGCTGAGCTACCTGTTCCTCCACAGCCAGCCATGAATAGAAGCAGCCACTAAAATTTTGTTTACTGGCATGTGGTTGACAATAAAGTTTTGCACTTTGTCCTGGTTCAGGAGGAGGTACTGCCAAATGAGCTCCGCCCAAGGTATGGAGGAAACCTCTCAAGTAAGCTCTATATCTTCCCACTGCTGTATCCTCCCATTTAATTGGTCACAATGGGGATGAGAGCCATATGATCTCTATGCTCTCCATGTTTCAAAGCCAGTGGAAGATCTTGAGCTCTTCATGTATGTTACCTATTATCTAATGTTGCAAAATGGAATTAATTAAAAAGCAGAGCAGTTAATAACACAAGTACAGAGAAGAGTCCCCTACTTATTCAAAATAATTCAATGCTACTGCTTTGCAAATAAAAATGCAGCTTTAGTTTATATTTTTCTAGAAAAACAAACAACAGCTTCTTCAGAGTTTCCTTAGATGCAATATTGGCCATGTTACTTCGTAAGAAATATTTCAACCAAAGTGGTTGATATCTAATTCTCTAAGATTACTACCCATCTGACATGTTAGTGTACAAAATGTAGAAACTTCACCCTGTGAAAGACCTGAAATATATTATCAGCTAGAATAATGGAATTGTGTGGGTTGGAAGGGACCTTAAAGATCATCTAGTTTCAAATCCTCTGCCATGGGCAGGGATACCTTTCACTAAACCAGGCTGCTCAAAGCCCAATCCAGTGTGGCCCTAAACTCTTCTCTGGGCAACCTGTGACCACTCTCCTAGTGAGGAAGACTTGAGGTCGATCTACTAAGAGAAATATTGAGTCCTGTTTGGAACAAGACTAATTTCTTAATGTTTGTAAATAACCCACCAAGATGGGCTATCATTTCCACTGGGGGATGCAACAAGGAGTAGGAGGCTTATGTAAAGAGAGGAACTGTGTCTGAGAGTATGACTCAAATATTGTACTCCTAAATACAGAAAATAATGGCTATACAAATTGCATGTAAGCTCTGAGATTAATATCCAGTTGGAGAAATGGGTACAAATGGATAGATGGACGAAGGACCAGTGTTCTCCCATAAGCCACATTTCCTCAGAAAATTGTGTGGAAAAAGTATACCCTTAAAACCTCCATTGGCAAGCAAAGCCTTCTGCCCAAATAATGTTGATTAAAGCTTACTGCTATTGTTACTATCACCTATTAGATAATTCATGCTTATTTCTGTATCTGTCCAGACTAACTAGTTACATTTAAGTATATTTTGTAAAATTAGAATGTAGAAAAAGCTTGAAAATATTTAATGATTGATATTATTGATGGAAAGGAGTGTTATTTGGTATTTAAATCTATGTAATTGAGACAAATCCTTTAAAAATTTCTTCTCAGATTTTTAAGCCACATAATAAACTAGTAAATAAATTGAACATAAAACGCAACCACCTGTCTTTATTTAAGATGTATTAGCAGCTGGCTTGGGCTTTTGTCATGACTGTGGGAATGAGTTAACATGTTTAAGACAAGTGTATCCATGGCTGACTTGCAGTTCAAGTTGTCCTCCACATAGCTCAAGAGCCACATCAACAAAATGAATGCTAGGAAACAGCACTAGAAAATGCATTCCTCTCAAGCTGCTGGAGCAGGGAGTCCTCAGGTCAAGGGTTCTATGAGAAATGTGGGTCGACTTAATGGTGCTTCCAAGCAAATCATTCCACAAGCCACCTGTGTGTTCATCACTGAACAGAAAATTAAGTTTTTCTGTGAGAAAGAAAGCCTCAAATACAGCACTTTTTTTGGTTCACAAAGAACTGTATCATCATGGTTCAATAGGAGTTAAAACAGAAAGAAAATGATGTTAAATAAAATAAACTGAGGTTGTTTAGAAATTTAAAGCTTTCCTCCACACTTTTGAAGCTCTACCATCTACTTGGGTATCAAATCCTGTACTTAATTGTTTCTCAATCAGTCATTTTAGTACTTGTTGTTTTGGCTGGGATTCAAGATGATTTTTGCATCTAGGAATAGCATGGAGATGTCAGGCATTGTGCACTGTCATCAGCTCCTCGTGATGGCTGTGAGATTGATGTAATGAGTGAGGGTTATGGCAGATTATGGATGATTAGAAACAGGAAAATGCACTCTTAAAATGGGGCAAACTGGAATGCAGAAAAATGGACTCTGCTGCCAAGAGGCTTACGGAAGTGTCAATGGGACTATGAAAAAGAACTGAAATAACCAAAAATATTCAATGTGTCATTAATTTGTGGTGTGGTTATTGCCTATGAAGATGCACTGGGTGTGGTGTCAAATTTCTGTTTTATTTTGCTGTCAATAGATTTTTCTTCTTTCAAAGAAAAAAGACATTTCCCTCCTTTTCTCAGCCTGCATTTTCTTTTTTTTTTTGTTCTGGCACTTTAAGATTTTACTAACAATTGAACATACTAAAGAGGAACTGACCTTTTGCTAGAAAAATGCTCACAACAAAGAATCAGTAAGCTGTAGATATTTTTTGTGTAAAGCAGCAGTCCTGCAGTCCTTACTAGGTTGTGCCCCAGTGCTGGGACTCTTACTCTTTCACCCAGTTGTACAATTCCTGCATACTCCCTCCTGTTTATTCTTTACCAAGGTAACTGCCCTTTTCAGTCCTGAGAATTTCATTCTTCCTGTCCTTACTTGACTTGGCAGCAAATCTAGGCTGAGGATCTTGAAAAGCAACTCTGGGATCAAGGAGAGTTTTGTGTGGTTCAGACTGCTGGGTTGGGATGCTGGCTCCTTCTCCCAGGACATGGACCCAAATACTCAACATCAACAGCTCATGGGGTTAGTCAATATATCAGCAAGGGAAGCACATGCACAGCGTATTTAGCATTCAGACTTTAAGCAGTACATGACATCAGGATGTCAAATTCTGCAGTTTTGACTCATTCTGTAGTATAATGAGTACTGCATATAAGCAGCATACTATACTAGTATATAAACTCTTTTTTAAATGTATCGTTGTAATGAAGAAGTTCCTAGAGAAACTAACATGATGCAGGGCTCATTGCTGAATGAGTGGTCTATTAATTAGACTTCTTTAGATAAAAGGCTGTTCTGTACTCAACGGATTAAACTGAGCCCTTGAGATATTTGAAGTTTGTTTTGTCACTATCAGATAAACACAACAGAACATTCTAGCCTGCAGAGGTTCATGACTAAACTGTTTGCAAGGTGAAAAAGAAAGGGAGAGGAAAAGCCTTGTTAATCTTCTCCATCCCTAATTTTTTTAAAAAAAGTAAATATTTTTGTAAAAACATTTCAAAGGCTTCCACTTTCAGCTATGTGGCAGGCCGAGATTAGGGAAAACCCAAGCACCTCCTAAGGTTAAACACACTATTTGTCTCTGTCTTTCAAACTACATCTGAGTATATTTTGAAGATAAGTTTAGATAGGTTAAAGCTCAAACTCCTTTCCTTTGACTTTTTACCCAGAAATATACAGCCAGAGATGGAGTAAGTTCAGAGCAATATTTTCCTCTCATTAAAGATACTCTGCTCAGTCCCTAAAACTAATAAAAAAGGATTACTCAAAAAGTATAATGATTTGAAGTTCCTACTACATTACAGATAGAATGCTTTATGAGTAAAATAAAATTTCAGGCAGATGGAATTTTAGACAATTGGAAAACTTTTAAAGGGCTATTAGATATGCTTTGATTACCACATTCAGTCTTTCATATTATTAACTTATTTATTAGTCCCACAAAATATTGGAATAGTTTTTGATAGACAATATTCCCACTGTAATTTTTTCTGAGGTAGAGAAACTACTATGATTAGTTTAATTTATATAAATTAATTAATTTGCATTATATTGTAGAAATTAATGATAATTAATATTTTTTTTATTTTGAACATGAAATTGGATTGGATGGGGGCAAATTCACTTCTAAAAAGACCAATGAAACTGTTTGCACTTCACTGTGTCTTGTGCTTGGGTGGACCGCCTGATGTGAGTGTGGTGGCAATGGAATTAAATTTCATTTCCATTAATTAAAGTTATCTATTGTGCAGGAAAATTCCCTAACTCCACATAGCAAAAATAGTATTTACAAGTGCTACAGAGAAATCTCTCCAGCCAACACAAGACAAATACCCTGCAATTCCTTTCTCAGGCTCAGGCTCAGGCTCAATAATATATTAATATATTTGGAATAATTTTATATTTTACTTATATTTATTTATGTTTTCAAATTTTAGCTTGGGAATAAACTGTGTAAACATTTCTATCTGTCTTGAATAGTAGGCACAGATCTTAGCTGCTGTGAAGTGGCAAAGTGCCAGCATCATAAAAGAAAACACATTTTTTTATAATGACTTTCCGAGCCAGGAAATCTCTTTGATTTCCTTCAGTGACAAGAGACTTTTAAGTACAGGTGAGGGTAGACAGACAGGCAGATAGAAAAATATTCCTTATAGCAGTACTGAGAGATTTGCTGGGGATAAGAGAACCCCAGCAAGGGATTCTTCAGTGCAGTGTCACAGGGCTGATGCCCAGATGCCTCCTCTTGCTGTGGGCCCCCAGAGACACCCAGACAGGGACACAGCCTGTGTGGTTACCCCAAAACCACATCAAAGTAGGGTTTACACCACAAAACAGAAAACAACAAAAGCTGCAGAAACCCTGTTTCCCTGTGGTGAGAAGGGTAGAGTTATTTCATCCAGCCTCCCAGCTAGAGGAAGCCCAGCAGCAGCAGCAGCAGCAGCAGAGGCAGCAGCAGCAGCAGCAGCACTCCCTTCCTTGTGCAACATCCCATTCATGGACCTCAGGAGATGATCTGGCCATACAACCTTGGAATGTGGGTAGCAGATGCTGGGGAGCCCAGTGCCCTACAGATGGCTCACACATGGCTTTCTCCTCCCTACCCCAGTGCTCTATTGTGGCTGTCTTGCCACTGCATTGTCTCAGCAAATTGAATGGGTGGGGGTTTAAAAGAAGAAACAAAGAAGGAAATCTGGCACTCTACAGGTGCAAACCCTCCAGCAAGGGCAAGATTTTAGGGGATTACTACAGAAATCGTGTCAGTTAGTTCAGACAGGGCATACCCTGCCACTGAGACCATTTTCTGCAAGTCTTGTTGACTGGCCCTGAAAGCAATACAAGGCTTGAGAAAGCAATTCCTCCCCTTGAGTATTTATCCTGTAAAATGTTCCCACTGACAGTATCTTAGCCTGGAGTTTTCTTGCGAAGAGAACATTTGCTTTTACTCGCTTCTGACTAAGACAGCCGTGCCTTACTCCCAATATTTGTGTAAATCTTCATTTTTATTCCTTTTCGCTTTGTACTCATAGATGGAAATGACAGATAGGTTTGGAGGAGCAGTGGATCCCCACTATAGGAGGAAGCAGTGTCCATGGCCTGGTTTTAGGAAAGCTGACCTTAAGAATAACTCTTGTCTGAAGTTTTTGGCAAAATGTTATATTCAGTTTCCTACAGATAGAGTACGTGGTTTGTAACTCATAGGATGTAGTGAGTTTTATCCTGCCATAGTGTGGTCAGGAAAGATGCCTGTTCCTTTCATCCAAAAGTTTAAAATTAAAAGCTATTTGTCACCAACATGACAGCTGTGTTTCTTTCTGAATGGAAAATAAAAGTTGAGTCTGCATTTTTTTCAGGTTTCATATAAATCTATATGAACCCCTGGCAAGGAAAATAATCCTCTGTGTGTGTCAGCATTCCACAGCAGGGTTTTAACAAAAATCACATGTTACACATTCAAAAACTAAAGCACAGAAATGCTGCACTTGAAAACAAAACCCCTGCATATCTGAATAACCCAGCCTCAACACTATTAATCTGAACAGCTGCCCTGTGCATGATAGGCAATAAAGGACTAATTCACTCAAACAAAGCACAAAAAAAAAACCCCAACCAAGCCCCAACCAAAAAAACAAAACAAACCAAGCTTCTACAAAAGTATGCTTAACAATCTCAAATTTCATCAGTTCTTTCATTACATCAACCAGATTCTTCCATAACTTTTCCTATCTTGCTTTCTTAAGGTCTGACTGTAGAGAGCTTTTTCTATAGTGCAATCTTAATGCTCAACAGAATGAATTGTTAAGGAAAATGGGAAATAAAAACCAAAATTAGCTATTCTAATTGGGCTATGGAGAATTTTAGCCTAGTCGTTATTTGATTCAGATTCATACTTTCCAGACCATGTATTTATGTGATATGCTGTCATATTACATGAGTAAGAAATGATACTGTTGGTTCATGATCCTAAGAAAATTTCCTTTTGCAAAGATAAGACTATGTGTTATTGTGATGCACAGAGAGTTAAAACCACAGTTATGAGATTTTTTTTTATCAGTTGTGAAATTTACTGAGAGCTTTGGTATTTGAATTTCTGCATTTGCTGGCAGGAGAGGAAAAACAGAGGCAGTGGCTGTACAAATTTGCTCAAAATGCCGTGCAAGTTTGTTCAAAATGCCCTGCAAATAGTCTTTTATCCTGTTTTGATGTGCTTTGGCAGTAATTCAATTTACTGATCCATACTCTTCAGCCAACTAGTGCCAGTTCTAGCAGTAGGTGGATGTTGCAATGTGCATACTGAAGTGTTAGGATGGGTAATGACAGCATGGATGTTAAGAAAGACAAAATTCACCGTTATGATCTAAATATAATTAATTCCATATTCCAGTTTTTTATTACCGCGCATTTACTTGTAAAACACAAAAAGTTGTAAAATGGTGAAAACACTTATTCTCTGCCCTCTTCAGGATAAGAAGTACAAATCTGTTCATACACTGAATGGTCTGGCAAAACAAGTGACCCACATACTAGGATCTGGCATGTTTATCCCTTGCAATAGCAAATTTCCAGTTAGTCAAAAGCTCTTCGTTTCAATTTCATGGCTTTTAGGAGACAGTTTATCGTTTGTGAGTTTGTGTGTAATGCTGTATAAAAGTATCAGAAGCCTAATTAAAAAGATGCAATTATGTAAGGAGATGGTTAAATTCTGAAAGCTTTATTCATTGCTTAGCTTCAATTAATTAAGAGCAAGTTCTGACTGAATAAAATCTGTGTAAGGACTTTCAGATTTAGGTTCTGAGTTCTTTCCCACAATTTTCTCTGAATATTTTTTATTCATGTTTGGATACTTAGTGAACATCTGTGTTTGGAGGTTTGTTTTGATTTGGTCAAGAGAAGAAGATTTTTTAAAGTGTGCTTAAACATAAGTAATTTTAAATAGCTTCCTGCTCAGTTAAAATACTCTTCTATTGCTTCTGTATGTGACTTGGCCCAGGGCAACTTATTATTCTCCCTGCATCACAGAAGTGTGTAGCACATATTTTATGGTTGCTTAAGAACTGGAAAAAAAGGCAAAGGGTGGGGAAGGAAAGACAAAAACATCTTTTGGTGACTTGGCCCTTGAGGGTTTATCCAGAGGATGAAGACAACTTGGAAGGCCTTTGAAGGGCTCCACACACTTATGTTCATATGGTTAAACCCTGTGATGGTTAATCATTTAGCAGAATTAGAGCCACACTTGAACCGTGAATAAAAGTATGCCACTCAAAGCAACAGGGGCTTTGTTAGGAGCTAAATTTGGGACGAGGCTTTCTTTAAACACATTTTGAAAAGGGTGAGTAGATGATCAGGCTTAGCTCAGAACTAGATATTACATTTGGCTGTTTTCAAGCTGCAAATTGAACCTAGAATTTGTTACTTGCCACTTGCCTGATACCCATTTTCAAAGGAAAAATTGTCAGCCTTAACATAAAGTAGGAAAGTCCAGTCAGTCCCACATGGAATTTCATTGGTTAGTGAATGGTATTAATATTATCATGCCAGGTATTGATTTCATCCATACTACAGCACACTGTTGTGGGCAGTGGGGGCCAGAGGAAGGACATACTCCTTACACAGCAAATTCCCTGTAAACCCAAGTCATAAGTCATAGGCCCTCTGATGTTACTGATTTAAGCAAAAGAATATCTAGCTGTGTTTCAGTCCTCCACATCTCAAGAGAGATATTTGATCAATTTTTTATGGAGGTGCATAGTAGCTGAGCAGTGCTCACCTGCACCCCTGTGCATTAAAGAGAATGTGATGTGGCTGTGCCAGTTTGCTCGCTCTGTCACCTGACCGGACTGGGACCCACAGCTTTCAGACCACACCAGCCAGCTGGGTGATCCCACCGGGGACTGCATGGCTCATGTGAGGAGGAAAATTGCAGCTTGTTGGCTCTGGAAACTTGACACCCATCTGTGCCCTCCTTGGAAGGTGAGGAGTTCAGTGAGGTTGGGAAGCAGGTGGGAAGTGGTGCAGAGGTGTGAGCTGTGTGCCCTGAGTTGCTATAACCACACAGTGCAGTGCAACAAGTCGTACATGCGTCCTAATTATCTTAGATAAATACCATAACTGCTGGGCTGCTGATAAAAAGCGCTTGGGATTAATGTCACCATTGCCTTCTTTTCTGTTTCGTTCTTGTGATGCCTCATATGAAGTTTTTACAAGCATGGTTAGAAATGCCTATGGTACACACAAATCATTTTCTGATTCAAAGTGAAGGAAGTACTTCTGTTTTAGCATAAACAAGGCATTTCTCCCCAAACTGTTATTTTGTTTTATTCAAAATCCATCCTCCTGCTGCTTTTCTTTGATGGTTAAAAACCATACTAGTCTGCAAGATTGTGGGAAAAGGTGAAAAACATGGTGGGGGATGATTTTAGGCAAGGCATGAGAAGGGTGGTATGGGGAGTAAGGCTGCACAATGGCCTATGCCACTGTTTAGAAAGAGTTAGCAGTTATTTGGGGTTAGAACAAAATACTTCAACAGATACAGGATGAATTCCCCCTTGTTGTCATTCCCCTACTTGGAAGGAATTTAGTTGAGAAATTTGTATTGTAATATCTTTTCTACTCCTCTTAGTCAGAGCTTCATTTCTAGCCAGAGTATGCAGCTGAAATCAATTTATACTCCTGATTGTTAGCTAGTAACCAGTGAACAAAATCAAATGCTGACATTTTATTTTAGCTAATCTTTTCAGGTGCTCAGACCTCAGTGCAGCAGTACATATTAAAACAGAATATTTGTTTAACTAAACTTCTTCTATTAAAGGAAAATAAAAAGGAGTTTAAACCTTGACTATTGACTTCTCTTGGAAATATGTTGAACTAAATGGACAAAAACTGAAGTTATTCTTCTAATAAAAAAACTTGATTCTGTTTTTGGGCAGCTAAAAGAGTCTTAAAGAATAAAGAGATACTGCAAGCTAAACTCAACCAATTCTTCTTTTCCTGAAATATGCAGTGCAGCTCTGTGGTTTGGTTGTATCTTCTAGCCAAAAATATGTTGTTACAGTACCTATCCATAGGGCAACAGGGTTATGAATGCATATTTGACAGACATACAAAACCAGACATTGTCATTAATGAGTCTTTTATACTTCAGCTTCTGCAATAAATCCTAATTCTTAGTTTCATTATTTGCTTCACTGAGCTTTAAAGGATATATTCACTTTGAATGAGGTCCTAAGTCATCCTTTTTACAGTAATTTTCTTATTTCATGCCTGACTATTATTTCCTAGCCACACAGTGAAGTATGGCTACAAAGTAATTTCTTCACAGAGAGGAGAAGACATGAGGAAAAATTCTATCCTAACTTCAAAGTATTCAACCATGGGTTTGAAGGCTACCAACCTGGCCAGAAATTTTTTTTTTTACCAAACTTGGAGCTGACTACATTTGCCTAAGATCTCTTCAGAGCAGGGAAACAAAGCAGCCATTCATGCCCAGAAAGCCTTTTGTTCCAGGAAGAGACAGACAACCCATACAGACAAATGGTGGAGGCACAATTTCAGCTTGCATGACAGCAGTAGAACAGCCAAAGTTTAGCAGAAAAACAGAAGCCTACAGAAGGAAAATGGTTTGCACCAGTCTTAACAGTAATTAGTGGAAGTCTCTTGCTGCTCCCTTTGTGACAGGTCAGATGATTTCTCCTGGTACCTCTGTGCCCACCTAACGCGTCCAGGGAGCCAGCAGTTGCACAGAAATTGCATTTGGCCACAAAAAGTCAAATCAGTGTTGCCAGGAACACAAACACAAGCACACAATATTGTCTTTGGACCTTTTTTTCTCTGGTGTGGGGTATGGCTTACAGCTTTCTCAGACAGGACTTACTACCATTTGCACTGACCCAATCATTTATGAGCTGAATCTGTCCCAGAGAAAATGCCTGTGAGCACATTCAGCTGCAGGAGATGGGGAGAATAAATGGTTTCAGAGGGAGCCTCTGTGGTCTCGGTGGAGGGGCTGATAAACAAATCCTGTTCCATTCAGCAGCCTGGTGTACAGACATTGTGCATGCCTTGGGCTATGGGATGCATTGTTAATAATCACTTCAAAGCACTCCATCGGCATTTAAAGTTGCTCTCTGTTTGCAGCAGTTTCTTTGGTCTTTTGGACACTTTTGAAGTGCTGGCCAGTGGCATGCCAGTGCTGCCAGCAATACAAACTGCACTATTGTTGCGTGGTGCTGCTGCCTTGTCTCAAATACTCCAGGCCTCCTGTCTTGGCATATCGAGTGTGTTTGTGCATGTTTATTAAAATGGAAGAGCCTTGTACTGTTTGGTGCACACCGGAGGAACTTTGGTAACATTTTCTCTAATGCAAGGAAATGTGCTTGTGTAGCACAGAACTGATTAATGACCACTTTTTGGAGTGGGGATTGAAATGACGAATATCTTATTTTCTATCCACTTACATTACCCTTTTTGCCTGGCAAATTATCTTAAAAATGGCTTATGAATAATCTCAAAAGAAAAGGAATGATTTGGGTTCTTTATTTGATTTAGAACATTATAAAAAAAGTCATACAATAAACCTCCCAACCCTAGGCTCATGCAGCAGGGGCTCATGACAGGTCACATGCATTGCATTACATCACATCATTTCAAAGATATTTGCAACAGGACTACAACATCTACTTTAAATAATGTAGCTGAAAGGCAGGGTAACTGTGGATCTTCTTGTAGCATAGATTTTATTTTGTGTAATGGTTGTTTTAAGTAATGCATATATATAGATAACATGAAGAATGAAGAGGATGACATAGGATACAGGAGATCCTGACTCCTGGTAACAAATGTCAATACTAATCTTTGGGTAGTGGTGAGGCCAGGGATGGGAAGGATTATTTAGCTTGCACTTCTGACAAATGTTGTAACATTTCATCAGTGGTGCTCGTGTCCTGGACATTTTTTTGCTTCTGTAAAGGTGTTTGTGGTTTCAAAGTAATTTAAAGCTGATATAAAAGAGAGCTAGAATTAAAATGTTGCCTCCTCCCTTTGCTTTCCATCCCCACCTATGCACTCCTATTTCAGCCTTTGTTCTACCACAAAAGATCACGAAACCACAAAAAGACTTGGATCAGGAATTACCATGGCTAAAAACTAACACTAATCTGACAGCAAACAAAAAAAGAAAAATCAACCCCCAGTCCAATAACCCTTATTTTGAGCAAACTCTGTTTCCTACATCAGCTCAGCACCTGACAACACTAACATTTACAGCACTGCAATGTTTGATCAACCTTTGATTGATGGTATTACTGAATTTCATCCACAGCATATCTGCTAGTACTTCACAAGCACATCATCAGGGCTGGGATGTGTGAGAGGGCAGCTGCTGACTGACATGCAAGTGACTGCAAGGAAGGTGTGTCAGGAGTGTCAGCAAGACCAGAGGGACACTGAGTGATGAAACACAGAAACAAGGCAAGGTGACAGCTGATTGTTATGTAAGCCTAACAGAGAGCTTTAGATTGGGGTCAAAACATCACAGACGAAAGTGTAGAAAGTGTCTTTTGGGGTTTCTTCTGTCCTGCTTGTGCAGTATTCTAACAGCAGAAGATATTTCAAAACAGGTTAAACTTTCAGTAGTCTTACTGTGGGGGACATAAAAAAGGTTCCTTGGAACAAAGATGTCTAGAAAACCATTTGTTCTTAGTATAAGGGTTTGTGGGGGGAAAAAAATCATATCTTGTAAATGCCATGGTGATACAGGGAGGATTAGATGTGCTCAAAAGTGTGGTGGGGACCTGCTTGATGCAGTTACATCCAAGGAGTGCACTGTCAGTTATTTCTTCTAATATTAGATTAAAATAATCTCAGCCTAAGACACAAACTCCAATACAAAGACAGCTAAACACACAACCAGGACAAGATCAGGCTCAGCTTCCATTCCATAAAATGCATGAAAACTGATAGAAAATCAAATTTTTGTAACACTAATTTCAGAAAAAACATACACTAATAGTCCCTTGTATCTGCCATAGGACAGTGCAGTTGTCTGTGAGAAAGAAAGCCAAAACCCAGTTATTAGTCAGGGATCTTAAATCAGTTCCCCTGACTGTGTAGCTAAACCTTCTAGAAAATGCAGACCAAAATCATGCCCTAAGGCCCAGGCTCCACTAACTTGTATAGAGCACTCTTCTTAAAGCATGTGGTCCATAGTCACAGAAATCTCAGTCACACCAGAAACTGGTTATTCTGCAGACCTAAGAGGAAAATCTGTATTGCATCCACAAGGAACTCTTCAGACCTGTTGTTTAACAACTGGGACAATTGTGGTACAGGCTTGAACTTGGTTCTTATTCTCCTAATCAAAACTGGAAAACATTATACAGCCTCAACATTTGACTCTTTGCTGAAATATTAAGATGGCAATGGAATAGGCTGTTTGCTTTTGTGCTGTCCTTTCTCACTCCATCACCCTTGCTCTGAATAATGTTCTTGTTTGTATCTTGAATTTGGTTTGTATTTCTCTAATATTCTTATATGTGAGAGAAGTCGTCCAGATTATAAATTCTGCATACCTGCTTTTGAGTAAAGGAATATTCTCCTTCATCTTATGAGTAATATTTTATCCTTACCTTTCTGTACTTAATTTCAGGATAAATATCAAATATAATTTCTCTTTACCTACCTTTTTCATGCTGTATCCTATAAGTTTCAAGCTATATCTAAGCTGTTTTGTTTGTATTATTGACTTTTAATTTCAGAGATGAACATCATTTGAGGTCATAAATAGTTCTGTAAAACTTGTTCTGTTTCAGCCGAAGTTGCATAGATGTGCAAACTTAGAACATAATTTTGCCCCTCTCTTAAATTGTAGGTCAGTGGAAATATGATCAGTTATTTCAGTGAGTCTTTGAGCCATATCTTACATATGATATTAAAGCTGGGATGTCATTACATAACTCTTGGTGGAGGGTTTCTGAAGACATTGCAAGTTTTACCAGTAAAAATTGCAACTGTTTGAAGACATACAATTATGTTGAAATCAAGAACCTGAAGAGCTAATGAATCATTTACATTCAGGAATGTACTAAACATAAAAGAAAACATACTAAATTGAAGTTTAGTCTATATGAATCAGAACTCCAGTTCTAGATACCTACATAGACTGATACCTTGAGTCTCCATTCTGTTCTGCCAGACCTATTAGTTAGTCACCATATAGAAATAATTTCATTCTTCCCATAAAAATCTAAAGTACTGAAAATTATGTAATACACTTGATGGTTTCAATATCAAATGATGATATTGAATATTTACTAAATCTTTGATCCTCGTTATGTAGGCTATGGAAATTGTTTAATGTTTCTAATAATTTCAGGCTATTTCAGACTACACCTGCTCTTTATTATATAGTAAAACAGAAAATGGAAAGATTTCCTATTAAATGTTGAGACCATATAGAGAAACCATTCCTGCTAAGTAGATATTCTTTATGCGGTGTGATCAATGCAATTTTTTATTGTCTCTTTTTTAGTTTAAATTTCTATGATCTGATTAGCTACTGCTTTTGGAGAGGCCTCAGTTGGTGACATCTCTGAATTATTTGAGACATGAAAACTAATTTATGATTGTGAAGTCATACCATCAAAAGAGACCAAAGAAAAGAATACTATCCAGAAATTAAGTCCACTAAAAGATAATTCTTACTCAAATACATTTTTATAGAGGAGAGATAAAGAAGATAGAAGACTTTTTGACTCAGAAGATATGGAGCTAAGTAAATCAGTTTTGCTCCATGTGGTTTTGCTTTTGTGCCTTTGTCTTGTGTTCAGAGAAAAATCCATGAATGGGTCATTACAATTCGAAGTGCATGAAATATTTTTTCTTGTTAAGGAGAGTAACATTTTTTGCAAAGGAGGAACAAATGGTGCAGATTTATCTGCTTAGCAGTCTGAAGAGCGTCTGAGAATGCCTTGAGTGCCAGTGCATTTTAGAAATATACTTTTGGTGCAGTCTGAGGCATGGTGGCCCTGTGTTTTGATGGGGAATGTTGGTAGTACGATGGCAAATGATGTGGTCTAGGTTAGCACTGTACTTGGAATTTTTTGGTTGCTTTCCGCATTCCCTTGCTTCCTTCCTCAGTGAAGTTATTTCCTTCCAAGCTGTTTAAATTGGTATAGAGCAGCCAGAGCACAGCCTGGCTGGGTTATCAGCAGGCCTCACAACTGGAACTAGTGTCTCTAGATTTCCTTATCCACCTCCCCAGCAGTTACTGTCATCAAAGCAATTGGATGGGACACAGATGAATAACTGCTCTTAGAATAGAAATCTGCAGCAAAGTCAATGGTGTTCAAAACAATCTGACCAGCAGCAGGAAATTCCCTCCAAGATTTCTAAATCTTGTTTACAAAAGATGTCGTTCTGCAGGATACAGCCTACCCAATGCTGTGCTAGGAATGTCCCGTGATGTAGCACATTTTCAGAAAGCAGATAGGATGAAATCCTGGCAAAACTCTCACTTCCTTCAATGCAACAGGGTTTAAAATTAAATGTTTCATTACAGAAAGACTGGTAATTTTTGGCATCTAAAATCAGTGCTGCCAGGCAATATCTAGACTGGCACATTTGTGGAAGTAGATGACATATGGAGATTCCCTTGCTGAGAATGGGTTTCAGCTAAACCACACTGATAGATACAAAAATCATGAACTAGACTACTTTGGAATAATATTTTTTGGAAAAGACTAAAGACTGGGAGTCTGTTCTCTTAAGATCCCAAGAAAAAAGAAAATCTCTAAGAGAGAACAGAGAGTTGTGTCCTGAGTGCCACTACTGGAACACTAGCTACTTTCTAGAAATACCCTAATGTTACACCAAAAATCTTCATGTTTTCTTTCTCACGTGTTACTACATTGCTATCCAAGACAGATTGCTAATCTGTCACGGGGATTAGCCTAAATTGGGTAAGAAACAATTACATAAAAATCCTCATGAAAACAATGTCTTGCTATTTGTTAGTCTGCTATAAGGATAACTATCCATTAGCACCATCACTTAGGTATAAATCAGAATGGTCAGTTCTGAAACGAAAAAGTGGATTACAGAAATTTTATGGATTTGAAATAACACTTATTATATAGCTAAAAATAAATGCTCTTTACTAGATAATTCAGATTGTTAAATATGTACTTTCAGCACATCAATAATTAGTTTAGTGACTTTTAGGTTCTGGTCTAATTTTGTTGATGACTTAAAATTGCTGTTTGTGAGCAGTTTGATACATGTAGACCATGCTCAAATTTTTTGTAGGGTAAGCTTTGTGCTTGTAAGACACTACCTTCAGTGCTTTTCACTTTTTAAACACCTCCTAAGGTACAGGAGCAGGCAATTCCCTAATTTCTCAAGTCAGACAAGGCAGAAAGCCAGCTTGGCTCAATAAGGATGTTCTCTTGGAAATAAGAAAAAGAAAGGTGTACACTCAGCAAAAACAGGGTCAGCTGACATGGGAAGAATAAGAGATGCTGCTTGCTACTGTAGGGAGAAAATTCATGTGGCCAAAGCTCAGGTGGAGTTGAAGCTAGTCAGAAGTGTGGATGACAATAAAAACAGTTTTTTTCAAATATATTAATGGCAAAAGTCAGGTAGAAATAACATTGGTTTGTTACAGGATGAGGATGGCCACCTCATAAACAGGGACAAGGAAAGGCAGAGGTATTTAATGCATTTTTTGCCTCTGTCTTCAACAAACATCTTTCCATGGTGGACCAAGGGGGTCTCAGTGCCATGAGCTGGAAGACCATTGCTGCAAGAATGATCAAATCCCAGACCCTGGACTTGGGTAGGATTTGCTTGGATCCAGCTGGATCCCCAGAAATCTGTGGAGTCTTACGGGATTCATCTGAGAATCCTCAATGAGTTAACTGATGTTGCTCCAGAACCTCTCTTCATGATTTTTGAGTAGTCTTGGGAGACCAAAGAGGTCCTAGTGGACTGGAAACTGGCAAACATCATCCCAATTTTAAAGAAGAGCATGAAGAAGGACTCTGAAAACGACAGACCTCTCAGTCTCACCTCAGTGCCTGGCAAAGTCATGGGAAAAATTATTCTGGGAAGTATTGAAAAACCCCTGGAGTACAACACAGTCATTGGTCACAGCCCATACAGCTCCATGAGGTGAAAGTCCTGCTTATTGAACCGTCTACAACAAGTTAGCCCACTTAGATGATGTAGAAAAGAAAGATGTAACCTTTTTGGACTGATACTGTCTCAGGCTTTTGATACTGTCTCTCTCTTCTGGACAAAATATCTGGCTCTTAGCAGAATAAACACATCATGTGATGGGTGAGAAACTGGCTCAAGGTTGTCAGGCACAAAGAGTTTTAGTGAATGGTGTGATAATCAGGCTGGCATCTGGTCACTAGTGGGGTTCAGCAGAACTCCATCCTCAGCTCTGTGCTCTTCCACATCTTCATAAATGACTTGGACACAAAACTTGAAGGAATACTAAGAATATTATGTAATTGTGCTGATGACACTAAACTGGGAACAGCTGTTGACTTCCTCGAGGGCAGAGAGGCCCTGCAGAGAGATCTTGACAAATCAGAGAGATGGGCAATCACCAACCATATGAAGTTAACAGGGGCAGGTACTGGATTCTGCAGCCGGGGCATACCTGGACCAAATATAGACTGAAGGATGAGATGCTGGAGAGCAGAGCTGCAGAAAGGGACCTGGCAGTCCTGGTCAATGGCAAATTAAATATGAACCAGCAGTGCCCTGGCAGCCAGGAGGGTGAACCTGTCCTGGGGTGCATCAGGCGCAGCATCCCCAGCTGGGCAAGGGAGGGGATTGTCCTGCTCTGCTCTGCTCTGGGGCAGCCTCACCTCGAGTGCTGGGGCAGTTTTGGGTGCCACAACATAAAAAAGGCATTAAGCTCTCAGACAGTGTAAAAGGGGGGGCATAAGGAAGGTGATAGTCCTTGAGAGGAAGCTGCATGAGGAGCAGCTGAGGGAACTTGGTCTGTTCGGCCTGGAGAAGAGGAGACTGAGGGGAGACTTCATTGAAGTCTTAAACTTCCTCTTGAGGAAAAATGGAGGGGCAGGTACTGATCACACATGACAGGACTCAAGGAAACAGCATTAAACAGTTCTGGGAGATTTAGGGTAGATACCAAGAAATAGTTCTTCAACCAGAGGGTGTTTGGCACTAGAAGAAGCTCCCCAGAGAAGTGGTCACAACACCAAGACTAGCAGAGTTCAAGAAGTGTTTGGAAAACACTTTCAGGCACACGGTGTGATTCCTGGAACATCCTGTGCAGGGCCAGGAGCTGGACTCAATGATCCTGATAAGTCCCTTCCAACTCAACATATTCTATGATTCTGCTCTAAATTCTAAATCCAGATTCACACAGCCCAGACCCTGCTGGACTCACTATCAGACAAGCATGCTAAATGATGTGCAGTTAGAAAATTTAGGATTTCATGCTTGTTATCTTTCATACTTGGTTCTTAGTGTAAAGAATAAATCTTGTAAAAGCTCAGTTTTCCATCAGGATAATCTTTGGCTGTAATTTCCATCTTCGGGGAGGATAATTCAGCTTTATATAAATACATTTGCTCTGCTATCTAAAGTTGGTAAGAATCAAACCACTGTATAGTTTTAAACAAATACCAAGTGATCTGTGAACAAAGGAAATAAATAAAGTAAACAAATAAAAAGGAAATAAATAAAGAAAAGAAAATAAACAAGCATACAAAAAGCGTTCTTCATACATCCATTTTCCTTGAACCCTTTTATAATCTATTTTCTTTTATAAACCTATAAATCTATCTTTATGCTATTACTATTCTCACCCAGGGTATATTAAATGTAACATTTGCTATTGATCTAAAGCCCTGATTAACTTGCCTTGTTGACTTCATAAGTGACTTGGAGAACCTAACCTTCATAAATAAGAATGAATAAGGATATCACTCAAAAAAGGATAGGGTGGAGAGCACTTTGAGGAGTGATATGAACAAGAGGAAATGAGCAGACCTATTTAAAGTCACTGCTTGTCTCCTTTTGCTGAAGAAATATGTTAGGTTACAAATAGAAACTCTAGAATTAAAATTATCTGTTTTCCTTCCTGGGTAGAGAGAAGGGTTTCTTGACATATTTTACATGAGATTTGATGTTTTCATTTTTTTCCAAGTTGTTCAGATCATTCCTGCGTTCTAATAGATAAACAGGAGGATTTGTTTTTTCTATTTCTTTTTTTTTTTTTTTTTTTTGTGGGTAATGCAATCACCCTGATCATGACTGAGTCCTCCTAGACTGGAGGCTGGACTAACACAGGGGTTTGCAATATTCTTTATCTTATAAATACTGTTTCTTCTATCTGCCAAAGCAGGAGGAAAGAGTCTACTGCATTCCAATGGGCACTGGGTCACACCAGCATCAGGCACTAAGCACTGCCTTTAATCAGACATTTGTGGTACCACGCAAAAATATGTGGCATTTTTTGTTTTCTTTGATCAACTTCCTCAGCTCTGCATGCCAGATGGAAGGGGAGGGAGCAATTTCAAGGACTCCCATTACTGTCCTCTCAGAGAAAATTTTGTCAAGGATATTACTAGATTAGCCTTTTCCTCACTTTTTTTGGTCCCTGTTCATTATAATTACAGTTCATCACAATCAGATTAGGGTTTTACAATTTCAGTGGGCTGCTAGCCACATATATATACATGACCACTTTCAGAACTGAAGCATTTGTTCACAAAGTAGTTTCTAGTAGTTTCCAGTTACTGGTCTAATACAATGGGGTAGTCTAGGCCTATGGGACATAGATGCTATTCAATAAGCATGACCTACTGCAAAATGTTTTGTAGAAAAATACACAAAAGAGAGTAAGGATGGTGTTGGGTAGGCAGTGTTTTAATTTGATTGTGTTAAGGTTTTTCTATTTGATAAAAAGTCGAAAAGAAAACATTTCTTAGAGATTGCTGTTAAAAAAATAGAATTTGATATTTAATATTTAGTATTTCAAGAAGTTCTCTCCTATTAAAAAAAAAAAGGAAACCAATTTCATTTTTATCTACTAATACTCAGCTCTTCAAATTTGGTCCCAGTTAAATATGTTCTTAAAAATTGATAATTTTATTTTGTTTTTTCTTAAACTATACAGAAGTTATTCTTAATGATTTTTATCTCTTTTTCAAAAGCAAGAGCACACCTACCAATAGAATAGCAGATCCAGTCCTGGGCTTGTTTGTAGCTGGATATAGATGCAAAAAGTATCAGCATTTGGTGTTATTTTGAAGGAAACTTGACTCCAGCAAAGTGATGTCTAATCTTTTTATTTACATGAGCCAGATGAGGGGCATCACATCTCTTCTAACTCTGCAGCTAAACTTAGACACAGCTTATATCAATCAGACCCTTAACTTCATGTTAAAACACTTAAGTATTTATAGAAAAAGATGGGCTGAAAACTGAAGTCAGCATATATTAGAAAAACAGTAATAGCAAAAAGCTTTGTTGTTGTCAACCAGAAAGCTTAACCACATATTTGATCTAACAAAAACAGATGTGCAAGCACTACTGAAGGAAGTGGGGCACCTTTGATCTGCTGGCTTCTGCTGCTCACTTACAAAGGACAGTTGATTCCATTAATGAGGCTTTTCTGGTTTATTGGGTTCACTGATTTTATGCACCCAGAGCAGAAGGGAAATTGCACTACTCTCTAAGAAACCACTTTGATATCTTGTAAATACAGAGCCATAAAGCACTGGTGTCACTTACTGCCTTAAGTGTGATACCTTTGGAAACAGCTGTTATGATTTCTTGATGATATTTTAAGGGTGAGAATGGTGAGGACAGAGGTAATTCCCTGTCAGATGAGCTGATCTTTACTTATCTGTAAGGAATGAGTTCAGGTGAGAGAAGAAAGAAATCTTTCTTCAGAATGAGTCAGAATTACTAATAATCATTTATGAGGAAAACTAAAGTGAATGTGATTTCTAGCATACTGGGAAATGCCTGCTCAAATCAGAACAGATGGCTGAATAAACTAATGATGCCTTATTTGCATAAGTCAAGGGAGTCCCATTTACTCCCATTAATTACACTTATCAGTAGAGTATATTGCATGTAGTTAGCTCACTTAGTCACAGGATTTAATGAGACTTATAAGACCACACACAGTGTCTCAAACTCATGACAGTCCTGACATGAATACAAAATATTTTTTGAAGAGAGTCTGCCAATTTTAAATTTCAGAATTTTAAAGACACTTGCAGAGCCTCAAAGGCCATTCTCTCAGGAGTGCTCTTTCATGTAGCAGCTGCTAAGAAACTGAAGAGTCATGCCAAGGACAGATAAAATAAGATTCATCTCTGTTGCTATTTGTTTAGTTTACTAGCTGTTGCTGAAATAGATCGGTTATTTAGATTCTTGGTTTTATTGCTGTTTCACAAGGTTTTACAGAAAGTAGGAAGTTAAATAGTGAGCTCCTTTCATTTTCCTCCAATGAATGTCAATGCTGGATGATTTCCATTTGTGTCTTGTGTTATGCATGTCATTTTGAGCTTTGCTCTTGAATTTCTCCTTTCACTCTTAATTAACAGAACTGCCTAATAGGTATGTCTCAGCAGAGTTTCTTTGTTTTTATTTTTTACCTATAGTGACATTCCAATTTACTACAAATTATTGAACACTACAGTAATATTTAAAATGTGCTTTAAGTAAAATTAAGGTACAAGTGGCAAACTGATTCTCCTGGAAATCTATATTTTTGCTACAAAGTGGAATTATATTTTGACTATAAAATTTGATTTTGAACTCCACTGTCTTTTTTTTTTAATGCAAAGCTATTTCTGTCTTAAGGTTCTCATACCCAGTGAAGTGTGGATGCATTCATTTGCATGCAAGAAATTCAGTGGTAAACCCATCAGCTCACCCTGAGTTTGTGGGGAAAAAAGCAGAAAACCCACCTTCATGCGTGCCTGCTTGTAGACCAAGAGACCAGAATTTCATTAGTCTGTCCCCAGAGGGGGAAGAATAGGGCAAGACTGAGGCATAGTCTCTACCAGCTGAGCATGTCTGTGACTGGCTGTAGAGATTCAGCAGTTTTATTTTCTTCTTAAAAGGAATTACTCTGCCTAAAAAGCTGCAGTTCAGCCACTGCTACACTGCTTATACTCACCTTGAGCAGAGAGGAATGGTTTCTAAAGCTGCATGGAGTTTCACTGCTACTTCTATCAGCCTGTTGAGTTTAAAGGGACTTCAAAGAAGCAGGGTATTAAGCACTGCTACAAGGGCTCAAGTGTGAGTGAGAATAAAGTTTGAATCCTTTTACCACTAAGCACACAAAAATGGCTCTGAATTAATTTATGTAACAGACAGTAACCAAAGGACAGAGCAATAGATGAGCATTACAAAATTTCCTCTGCCCTCATGTGAGAAGATGAGCTCTCTGGAGCTGTGGCTGTACTCATATCCTGCACACCTACACCGGGAGCAGGCTGAGCACGGGGAATTTTTACGGGGTGATGTCACTACACATGCATGGTGCAGGGAAAGCATTAAGAAAGCAGGTCCTGCTGAACAGCATGGAATTTGCAATGAACACTCTTCTGGAAAGGGTGGGCTTACATTAACTTTAAAATGTCAAAACTGCTGAATATGCAGGTTTTTCTCTTTACGTTTCCTTGGACAATTGCATTTCAGAGTTGGAAGTGTTATTTCTGTGTACAGATGTGGAGTACTGGAATGGCAGCAGAACTACACATGGGGCTCCCAGCATGAACGGACTTTCTGTATTGGTTCTGGACAAGAGAAAAGGAAGACTTGCTCATGTGTTTTGGGTTTCTTCTGGTGTTAGTATCACGTTGCTATTGAGTATTTGTGGTAACTCCATTTAAATTAACAATGCTCTCTTTCAAAAGAAAACCAGTTCAGTGACATTATGATGCATAGCATGCTTCAGATTGAGTCTGTGGGAAAAGGAAAAATATTTTGGAGTAGGACTTCCCTGCAATATTCAACAAAACATATTGGATCATATGATGTTACCAACTTCAGTTAAGCTGTGAATTGTATTAAAAATCCCTTAACGGTGAAGAAAATTCAAATATGATTGAAATTGGTGTCTTGCTAATGAAAAGGCAAAGTTTATTTCCTGCTTATCCCAGTTCACCAGTTCCAAGTAATAATTATTCTGTACCCATAAAATAAGTACTTTTACGTAATGTATTGGTTTTTAGTAGAATGATTTCACCTAGTAAACAAATTAAACATCAGGGGAGGGGGAAAGTGTGATTTTTTTCCTCATTATAAATTAGTTCTGGTATACTGATTTATTTGTGTTAGTCATAAGTACAAGAAGTGTTTTTAGGATGATGACACAAATTCCTCGGAGGCTAGTTTTTTGGACAGGTTGCAGATGTTTCACGAGAATTTTTTTGAAAAGTATTAGGCAAATGAGAGAGCAAGCCTCAGTCAGGCAGATAAGATTCAGTCTCAGTACAGGGATTTTATTTCCATTTCCTTTTTTTTTTTAATGAGTTACCAATCTTCTGTTCTAGCTTTCTTCAAAAAGCTATGCTGGGGCACCTTTCGGCGAGAAGCACCATGTTTTTGCCACATTCCAGGAGCAGTCAGACGTCTGATGGCAATTAAGAACCTGAAGTCAAATCCAGTTTTATGGGCTTACCCCTAAAAGTGGTGATGACCTTACTTGCTTTTTGCTTCAAGACCAAGTGCCTGTTTTGGTCTTGCCTTTAATTTCATTATATGCCAGCTTTCATACAAATAGGAAAAAAAAGAGAACAAATCCATGCAGAGACTTTAGTTATGTTGCTAAATGTACAGGAGGAGTTTCCACTCTTCAGCTCTCATGATGATTTAGAAAGATGCAAATAATTGAGACAAAAGATAAAAAGCCCACACTTGCTGGATATAAAGATGCAGTCTGCTTTTCAAGAACAACTATAAATTAATGAAAATTAACAACTATAAATGAATATAAATTATAAGTATAAATTAATTTTGGTCCCATGGAACTATTCCTGGGTTTTATAAACTCCTCTTATACCTCTGAATAATATATTATTATTATTTCTCATGTTTTCTAGAAAGCATTAATGGTAAAACAGAGAGGTGTGTAATCTAACCTTATCTACTTTGAGAATACAGGAAAATAACAAGGGAAGCTCTGGTGTACTCCTGTGTGTAACTAAATATCTGTTTAGCTGCTCCTCATTTCCACTCATGTCCTTTGAACTTAATGAGTTATGACCAGCAAAATAAATAACAAAAAAAAGGGAAGAAATATAAGATGTACAGAACAGTATATTTTAGTAATATTTTAAATATGATAAAATTTTTGTAATAAAGATAATTGCATGTATTTCTAGTACTAAGAAACTGTACTATAATCATCTGTGGGGTTTTTTTTTGCTATGCCTTTTGTGGTACTGTACTTAAAATTTTAACTGAACTGTCTTTGAAACATAAGAAAAATCATAGTTTCTAATGTTTTTAATGAAATATTTTCTTTAAATACTCTTACTTATTAAAGATAAATTTTCATGGTGGTCTAATTCTGATCTCTTTCTTGCAACACATTAGACAGAATGTAAGCTCTCTGCCATTTAGAAAAAAAGTCAGGTTTGCTCATTGCTGTGAACCCTCTGTCCTAAAGCAAAATTTCATCTTCAGCACTGTCACTCTATGGAGAGATGTATAAGTTAGAGTGTGCCCAACACCTGTTCCAGGCATTGCATGAACATATGGTGGTGTCTATCCTTGTCACAAACAATCTTTTGCTTCATATTGTGAACTGGCCCCTGGCAGAAAACTGAAATGGTGGGAATTAAATGGCTTGATGCTCTGAAGACAAAGGAAGAACCAGAGTAAATGATCTCAAAGTGGGCAGAGAAGAGTTAAATCCCTGTGAGGATTTCCCCAGGTGGTAAATACTGAAACCTCATGTTTGAAATTACATCTTGCTGTGGTAGCTCTGAAGAAATGGAACCAGATGTGCTCATCATTACCCATCAGGCCACCATGGCAAGCTAATTTTGCCAAATAGCCCAAATATACACAAAGCTGTAATGACCTTTAATTCCTAACAGCTTCAGTAGATCTTATTAAAAGCAGTGGTGGGCTCTCAGGGATCAGAAACTACTGGTTTCAGCTTTCAAACAGGCTGTGTGAGGATGCTAACCCCAATGACATTACAATATAAGATGTCTTATGAGCAAAAGAACTTTTATAAATAGTACTAATTAAAACATGGAAGAAGAAGATGAACTCATGAAAGGAGTAAGAGAAGTTTCTTAGCAATCATTTTTGCTTTCTGCAGTTTGAGGAAAAAAAATAAAGAAAGGAGATTGTCATTATTTCTGTTCTTAAATCCAAAGACCTGATGGATGACAGAACAATGTAGGAATTCAGATAGTGGGATAGTGGGAAAGGAATCAGGTTTTATAGTCATCCATAAATGTTGCAATGGCAGTAAAGTGTTAGAGTACATGTTACAAGCATTTCTACTTAGGTTTGCTAAATCATTTCTACTTCTCATGGTAGTTGGAAAGATTGAGAAACGTGGACTATCTTTTTATTGGTCTTTGAAATCTCAGCAAAATACCTATCTTCAATACACGGATATTCTGTTGGACTACATTCTTTCCTCAGTGAAGTTATTGTTGCTTTCACATCAGCAAAATTGCTTACTCCTCATAAGTAAAAAACTACTTAAATTTTCTGTAATGAGAAAGTATTCCAATTTGAGATCATCTAATTTTACTGCTTCACATACCTGCTTCACATAACCTATTACAAGATACTTAAGAAATTTCCCAAATTAAATTCATCAGCAATATCTACATATATATCTAATATTCGATCAACAAATTGAGAGGTTTCATCTCTAACCTAATATCTCATTTTTCCATTGTTTTAACTGCATATTCAGTTGAAGAACAAAATCTCCAGAGGATTATAACACAGATATACACCAGCCAGCCTTAGTAAGGTTAGCATACCATGGAACATAACTGTGCATATACCTCACTGCACTACCACATTTCTAGAGGGGTACAGAAGGAGGTTTCTTTTGAAATTATACAAAGTGAACATATGTAATATCTTACTATGTCAGGTTGCAGGCCAGACCCTTAAAGCCTAAAGATGACAACACATGCCCATAAGAAATGGAACAGATTTTATCAAGTACTTTCAAAGGACAGACTCAAACTGAAAAGTGGCTTCAAGTTATATTAAAAAGCTTCCATGGCTGGGAAATGAGCCAAGGAATCTGTGTTTCTACAATACTTGTGCTGATGCCAGTGATAAATATTTGTGCAGTAATTTTCTTTCCTGCTTGAAGTATCTGAGCGCTTGTTTGAGGGTCTTAACAGACTACAGATAATTTCATCTTCCAGTGAACAAAAGATTCAAAATCAAATTATAGAGGTTACTACTAGAGTAAGAAAATTGAGAAAATGATATCTGAACTCAAAAATTAAAATGAACCATATAGAATTATCAAATGTGCAAATTACTGTGTGAGATTTTATGAGATTTATAAGGTAGAAGGTTAGAACTGCAGGTCATAGTATTCTTTTTGGCTCAGAAAAGGAACTGTGGCTTTCCCATATGATCTGAGACACAAAAATGATGAATTGGCAGTCAACTAGTAAACAGCTCTCCGGGAATTCTGGATTAACCCCAACATTAGATTTAAAGCCAAGGAACAGTCTTATTAGAGAACTTTATTAGAAAAATTTAGAGACATTCTGACTATGAGATTATTTTTGCTTAAGCATTCTTCCTATCTTATTCACTTATTGTAGAAATCCAGAAGATTAATCTACATAGCAAGAAACGTATATATATATATATATATGTATACGTGTGTGTGTGTGTGTATGTATGCATGCACTGTATGTAAAAATATCAAATTGAAAAATCATATGGAAACATGATCTTCCTTTTCTTTGTTGATGCAACTGTGAACAAAACCACTCTAATTCTGGCTGAAAGATTGAATGTCGGATTTTATCAGTACTGTAATCCTCATTAAGTTCTCAGACTAAAATGTGTGGTGCACAGAGGAATATGGTCAGCACTTCTGTATTTGAAGTTGGAGTTGTGGATATGTTCATTCAGCAAATTCTTGCAGCAGAAAAACAAACAAATTCATCAACATAAATGTCTGATTGCAATCCTGTTTGTCTTGGTTCTGCACAACAAGACATTTTTAGGCAGCACCTTCTCGTGTTAGGAAAAAGACAAGAGTTTTTCTTCTTCAGGTCCATTACATGAAATTAGTTCACTATGCCATCAATTAAAAGCAGAAGGGAACAAAATCAGTGTTCTGCTTAACTTCAGCAACTGTCCTCAAAATTATTATCTAAGGTTTCTATGCTTTTTGAATCCTACCAAACTTTCAGTTTAATCTGAACTACCTTATAGCAAGATCACTCACATTTATATCTCCCCCAAGCTATCAAGCACTCTTAGCAAACTAATTGATGATAAAGTAAACCCTCTCTCAATCAGGTTGCTCAGTAAAGTTGTTTTCATCTGCATTGAAAAACGTTATGTTTTTTGTCTCTGTGTGGGGTTCAAAAAACCAGGAATATTTGATTAACTACTGATCAGAGGTAGCATCATGGCAGATGAATATCACATACTTGAAGGTTTAACTTACCATCCTCAAATTAATGTGTTTGGGATGAGGGGAAGTAGGCATGGAAAGAGCTAGTGTATCAAGGTAAGCACAGCACACAAAGCAGCTGTGTACCTCACTGAGGCAAAAATCAAGATGTGTTGACAAGTAGCAGATATGGAGAGAAAATAGAGGATTGAGGTCAGGCTTCTTTTGCACCAGCTTCTGGGAACATTTCACAGTCATGTCTCTGTGCCTGAGCTCTGAATACTGACTGCAAAGATGGACAAATGATATTTCAAAGCATGAGATGTCATATAAAAGTCTTGGGTGGAAGTGAACTGCTTTCTTGGCCTTTTGAAATCATAGTTGCTTTTAGGTATTTCACAGATAGCGACCTGGAAGACTATCAGATTAATGAGCAAAGTAAAAGCAAAAAAGACATTGTACATTCAATAATATATGAACTATACATGAGACAACACAAATTTCTGTTTTTCTCAGTGCTATGGACCAGCATCAGCTTAAAGCCTTGACATTTTCTGAGGTGACTGGTGGTGACAGGCAGTTACCCACCAAGCTCTTCTTGCCCATGGCTCATCAGGGCAGGCCAGTTCTTCCTTCAGCTCACATGGCAGATTCTTTGCTACTGCAGGATGGCTGCCAAAACAGAACTTCATCATCAAGGAGCTCTTTCAGAAACTCTGAAAGAATGCTGTGAAATTTGAACTGAATACTGATAGAGACTAAGAGCCTTTTGGAGCATCAACAAAAATATCATCTAAAGCTGAACAGCCTTGTATTGGTTCTGTCTTATCTCTCCCTGCCAAATGAAATTGTATTGGTACACAAGAGAGACCTCAAAATGTGAAAGAAGAGAAAAGCAGAATGCAGACTTCTTTTTCCTTATGCCTTTCCAGCAGTTTCTATTAGTTCAGGTCCCTCAGAAATATGTGTCAAACTCTCATCCCTATTTGTGAGAAACTGCAAAACATAAACCACTCTAATTTCTAATACAGTATAATCCAAAAGCTACAGCAATGGATAGGCTCCATTCTATTTTCACATAAGAGAGCATGAGAAATTAAAGATGCATTTGAAGTCAAATCACAAGAGACATGGGTGTGAAGTAGGATGAAGTAAAAAAAAATCTTACATCTTTGCACATCTGGTCACAACTTTATAATATATTGCTTTGAAAATAGCTTCTCAGATCTTATTACCTACTTTTGCTATTGTATTTTTTTTCTGCTGCCCAACTAACTGACTGACTAGCTAGCTGTTATAAATTTATTTTGTTCTTTTTTTTTGTATGTTTAATCTACTATTTGGAAGTAGAATCTGCCTAAACATTTCTCTCCTATTATTTTTATTAGCTGCCTCTGTATAAGATTAACACAGATACGTGCACCCTTAGACAAACACATCCATAACTCAAAAAATAAACTATACTGCTAATTGACCTTCAAAGAGTTTGGAAATACTGATACCACTGAGCAAACTCCATACATGGAGATACTTCCTGCACTGGAATAATTTGGCCCATTTTTTGTTTTCCCATATTCCTGCAAGTTGGTGAACAGGGCAGTGCAGGAGGAAGCTCAGTGGATTGGTAAGGTCTCTCTGCCTGTTCTGGTATGAGTGGCTGCTGCTTTTTTTTGGGGGTACATAATACATACTTCTATGGATTCTGATGTTACTCTCTCCTGCTGAGCACTGACAGTGGTTGTTTAACAGATTATAATATCTTCAAATTGATCTCAATTTCTTTCACAGTGCTGCAACATTTATTATTAAGGATATTGATCAGTCAGGCAATCAATGTGCTGTGATGTTTCTCTCTGTTTCATTCCCCTCAAAAAAATTAAGTGCATGGCTACATAAAATGCAAATGCAAGTTTAGTCAGTTTTTGAAAATTCACTTCAACCTCTTAATAGGATGCCCACTGAACAGAAAGCTGTTTTGCTAGCACTAGCTCTATTTTCAGTGATAAAAAGCTGAAGGAACTAGTCTTTGGAAATGGTTTAAATTCTTATAAAAGCAATTCTATAATATGTAGAGGATAATAATTTTTATAATTAAAAAATATAAGGCATTTGTTTGCACAGAGATACTATACAGCTTCTTGGATATGTTGGTTTTTTTTCTGGTTTTTTGTTTGGTTTTTTTCCTTTTTTACACTGTTTTTAGCCAAAGAATTATTCAGTGAGTTCCTAAAGTGTAGCCTACAACATAAGTAGGCTCCCTCCTGTGTCTGCTCCAATAGTGGCATTCCCTCAGAGTAATAAATATTCTCTATATGGCAATTAGGTTTAGGCATGATTGTAAATGCAAAGTTCACAAGGTTGCCATTAATATTATCTTACATCCTCATTTCCTGTTGTCTTCATAGCTTAACATGTTTACTTTTAAAATAGAACATAATTAGCAAATCATATAGCTCATTTTTACTGAAAATAGCAGCTTGGTGAAATGCTTCTTATCATTTGGGGCTGACCTTCCCACAGACTGCATATCCTGGAACAGAGTATTGTAATAAGAGAAATCAGTTCTTTTGAATCTGGGCCAAAAAGTAATTTAATTTCTCTGGCTGCCCCCCTCCTTTCCAGCTCTTCTCCCCATCTCCCCAGTAACACTCACATATGTGAGTTGGAGTTAAGAAGTTGCAGTTGGTAAACAAAACAAAGACAAAAACTGCTAAGAAGTTAATGAAAACATCAGTAAGTCATAGCATCTGGATCTCATCATCCACCTCTGACGTAAGGAAGATGTCCAGATGTTAGCAGAACTGTAGCAGTTGAAATATTTTGTGAGCAAGACTCCTTCCAAACAATCAGATACAAAGCAGTTCAGCACTTTCAGCAGTTTTTAGGAATGTTTCAAATATATAGTGGTCTTTTAGATGTGCAAAAGGCCTGCTCAGTGCTGAAAGAACTCACGGCCTCAGGAGCTGGGTCTGGGGATTGTGAGCCTCTGCCTTTGGTAAGTGCACATGAATGTTCAAAGGGCAGGAGAAGATGAGGCCTCCTGGTTGTCTGTCATTAGCACAGACTTCTAGCAGAGACACAATGCTGCTTATCTCGTGCTATCCAGTGTTTAAGATGAGAGTTTAACAATTTCCACCATGATGAATTACAAAACTGGGCCTGGAGAGAGCAGGCCATAATTTTCATCTTTCTCACTCATTTTTAATCCCCATTTGACCACGTGTACCACATATAAGCCTGCATGCTGAAAAATATAAATTATGAGGCTGGTTTCCTAACAGGTGGTTGCCAGGTGTATTGCATCTTTCCTTCCACTCCTGTCAGAGCTGCCTGATGGAGCAGTGACATTTTTCACATTTGGGTGCTCATTCTCCACGTGCAGAGTTACACAATTGCTCAGTTCCTCTTGGACACGATTTGTGGACGGCTCTGGGTGTGCTCCCTTCCTCCTTGACCCATGCTAACAAAGAATCAGTTTGGGGTCCCCACAAAAACAGTGAAGTTATTTCTAAAAATTCCTAATTGCTGAAGTGTCTGGGGACTGGATTTTCTGCACATCCCTAAAATCTGAGGCAGGACAGGACACTGGCTTGCTGTCTGATTGCTGCAGTCCTAGAATTGGCTACAATGACTGCAGAAAAAAACAGAAAAATGACAGAAAAAACCAGAACACTGAAAAAGGGTGTATTTACATAATCTTCTCCAGCTGTTGTATTTTGAATGCATGAGGATTTTGTAGCAACCACTTTTACAATATGCTTAGTATACTGTGTTCTTCTTATTGTAAACTTTGACTAAACAGTGCCACTGTTGTTGCCTGATTAGAGAAATGATGGTGGAGCTCCATGAGATAAATGTTTAAAATTTCATTAATGGAGGAAAATGGGAAAGTCATATAAAAAGCTGTCCAATTGTTCGGTCTCCCAACAGTGCAATTTAGCTCAGTTGTATGAAAATATCTATTACAAATATACAAGGCGACAGAGTATGCACACATTCTCCTCTCTTTGAGAGCTTGAACCTCTTTTGGCATTAGACTTCAAATTAGAAGAATAAGAGGCTTGGAAACAAGACATTCCAGTAGCTGAAAATAAACACCAGCTTCACACTGGTGAAGCTTCACACAGGCACCTTCAACATTTTTTGGCACTTCTCTACATTTTCATGTAGAGAATAAGAAATTGAGAAACAGAATATGGAATAAAATCCAATGATGCATTTAATTCCCAGGGCTATTTTGAGTGAGTATTTTGACTGAAGGACATTGCCTTTAATGAATTACAGTCATTCCATGATAAAAACACCAATGCTAAAAAAGGCATACAATACAATACTCTAGATAGCTTATTGGAATTTAGTGCGGCAATATTTTCAAAAAATTAGACAAGTGTGTGCTATTTATGAAATGTATTACTTCTGGTTGCATTTGATATCTGAATTTGAAAGATGTGAAGAATAATAAGCTACAAGAAATGAAACTGATGTTTTCTCAAAAAACATGCTTACAATGTAAGCTTTTTTAGTAATTATATTGATAGCAGCAAAGCTTATGAGTACTCTCAAAGGGAGGAAACTGTGTATGGTAATGATATTTAACCATTCAACCAAAATAAATTATTAATAGTTTTTTTATTATTTTTGCACTGGGTGTGCTACCCTTGCTTTATTGTAGACATAGCTCCTTCAGTTATCAGACAATTGTTATTTACTGTTTTCCTATTTATTTTCCATAAATTATGCTCTATTTACAAATACCGATAAAATCAATAGTTGATTATGCTCTACATCATGGTAGGTGGCTAGGTTGAGTATTTATATAATAGCCTGAGTAAAGTACCAAAACTGTAGGAGATTTTCTCCAGATTGGGGGTCAGTAATTTCCTAAAAATGCTGATAGAGACAAACAGTGATATATCTGAAGCTATATTTCAAGTGCTCTTGGGCTCTGCAAAGTATCCGTTTTCTAAGACCTTATTTCACCTACACACACTATAAATCTTTCTCCAGTCTCAGAACAAAGCAAACACCTCAAGAAGTAATTTCTCTTCTGCGTGAGCATAAATTCTGAGGACAGTTGAAATGCAGTGCAAAATTCTTCACTTAACATGGGGCTTAAAAAAATTTGAAAGGATAAAAATTCCTTTCTTTCCTTCCTTTACTTGCTATAAACAGCTACAGACATGCTTTGAAGTATAAGCAATATCTGAGAAATGTTTAAGAATTATTAGATATTTATACTCACAGACTTCACAATCTGTACATGAGTATGTTTTAAGGCATCAGAGGTAAGAGGAAAGTGTAAGAGAAAACAGCAATTATAAATCCACTGGAAATACAGGGATGTTGATAATGGAGAACAAATTAGGCATCAACAAGAAGAGAGAGAATGCGGCAGATGCACACAATGTTCCTTGCCAAGTCCAACAAATTGATAATGGCCAGTAGAACGAAAAATTAAATAGTGGTATAATTTTAGCTAATCATGATAAATTAAAGAATAAAAGGTCTACCCAAAGGGCCTTGCAGAAAATTTTTCATTAAGAGACTCAAAAATAACCCAGCCGGTACTAAAACCATGAAAACTAGATGGAAGTTGACTGATAATCTTCTAAAAGTAATCTAAATGGAAATGAATTGTTTGATGGGATTACTTTTACACCAACCCCTGAGTTCCCTCTTTGGCTATATCTTTAGCAATAGCTTACAAGGACATACAGAATCATTCTGGATGACTCAAGTACTAGCAAAGTAGGCATAATGAGAATTGGTCTGTAACAGATCTTGGAAATTGAGTAATTTTGATTTCTTTGGCAATGAACAGAAAACAAAACCAATAAAAACAATGGCAGCAAAAGCCCTCTTAAGTAGGCTAGAAGGTACAAATTAAATACATTCCTGGAGTAAATACAATATTGAGAAATTTTAGTGAACTTTAAATTAGAAAAAAAAAAGACAATTGAACATGAGACTTGGTAAGTAGGAAATAAACAATATAATTTCAACTAGAATAGCTGAAAGTTTATTTTTAAAATACCAAATAACAAAATTTTTACCCCAGGCTTTCAATGGCTAAGCTTCTGCAGCAGAACTATCAGTAATTCATCAACCTCAGACTACCTACACATTCTTTTTTTTGTCTATAATACCAGAATTTCAGAAGACAATGTAACTTTTGCACCATAAAAAAAGTCCCTTAATTTAAGACAGGCACATTAGTAGTCAGTTGTATTCATGCATCATTCCAAAATATGCCGGTGAAAATGTAAAAGCCAGGATCTTTAGTGATGTTGTATGGTGTACATAATGGCTCTTAGTACAATGCAGATAAATGCTACATTGGGTGATGTAAATTCAGAGAACAGTGAAGGCACTAGGAGAAATCTGTCTAAAATGTTTTGAGGGTGTGTGCCTCTGAGAGCTGAGAATGATGCTTCCTGTTCTGTGAAAGCTCACTCTGTGCTGCTGCCCTTGTGCATGAAATCCTGGTCTCTTTGGGAGGTCTGTCCACTGAAGAAGCCAGAATGTTCTTTTCTTCCCAGCTGAGGATGTGGTCTGACATTAGTAAGGGGAATTAACTGGGAACTCCAATTCTATTTCTTGTGAATGCAGTAATAGGAAAAGTTACCACTTTTATATTGCCTATTTAGAGGCTCTGTCAACTTAAGTCTTCTTCTCTCCTTAGTCCTTATTTTTTGCTGGTCACTCTATTATCTGTTACCCCAAATTTTTTCTCAATTCTGGTGGGCATTTTAGATGTCCCAGAAATTGAAAATATTTAATGATTTACCTAGTGAATAATTTTCTACATTTTAAGATCTCCAGATATGACTATATACATGTGTCTAGATGTTCTTTTTCTCTGTAAATCAAGAAGGAGGAAAAAATACAGAGTAGAAAACCATGATCTGTGCTGCTATGATGTGACTGTGATGAGCTGCAGCTCACTGCTCCTCAGGATAGGTATTTTATTTATAAATATATACCATATTCATATGCTATACCAAATTTATACAAGAGTAACAATGTACCATAATATGGAACAATAATATACCATATTTATATGAGTGTGCTCCACCCCAGCAGGCTGAATCCCAGGCAGCTCTGCCATGTGATGAGACAGCACAGGCAGTAACTCAGGCCTGGTGCTGGGGTTTGAAAGCAGCATCAGGATGCTGCTCCACAGTGCCCAGTATGGGAGAGCACACAGAGGTGACCTGAGAAGGCAGTCTGCATTCATTTGCATTCCTTTGCTACACCCACTCAAAATCAAAGTGTTTTCAGCTACAGTCAATTAATTCCATGCAGTTTTAACATTCCATGCAGCATCTCAAACATTTCGGATACCTTCTGTACAGGACTATTGCTGACTTTCTTTTGTGTCAGTAAGACTATATGATGATAGAATCTTAGAATGATAGAGTGGTTTAGGTTAGAAGGGATCTCAAAGATCATCTAGTTCCAGCTCCCTGCCATGGGCAGGGACACCTTCCATTAGACCAGGGTGGTCAAAACCGCATCCAGCCCTGTCTCAAACACCTCCAGGGACAGGGAGCAACCTGTGCCAGTGCCTCATTACCCTTATAGCACAGAATTTCTTCCTAACATCTAGTGTAAACCTACTGTCTTTCAGTTTAAGTCCATTACCCCTTGTCCTTTCCCTGCATGCCCTTGTGAAAAGTTCCTGTCCAGCTTTCTTGTAAGCCCCTTTTAAATACCGGAAGGCTGCTACAAGGTCTTCCCAAAGTCTTCTCTTCTCCAGCCATTCTTATCTAATGGAAAAAACGCTTTCTATGATATATTTTCTACTTAGGAAGTAGATAGTACTCCCTGTTTGATGATTATATCAAATTACATTTCATGAAGTGCTATTTCTGTGTGCAGGCTAGAAGGATTTTTTGAAGGCAAAACATTTGCTTTGTCTTGAATATTTCATGAAGAATGCATATTTCAGATTTTCTTCTTTCTTTTGCAAAGAATGTGTTTTTTTAAAGGCGTGTCCTGATAACACAAATTGCTGATCTAAGAGCATTTCTTCTTTCAGTGTCATGACCCTTCTTGACCATTTTCAGGTAGTCAGCAGTTTAAACTGCTGATATCCCAGAGAACAAACAGAACAGCAACACAACTTGCTGTTTTGTTTCTCTCCCTGAATCTCTGTTAATCATGAAGTATTTTCTGGAATACACCCTGATATCTACTCTAACTACCTACTTCTTATTGGGAGTTTAGCCTGATTTTTAGGTTTTCTGACAGACAGCAGCCCAAATATACTAGTGGACTGACAAGTCTGTATCACCAGCACAGCCTGGAAAATGAAACTGTCACAGTTTTTAAGGGTCCTCTAACATCTAAGCCTTGTATTGATAAAAACTGTGATGGCTCATAACCAGCTGCCAAGTAGAATAAAAACATGCCAACCCTTATCAGTGCAGCTAAAGGGGCTAAAGGGTTCACGTTCACTCCCCGTTTCTAGGAATGTGACAGAGTCTCCAGAAATATAATTAGCAGTTGTTTAGCCTACAAATATTTGATAATCATATGCAAGGTTAAATATATACATTTATCAAGTTCTCTTTGTATCCTGATAAAATCTGCATACTTTCATATGTAGGTCACATTCTAAAGGTATAAATTACATATCATTAAATGCTTTCCTATGTCAGCTGATGAGAGGGAAACAATTTTATAGAAGACAGTTGGTAGCAGTTGTTGTATGTGGACACAGGCCAGAGGTACTTGGACTCTGTTGATGCAAATGCCATCCTGAACGTAATGATAAATTAAAAAGCTCACTTCAAAGCATTCACATAAACATCTCCAGCAGGTAGAATGGCAAAGAATCTCAGGATAAACAAGTGTCCAGCTGACCAGGCAGCATGTAGATTAAACAAAGGCTGACTTGGCCCCACTGGCTTCCCTTTTATAGATTTGTGTAATATGCATGCCCTTTCTCTCAGAATTTCTTTCCTCTCAGTGCTTCTTCCAGTGGAGTTTCAGCACTGCCCTGAACATCAGGACCTGTGTTGTGACTGCTGCAACATGTCTTGCAATGGTTAAGGCTACCAAAGAATCCCAGTTTTATAACACACTTTTGAGATATGAAGTGGACTGTCTGCCCAGTTCTGTTTGCTGTGAAGAGAGGTTAATGTCCAATGCTTTTATGACACTGCCATATTTATGACCACCTACAAAGCACTAAAGTAAATATGATGCCCCATCTCCTGTGACCATGAGCTTTTACTGTATAACAGTGTAAAGCTGAATTCCTCTGCCTAGGAAACTCACTCTCCTTTGCCATCTATGGGAATAGGCACAGAATTAATCCAGTCACTTATACACGTGGGCAAAGCAAGGTTTTTATGAGTAGATCTAATTCAGAGCAGATTTTGCCCACGTGTTTCTTTATAGGCAATGACCACTCACTGCCTGATTACCCAATGTAATCAGTTTTGGAATCAGTACTCAACTGAATGTCTGTTATGCACTTAGCTACTCTTATTTCTGCAAAACGTAAACTCAGGAGAGTGATGTAAAAGTTCAGTTTACATTAGTAAGCCATAAAGTCTGCCTCTTGGTCATCTCATCCGATCTTATCATTATTCACATTTCTCCTCTCTCCTTCCTTCCCCCTGGAATAAACCACCCCCACTGTAAGTATACAAACAAACCAAAACAATCCCTCTGGCAGTCACACCCATTGTGCATTTCTGCTGCCTTTTTTGAAACCTCTAAATGCTGCAAAATAAAAGTAGCAACCTCAGCAGGGTGAATGAGAAGCATTCATCTAATAGACAATAAGAGAAGAGAAAAATAAAGTGAGTTAAATTATCTTCTTCTCCAGCCCTCTATTATGTTCTGCCCCCAGTTTTTGAATATTTGCAAGTCAAAATAAAAATGTGGACTGAAACTCTATAGATGGCTGGTAATTTATATCTCAGAAGCCTAGCTCTGGCATACCTGATACTCACTTGGAGCTCACAGCACTGAAATCCTTGCCAGAGGAAATACCAGTAATTGCTCAGTGCACAGCCCAGATATTCCAACTCACACACTCCTTGGCTACAAAACGCTCCGTAACGCAACTCACTGAAGCACATCACAGCAGTGAAGCACAAGGTCTGACCTAACAGCAAAATAAAATGCTTCAGCACACTTTAGTCTGAGGAATTTGTGCCATAGTACTGAACCAAAATTCACTGCTGTTCTTCTTTTAACCAAAGTTTGTCTCATCTAGTTAGAGGAGCACACACAGTTCCACCCTAGGCACAGCACAGATGTAACATGACACACAAACAAAAGGCTGGAGAAATACTCAGAGGCTACAGCGACACAAATGCAAATGATACCTCTTATTACTGTCATAGATTTTGATCCCTTATGAATTTTAAAATATCTTTATGTAATGTCCTTCTCACCTGCCAGTCGTCTGTCTCTCGTGTTTTTCCAGATAACATCCAAGGCTCTAGCAGTGGAGTCCCTGATATGATCACTGAATGATCTCCTCAGAGGGGCTTTCACCGGGTGATGCATAATGCAGATCGATCACACATCCAGGTCAAACGGCTGTAGCTTAGCCCCAGGAAAAAGGGCATTCTCTGCCGAGGATCTGTTTGGATTCCTCTTTGCCAGGCAGGCAGGTTGTTACTTTATATAATTTGTCATCAGCCTTGTGGAGCTTTCCCTTGAAGAGTCAGGCATTGCAGTTCTCACTGCGGATGCAGGAAAGCTCAGACTGCAGCCAGCCTACTGGAAAGCTGCCAAAATCTTACATCTGGAACAGTTTACAAATGAGCTAATGATACAGTCATTTAGATTTGGGGCTTTATTTGTGGATATCTATAGGATTCTAGCTTCCTGTTTGATCAAATAACTTACCAGGCACATACTTGCATGCTCATTTATTAGGATAATATTTCCCTGCTTAGCTGATATTTCAGGTAATCTTTCATGTTTGGACATGAAAAAGGTAAGAAATAGAAGAGAGATAAAGTAATTTTAAATATCTAGAGATCGGGTATTTTATTTTGTCACCATATTTTTTTGCATTTTACTCTACTTAAGGCAGAGAATAGAGCCTGATTCTGAGTTCCCTATATTTAGTACTTCATGACACACACCAATGAAAGGAAATAAAAAAATGAGAGGAAGAGGGGAGATAATAAAAAAGGAGAGGGAACTAAGCCCCCACACTTTGCTGAGTGGAAAGATAAGTTCCCATATGAAAAATATTTACCAATGTAACTGAGATTAATAGTCACAGTAAATGAAGCCATTTGACCTTGCTTATTTTGACCTTTTTAATTGATTACTGTGTCCTGTGGCTTCCCTGAGGGAGAAAGGGAGGAAAAAAGGAGTGCCTGAGACTCTCTTTCCTTTTTAATACTATGTGGTAATGTGTGAAGAGATGAGAGATACCAGTTTAAAAACCTAATACCCTCCATTACATGGGAAAACAAAACCTGTCAAATAAAGTTGTCTACACCTTCATTCTGCAGGTAGTCCTTAACTTTTTTTTACAGCAACTACAGTAATTAATATTAGATACCATTATTTTCTTTAGAAGTATTACATTAGAATTGATTGATTAACTTGTTGCAAGGTTGGCATAGAGACCAAATTACAGAACTGAGAGTTTTAACCCTTAACAAAGGGATTTTCATTCCCTTTGAATTTCTTCCTAAAACAAAAGTTTTTCTTTTCATAACATTAAAAAATTTATTTCACACTTTCTTATTTGTTGTTATTTTTTTCTGTTGTCTTCTCAGTTCCCTTCATTTTCACTAGTCATCATTTCCTTTAAGAGAAATAATTATCTCACTCTGACAATGAAATGAAATTTATGAGATTTGCGATAGTGTAACTGAGGGAATAACTGGCTCATCATCTATTTAATGCAGATCATAATTTCTTCCCATCTAGGCCTTAGTCTTTTATCTTTATAGAGCATCTGCAAACACTAATGTCCTGTGTGTGTCTTTGAACAAAACAGCAGTGAGTGATCTCTATAGTTTGCTGTTGCTTTCCTCATTATCCCCCTCCTTCTTTCTGAGACCGGATGGAGAAAGAAGCAGCCAACTCTCCAGAGAAATTCAATATGATAACACACTCTTGCATGTTTGTGGGTTTTTTGTTTGTTTTTTTCCTTTTTTTTTTTTTTTTTTTTTTTTTGTGTGTTTTGTTTTTTTTCTTAATTATTATTCTTACAAAAATTCCTGGTAGAGCAAGTGTAATGCTTGCACAGGCAAATCCTGACAGAGGCTTACCTAGGCAAATGGTGACATGATGACCAGAGCACAAAGTATCTGTTTTGAAACATGTACACTCTGTTCAGATGAGATTTGCTGTTGTTGCTATTAATGAACAGCTCAGAAGAACATTATTCATTTTTAAATGAAGATGCAGTAAGCGTTAACTTAATCAGGAGCTGAATTTCTCTATTTTAGAAGGCAACAAGGGTGAAGACAGTCTCAACATGGTTTTAACTACCACTGGCCATGTCTACATTGCCAGTAACATAGCCCAGAAAGAATGGATTTATACAGAAAAATAAATGGTGCCAAAGTTTTGACACATCTCAAGGTAGAGTTGCTTTGAACTATGTCTACCTGCATCTTGTGACCTGAATGATTCCTCGGTGTTTCATGAGTGGGTTGGAGATCACTGGCACACTACCAGGGTGCATCTTTTGTCTTGGTTTCATTTGAAACTCATGCAATTCATTTGCTCCAAGACTGCTTGGAGATATGAACCAAAGAGTGGTCTTGGGGGAGCCTTTTGAAAATCATGTGCCTAGTCTAGGCTCCAATGTCAATAAAAATATGCAGACCATTATTCATTTTAGAAGCTAAAACAACTTTAAAGAATTTAAAAATAAAATCAGCAACATACTTATATTTCTAATTAGGGTTTGATTCTTTGAGAGTTACTGTGAGTTATATTACACATGTTGACATAAATATATTTAAAATATTTAAAACAGTTCTTACAATCTGCTCAAGAAAATGGTCTGGAAATTGGCAAAGGGCAAAGGAGGAATAAACTGTAATGAAGCAGAGAAATACTGCTAAAAGTGTTTGTTTGTGTGATGCTACAACACAAATAAATAGGTAATTTAAGTAAAATTGTGTAAAGAATTAAATGTCAGAAAATTTTTAATGGGTCATGTGCAAGTAAATAATTAGATATAGATAGGCTAGAAATATGGATAGAAAATTAAGGACATTAATTTTAGAAAAGAGTAGACAGACATATAAATGGAGAATACAGTTAAAAGCAAATACATATGATCAGCAAAGGAAATCTGAGATTCATGATATCCAATACAGTCACAAAATGAGGAAAGAATTTGCTATGCAATATGAAAGCACATGACTTTTAAGGATTTTTAAAATCATGTTAAAAGATGGTATCAGGGCAGAGCTGTGCTGCAATCTCCATTCTTGCATCATTTAAAAAATGCCCCTTGAAGAACAATACACTCAGTTTTGCTCTGCACCTCTCAATACCCACATGATGCTGAGAAAGCATCCATGAGCCAGGCAGCTGATGGCAGCAGGACCACTCCTTGACAGTGACAAGGAGTTCTGTGCTGTAAAACACCCATGTGTTCAGGGAAAAGCTGCTGAGCTGCCACAACCACTGTGCCATTATTCAATACTCTTGTTGAGAGCCCTACTCTGAATCTCAGGCAAGCTCCCCCCACGTTCCCAGTTGCTACTGCCCAAACAATGTCTGCTTATGTGGAGATATTTTCCATTTCAACTCAGGCTTGTTCCTGCTCCCCTTGAGGGTGTAGCTGTTTTCACAGAGACATCTACCTGAATCACAGGCCTGCAGTTACTTGCAGATTGTTTGTGTGGAAGAACTTCAATTTCTCTGGTAAACTCGTGCTTACAGTCTGAACTGGGAGAGGGGGGCATTGGTACCAAGTACAGATAGTACAGACCTCACCAGGAGAATAATTGATGTTGATCAACATGAGTGTACTAGATTAATTTGTTCTTAAACCAAACAGCTAAACTGGAGCACTGCGAATGACATTAAGGGCAAAAGGTTTTAATGTTGAGATTTACGGGTTGGCAAGGAATGTATTTTTAAAGAAAATGGAAAATGTTTTGCTGCTCTATTTGACAGTGTACTGGAAAATCTCCTGAAAACAAATACCCTTTCTGTAACTGGGAAAATGCACCCTTCCATGTCTTACATCTACAATTCAATTAGCTGGATACAGATGTTACAGCAAAATGCATGCAAAAATAAGCAAAGTCCTAAACCACCAACCAGAGTCTAGATAAAATTTATAATGCAGCTCTATCTTTTGGCTTCACTGTGTCTGGAAACTTAAGAATGACCACAATCAGACACAGGTTTTTGTATTTGAATAATTTTGTATTTGAATAATTTTGGTGTTGACCACAGTCATAGTGCAGTCAATACTCCAGCTACCTTCCAGAATATTTTCATTTTGTTCAGTGTTTTCTGTTTAATGGCTGAGATGAAAAAAATACACAAAAGAGTAAATTCTTAAAAAAGGGATGGGTCAACAAAGATGTGTGCTGAATCAAAAATAATATGAGGGGAATCTGAAGGAGAGGGCTCTGTTGCTGACACGAGGGGGTTGCAGCAGGTGGTGTTAGGGAGTGAGGTGATAGTACACCCTCAGGAGAGAGACATCTGCCCACTTCATGCATGAGGAGCAGCATGCATGCCCAGGAAGAGTCTTTGTGTAATTCCAGAAGCAAATATTTACAGGGACCAGACCCTACCCTCCCTGCCCTGCCAGCCCTCCCAGCAGCTCAGACCAGCTCCACCCCTGACCCTCCCAGGGCAGTGTCCTTCCTGTCCCCCAGGCCTGGCCTGCCTTGCCACTGCAACCGCTGACTTCTCACACTTCTTGTTTTGGAAATATTTTTAGAAACCTCTTGTCAGCATAAGCAAAGCTGTGCCTCTCCAGTCTTCCTTTCAAGGCTGAATCTACTTGTAAAGTGCTGCTTGTCGTTCTTGAACACATAATTCCCAAACCAGCCAAGGGCAGGAGGCAGAGGCTAATTCCCTCTAACCTTACCCTTGCTCAGCACTTCCAGCTGAAGGACCTACGCTTGCCGAACCTATCTGTCCTTTGTCCTTTACTGGTTCCATCCATTCTCTGGTCTGCAAACATAGTACCAAAGACCAGACAAAATGCATTGGGTACTAGGATGGACAGGAATGGTGATATTGTTTTTAGTTCTGGCAACTGAGTCCAGAAATAAGCTAACAATTGCACAAGCCTCATGCTCTTCAAGCTTGCTCTAAAATGCAATGACTTCCCCTCTGACTCTTCATCAATGTGAAAATTCTGGTGTATATCTCTGGCTCTTCTGCATGATTCTGGCCCCTTGAGTCTGGAAGGATGTATGGATCCAAAATAGGCACAACCAGTCAGAGATACATATTTTTTAAACATGATGCCAGTTTGAGCTTTGCTGTGGCTTGTCTACAGACTGAAACAAATAGTGTGGCAGATCCAGAGCTCCTTTGCTGAGTGGTTTGCAGGTTCATGCCTGATCTGATGCATGAAAACATCTTTCCCCTTGTTAGAGAAACAAAGAATTCCATAATTCTCCAAAAGTATCAGAAAACAAAAGAATTATTCAGAATCAGAATTTTTGATCTAATTAAAAAAGGCTGTTGGGCACATGACATGTGTCATTTTTTCATGTCTCAGATGTCTCTTAATGCTGTCTAGGAGACCAGGCTGGGAAAGAAGCACTTTGAATTTTGAATTTTACTTGTGCTGCTTTCCAAAAGAAAATCTGGTTCTGCAATATTTGCAGTATCTGAGAAATCTGATATGTAGCAGGTTGAGAAGCAGCCACCAATCAGAGTGAACTGGAAAGATTTAGAGAAATTCCTATGGAAAGACATGGAAATAAAATGTATTATGTTAGAACATAAACATTTCAGTAGAAGCTTGACAAATCTCAACAAAGTTCTTCATATGACAAAGCCACATTTTGATTCACTTGGATTTGTTTTTTTTTTTTTTAATATCTGTTTTCCAGTTAGGTAAATTAAAAATATCCAGAAGTTTCATTTAGCACATAGGTGTCCTTTTGTGTAAATATCTGGGCAATTTATCAGTCCATGGACTGAACCCTGTGTGTCCCACCATATTTTGCATTCAGAAAAGTGCCCCTTTGACGCCTGTCAATGCCCTGGTGTTACCCTTTGAACAGCCTAGGGGCTAAATGGGTGCAGTCTGGAGAAGAGATAGTAGACCATGAGAGAGTAGGCCAACAGAGAAAGTCTCCTGACTGCCGTCCATGATGTCAAGGGGCACTCTCAGGGCATCTCTGCATTCCCCTTCCCTGTGGTAGGAGAGGGATGGAGAGGCCCCAGGGACAATCACTTTCTCTCCAGGTGACTGCAATTGCCTCTGTGCGCACTGCTTTTGCAAGATGTACATGCTTTTTAACTTCATGCCATGGTCCAGATCTGCATTTTTGAACAACAAGGGTGTATAATTTTAAGAAAGAAAATGCTCCAAATCCACTCACCCCAGCAGCAATACGTGATGGAAACTACAGGTGTTGTTGTTTTCATGAACTTTTTGATGTCTTAACCTTGAGGCTTTCTTCTGGTGGAACACTGAGAAGCTCATGTAAAAATATCTACCTTAATTAGCTTTTGTTGTGAGTCAAATACATACTAATGGGTTTATAAAAACTGAGTAGTGTAGCCTTCTAATATACATCCATGAGTCTCAAATTAAATGTGATCTCAAATAAATATTAACAATCTCCATGGTGTGATTATGGCCCTGCTTTGTAAACAGCCCCACTGCTTAATTAGAGCTCTGTGCACTTCAAAGTGCAAGCTTATCTGGCTGTTTCTGAGCTGCTGTCTCACTATCACTGTGTGCTCCAAGAATAATAAATAAACCAACACAGGAACGCAGAAAGCATTCCTAATCACAGCCATAAATACAAAATAATAATTAACTGAATAACATGAAAGAAAGATGCGCTTCCAGTTTCATTTTCACATCATTCCATTTTAACCTGTTTTTAATGTAACTGATTATAAACTATTCTTATGTTATTAAAAAAAAAAAACCAACCCACAAGTTCTGCCCCTGCAGCAAAATCTTTTCTGAAGGACTGCATATTGAAGAAAAAAAAAAAAAAAAGAGACATTAGTGCTTGTGCCATAGTTTAAAATTCAAATGAGAAAGGAAGTGCTAAAGCTTCATTCTGTTTAGCCATATGTGAGGCACCTGCTTAGAGAAGTTTATGGGAGTATTAATCTATGGGAGTGTCCAAACACTTCCAAATATCTAAACTTGAGCAACAGAACTGTCTTGGTTATAAAATAGTTGATGGCAATGAGCAGTGAACTGAGATTAGTTTTTAGCATTAGCCATGTGTTAGGCTTCACCACAGCAGAAGATTATTAAACAGCATTGTTTCTCCTTCCTTCAGTGACCTGACAGGCAAAATGCCCATACATAGCTTGTTGTTAGCTGAGTAATACATTACAGCTTCACTGGTACCATCACTGGAATTAGAGCAGGATGAATGCAATTTCATAGAATAAAAGGCATGGCAGAAGGTACTTCTTTCTTTCCAATGGAAATGCAAATTAGGCTGTATGTGAAATTGCAGTAGTAGAAAAGTACAGATTCCACAAAAAAAATATCCCCAAACCCCAAAGCAAAACAAACAGCCCAAAACTTCCAAACCCCCCCCCCAACTCACTATTGTTACTCCCTATTTAAAATCTTCTCTGCCATCTTCTTTCATGATTGGAAATTTTCCTTCCCTCTCTTCTGTTTTTTCTCTTTTCCACTCTCTCTGCTCCTCCTGGTCATACTAAGATGGTGTTTACTTGGTCATACTGAGATGGTAAGTTACTTCAATTACAAATCCTCCTCTTCAGACATCTCTCGTACAAAATGGCACAATAAGATATCAAAGAAATAAAGCCTTTGAGCTTGTCTGCAGTGACCAGCACGAACAGTGACTGTGAACAGAGCAGATTTGGTTCAATGAGTTCTATATCATCTAAGGGTGGCAGACTGGTGCCTGAGCACAGAGCAGGGAGCAGAAGGGGAGAGTGAGGAGTGTTATGTGAGCTGGACTCATGGAAGTCAGAGGGTGAGCAGGGAGATAATTCAGAGTACAGAGATCATTCTGAACAGAGAGATCAAAGAGCGGCAAGAAATTTTAAATCAAAGAGAAAGTCTCAGTGCTTGCAGGGAAAGATGGAAAATGCTTATTCCTGAGAAGATTTAGTGAGATTTAGGGGTCTCATGTAAGTCATCTTCAATTATCTCTGCCCTGTGTAATGTGTGTTTTATTAAGTGATGCAAAGAGGCAGAGCTGTCTTCCTGCCTTCTCATCCCAGCTGCTGCCACTGCAGTACTGTGAAGCACAATCTCTACAGAAGGTTTGTTACTGTGAAGACAAGCAGGATATAATAGCCATCCCTGCATTGCTGGTTTGTGACCTCAGTGGTAGAGAAAACAGTAGAAAGACCAGAATTTTCATAGGGAGCAATGACATAGAAAGTAGGATCTGAATCTAAACTTTCAAATAGGTATTGGACAAAACGTTAAATAAATTTCAAGATTTCACTAGTTAAGGCACTGCTGTACAGTTTGTTAATGGTAACTTCTCCTTGTGTCATTTATGTAGTTAAATTGGGGATCTATTTTTAAAGGTGCTTAACTTCCTTTGACTCTGGGTGTTTCTGTTTGAGGTATCCACCATGCTTTAACTCTGTCCTGGAGTTGTTTGTGGCATGCCTTCTTTGAGGTGCTTTATCTTGTGTATTCATATTAAAGCCAATGTTTTTGGGAAATGAATGAGACGATATGTTATTTTCCTGACATTGAGAAATTCTAAATACTTGATAGTAATTTGGTACGGCAATTTGCTTTTTTGTAGACAAATTCAATTTTCACCTTTCTGGAAGTTCATTTGTTGTAGCCATTGGCAAGCCTCTGAGAAATAATATTTCACAGCGATTCTGCAACCTTGGATGTTAGTGACCAACAGCTCAGAAGATATTTTCTCTCCAGAAGATATTTTTTCTCCTCAGCTGGGAAGTATTTGCAAACACAGCTGCAGGCTGCTGCCAGCCCTGCAAAATGAATGAGAGAACCTGTATCTCCCACGCTTTTACTTTCTCCACCTTCACTTCACAGAAGGCTGGAAAAGGGTTGGTCCCTCATGAAATGTTAATACAGAATGAGAAAGTGTTGCTAGGGTCAAGAGGGAGATGGGTACACATTACTTGGTGGAGAGACAAGAACACAGAAAAGAGACAAGGGGAAGAGAGTGTCTGTCATCTACTGCAGTTTTAATTGTATGCTTACATTTGGGAGTTAAAATTCAGCCACTACATAGCTAGTGAGAACTTATCTTTGAGTTCTGCTCGGATGGAATTAGATAAACACAGTTTCAATCAATTTCCTTCTCTGCACTGAACATTTTTTTTCCAGAACATTAGCTGCAATTAGATTACTTTTTCTAAAAAATAAAAATTCAAAAAACAAATCCATTATTTTTCCAAGTGTTTAATGCAATTTTGTAGGATGTCTTTCTTCTGGGGTTTCTTATTTGAACTGAAATCTTGCTGACGACAAGTTCTAATGCCTAGCCTTTAAAAGATAAAGAATCTAATATTTTGCTTTACCTTTTCTAAGTTTAATATATCACAGATGCAAGTTGAAGCTTTATGGGGACTATGTCAAATATAATTATCTGGAAGATTAAAGTAATCATCATCTCAACTGAAACATACATTCTGTTTTCCATAAGTCTTGTGAATACTGAATGTACACAACATACCATAAAAACTTACAAAGGAAATCTAAAACTCTAACTAAAATTGTAATTGGATGCTAATGTTTCATATTTACTCCACAAAGTTAGCAACACTATTAAATGAGGTTTTAATAAGACACTCTGGTTTGCTATTCTGGGAACAGGATTTCTCCATATCTCTACTTAATTAATTTCACAGCTAATCATCAAAAATTGCTTCTGCATGAAATTTGTTGTTCTTGCTGTCATCTCTTTTCAGCCATGACATATCTGCCCTCTGGAGTCCCACTGCAGCACATGGAAAATCTTCACTTAGAGTTCAGGTTATGACACTTGTATTTGAAGGCTGGCTGTGGAAAAATAGTGAGCTTGGACTAGATAGCTGGGGAAAAGGAGGTTGACAGAATACAGCAGTATTTAGTCTGTCTTTTATGTCCTGAGACTAGTTACTGGCTAGCACCTTGAATTCTTTTAGTAAGTAATTTTATTGGTATATGTTTAGCAAACTGTAGACTTCACAGTCTCAAAAGCAAGGTGAAAATGTGAACCTTGTGTTTGTAGGGCTGGCAGCCCAATTTGTATTTTGCTGTATCTGACCTAATATTTTTCCATTGTCAAGTAATTTTGAAAATATACGTATATGGTGGCATCCCCATATGATGAAAATTATCTGCTCTGCTCTTCTTCAGTGTGAACATACTTTTGTCATTTCTTGTTAAAAAGATACCCAGTTGATGAAGTAGGTTACATAGGAGAGCCCAAAATTCTATTTACCTTCTGTAAACTTAAAGTTTTTAGAGATGTCATTACAATAGTGAGTTTATGCAGTTCTTAAATAAAATAAGAAATATGAGTCTTGTACTCAGGTTCGATGAAAGATATTAATGGCTCTGAAAGAATCCAAATTAGGCCTTGAAAAAATGTATTTAAAATAGCTGCATCACATACATGGAAAAACTACTTACAGATCTTGATGTGCACTAGAATCAAGTAAGTACAAGTGTTTCTTTAAGTGCTTCATAGCAGAAGGGGGGAGGGAAGCAATGAAAGACCGGGTGAAATATAGGAGAAGTTACTTCATATTTATGAGTAGATGATGTAGAAATTCCTTGGAAAAATGTGGTATTTAGAAGAAGGGAATAAAACATACCCAAAGAAGTTGAGGAAGAAAACAGACAAGAAAACGAGGTTTACACCTGAGATTGATAGGTTAAACTAATATTTTAAAGGCATATTTATTAAAAGTAAGGTATTGCTGTAATGGGGAAGGGATGACGTCAAATATTTGACTGAGAAGTGTGGTAAATATATGTAATTTCTTCTTTATTATTTCTGAAGTTTTCGTCATAAATTTTTTATGTATCTATACTATAAAAAATAACTATTATTTACTTTCTCAGTATTTCCATAAAGAACAACCAGACATACTCTGTTTGGCACAAATGAATTGCTTCTCAAATGCAGCATGTAGTTTTAATTTCTCAAGTACCACAAAGTCATAAACAAGTTTTGAAGGAATTCAGATAACAGCAACAAAAATTATTAAGGAGCTAGAGAATTTCATTTACAAGAAAAGATGAAAACCTCTTCTGCTCAGCTAATAATGCTAGGGAAGAGCAATGATAAGAGCCAATAAGTATTTAAAGCATGAGAGCATCAAGGAAAGTGTGGATGTGTTTTAAAGTGGTACAAGGTTTCAAAACACTGACTTGGTACTGGGGAGAGTATTGTGTTTGTGTATGTTTTTCCTCCAAACTAAGGCTAATTAATTTGTGGAGCTTATGTACAGACAAAAACCAAAAAAACCCCAAAAAACCAAAAAAATCACATGTATGGACAAAGGAAAAAATCCTGTGGAAATGTAAAACAGAATGACACGTCTATCAGCTGTGGTGCAAGTCTTCAATGTAGTATATATTTCAACATAGGAGTCAAAAAGATAAACATTGAAAAAATATGATTAAATATGACACATGAGCAGAATATAATGTTAGGGGAAGTATATATCAGTACCACAGAACATACCTTCTTTAGAAAGAACATCTTCTGAAAGCAGGTTTGCTTTGCTCAGAAAGTTTTGTAGTTCCCTGATAACCTGCTACCCCTACCCTGTGAAAAAGGACGTGGTATTTTTACATAAAATTTGTCAGATCAAAACTTTATTCAAGTTTAATTACAGCATCATTGGATTTTTTTTTTGTTTGAATCAGCTCAGCCCTGTTTGTTGATACGGCAACTTTCTGAAGGCATAAAGAATAAGTGTGTCTTTAGGAGATATTTGAAAGATATCCAGGAGATTTTTTTGAATGCCATTGGTGTTCTGTAGCACTTTATGCATAAGAACCAAAATAAGGAGAAACATTAAAATTTCTCAGAAGATACAACAAAATGATGGTATGTTTAGATGTAAAAACTTAGATGTTGCTAAATTTTTTCAATCCGAACTTAGTACTCTTTATCAAGTACTAAAAAATTGCTTATGGAGGCATTAAATATTTCTTTACATTCAATGAAAACTTCCACAACAAGTTACAGAAGAAAATATGCTCTTGTACAACAAGCAAGTATACCCTTCTACTCTTGATGTACTTTTCTTAAATGACTGATTATAGACTGTTTGAAATTTGAAGTAAGCAGCTGTCAGTGTACTGATAAAAATTTTGAGCTTGGATAACTGCCTGTGAAAGTCAGGAATAAAACAAATATACTTCAAAAGGTCAAGGCTTAAATCTAAACTGTGTATCAAAATGCATACGGAAAACCAAAGGGACAAATAAAACCCAGGTTTTAATATAAGTCCTTCAATACTAAACTTTTAAAAGCTCTGTCCCTATCAAGTCATGATAGCTCTGAATGTCAATTAATAGGACTAGATTCAGTTACTAATTAACCTAATTTCAACCTAATTAACCTGGTTATTTGATGCTGAAAACCTTCTCCTCTATGTAAAAACTGCAAAATTTCAGCATCTGGGCAGCCAAATTACTGAAAAATAAACTCTAACACCTAGGATTAATATTGTATCATTTCAAGAAAGTTTTTAAATACATCCTTGACAGATATTGAAATTTATTTTAGATCAAAGATAAATTAGATTTTAGATTTTGGCCTTCAAAGTTTGAACACCTTTTATTAGTCTTCATCTAGAGGAATGATGCCATTTTTAAAGCTTATCATTGGAATAAGAACACTTCAAAAAAAGTGTTTTCACTCTAATTGCAACTAAATACCTTCATATGTACATTGTCCATCTGGGCTCATGCATTTTGTACAATGTTTTCAGTAAAGTAGTACTGATCATCAACTAAAACAAGATGTCATAGTTACCTATGATGTATTAAACATATATAGCTCATCAAAATCCACTGCATATTTTCATCCTCAGAAGACATGGTTTTTCTCTCTAAGAGGCAATACATAGTTAATGTAAATATATCCAAAAGAAGTCTTCTCTATTTGACCAAGGAAGTTTACATTGTATCAATTTTTTAAAACATTGTAATTTCTTCTATAAATGCCTTGCTCACTTGTCAGATCTAACTTCATGCTAGTTGCAAAACTTCATCGTCTGTTGAAAGTTAGATGTTTCTGTAACCTTTTATGGAAAAATGGACTACATCACATTGTTGTGCATGGTTTTTAAAGACATGAATGAATCTGTGGAACTCAAAAAAGGTCATGAAAACCTTTGCAATTACTATATTTATTTTATCAATGACAGCCCCATGAAAGAGCTCTGAAAAAAATAAGAGGAGACCAGGTCTTAACTCCTAACATCTACCAAGCAAGGAAACTCAAAAAAGGCCAGGTAAGTGTGGGGCTGAAGCTTGAAACGAAGAACTGAACTGTGCATTAACAGCAAGCACATGCTGACCTTAGGTCCACTCTGCTCCTCCTTGCCTGAGAACCAATGTGCTGGATTCCTGTTGGGCAAAAAATGCTGACTTACTCTGAAATTCAGTGTCTAGAGTTACTGTAAACACACACTGCTTTTACAGTTCCCAGCAGAGCACTCTCTGCAGCAAGGTTACATGAGCTTTATGTGCCTGAAATGTAATAAAAGATGTTAATGGTGGGGATTCTCTGAGGAATGGTAGCCCTTAGCAAAAAGAGGAAGGACAAGAGCATGGTAATATATCAACAGTCTATGTAAAGACATAGTGTGATTGTGAACGTGTGATATAATTTTGTAAGTACTAAAGGATAGACAGAAAAATCAGTTCAGCTGGAGCAGATTAGGCGACCAATGCCATGGGCACATTACAGGCTGAAGAGTCACAGAAGGCAGTGGAACAGAGGCAAGTCACATGCACCAGGAGTCCAGATGAGGATGTCTGTGCAGCTCATAGAGGCCAGCACAGCAAATACGAGGCTAGAAGGGGAGATGTTTAGTCTGCAAAAGACAGTCTGTAACAGTCTCAAATTTCTGAAGGAACTCCAAAGTTTCTGTTAAGTAACAGAGGCTGCTGTAGTATCATCTGAATGGCTGTGTAGACACATAGTCCTAATTCTTGGTCAGTTAGAATTGGATATTTTAGGATTTAAGTACATTTTCTACACCTAATTCTCTAAGTCTTGTGCAGCCTCTTTAGGGCACTCATTTCCCACGACACTAGCAGCAGAAGGCTGCTACAAGAAATATTTAATTCTTCAAAGTCTTTTTGCCTGTGTCTCTTATTGCACCAAACTGTCCTCTTATATGGTTCTGGGGCAAATGTTTGCACAGCTTGCTGAAAGTCAGCTCATTAAAACAACATAGGGTAAAAAATAGACCTAATATGAATCATTTCAATGATCCAGTTTACAGCAAATGGTTGAATTCCTGAACTTCGAAGGCAGTGAAATCAAGTTGGGGATGCAACACTGTGACTCACCTTCAAAACAAAGCTCTCTTTCAGGCAGTTACAACTTTCAATCTGTTCGTGCTAAGGTGAATCACAGTCTGGCCCACTGAATACATGAAGAGGGATATATATATTTTGCAAACATAGCAGATTCATGCATAATGAAACCCAGGAATTATTGCTTGAACTGTAAGCCAGACTATAAATTCCATTTAGAAACTGACAGCATGCAGTTGAACACAAATCCACATTGAGATATTAGCTAAACAATTAGGACAACTTTTAGGTATGCCTATCTCAACATTTCAGGTAGATAGACTTCCTAGTGGTGACTGAACATACTACAGCTGATTGCTGTAACACCAAGAGATGAAAAATGAAGTATAGACACCGCAAGAATGTGGAGAAAAGTATTCAACTCCCCTTGAAGAGCTGCATGTTCTCCAACTGGTGAGCTATTCCATATGAAATATGAGATAATTAAGTGTGCTCACCTGGTTGCATGTTGAATGAACACTCCAAAAGAACCATGAAAAAATGCATACAGGAAAGGTAGACGAGGGACACAGGACATCCACTTTATGAGAATCAGTAGACTATTGGCTGCTATATATGCTAACAGAGGAATGTGCTTGTGAGCCTTTGTAGGTGCTACTGAATGAGGAAGTTTCATTCCAGGCTCTGGTTCAGTCTCTAAGTATGCTTTCTGGTCAGCCCTTGCTGGGTGGAGAGTTTATGACAAATACCCCCAGGGGAACTAGATTTCTTTCCTAGCTCTGAAGAAAAGGCTTGAAGGAATGGAAACTTATCAAAGAGAAACTATGAATGAAATGAATTGCTGAATAGGTGTCAAGAAAACTTTAGCAGTAGATGGTAGAGACAAACTTAGTTTGACAGTTTATCATAGACTGAGTAATTGCTTTCTGATGATTGTGCTAGTGAATATGAAAATGCTCTGAAAAATGAGCTGGCAAAACTCCCCTATTCAAGTGACACAACATGACCTACAGTAAGATCCTAAGCTATTCAAGATGACTGGAGTTAAGCCAGAAGTATATATCACAAAAGTAAGGAAAGTGATTCAAGAAAAAGAATGCTGGGTTTGTTATTTTTGTTTCTGATAGCAAAAAAGAATATTATTTAAAAATACTGGACATGCTATGAAAAACTGGTTGGTTCAGGTAAAAACTTTAGCTAGCCTAGAAGAATTAACTGTCCCTTAGAATGAAGATGTGAGCTCACAGTCAGAGGTCTGGCAAGCTTGTTGGGGTCAGCTTTGGAACTGGAGGCTGGAAACAGCACAGACTTTCCTTGGGAAAATCCATCAGGAGATGTTTGGGGCAAGACAGTGAAGGCAGAATGGCTTGGAGAGGAGCATAGGGGTGAAGGGCCTGTGAACAGGAGTCCAGCTCAATCCGGATTGTGGGAATTGGGAACAAAGCCCCTATTTTTTATGAAATGCACTTGGGTGTTAAATCTAAAAAGTCCCAAAATGTCCAGAATAAATTAGAAGGGTGCATAGGAAATGTAATCAAATCTCAATAAAAATGAATCAGTGACCTACAAGGTTTAGCACATTCCTTCATGAATTAATACTGCTCTCAAAATGAAGCACTGCAGCCTAAGCCACAGAGTAATGTCTATCCCTTCACATCTAACCCTGAAAGGACTCACGCTACTAGGAAAGAAGAAATACTGTATTGCATTTTCAAAATCAGGTAAAGATAATTGGATATTACAGAAATGATGCTAGTTTAATCATAATGGTATACCCTTTTTCAAATGTAACTGAAGAGCAGAAATATGCCTCTTAGATTTTCTTACCATAATCTACTTGGATGCTCTTGAGAAATAAACCTTAATATAAATTTTGGCAGCTTTTAAATGTCACTTTGGTCTTAAGTGCTCCTCTGAAGTTATTTTATCCCTCAGTGACAGTTATAGAGGGTCAGCTGATGGTTTCTGTGTTAACACAGGGATATTTCTAATGTCTGGGAATATGAATTAACTTTTTCTTGATCAAGGTAACTTGCTCCAAAATTTTTACTCTTTAGAGCATAAACTAGAGAACACAGCACACTTTCCTTGTTTCTTTAAGGACTGTTCTATGAATGGATGAGTGTCTAATTGCTGCAAGCTCAGGAAAGTAATATGCTTTTGAATTCACTTGACAGTCATTTGACTGAATCAGTGAAATCTTCTGCTTCTTATCAGTGAGATCTGCCTATCAAGGGTCCATTAGAAATAAAAGCAAATTCCATCCTGACTCCTGCTGTGTGAGGCCATTGGTAAGGCAATGCTTCCTCAGTGTTGATAGGGTCAGGATGTTAAAAGTAGGGTGGTTTGCTACTGAATTAATGTGGAGCCCTGTACCTGAGCTTCTTTATTCTCCATCACACACATGAAAGGCTTTCTCAAGTTTCATCAATTTGTTGTTAGGTTGCTGATAGAGTGAGCATTCATGCAGATAACAATTTGCATGCAAGGTATAATTATGGCTACAGTGACTTCCACTTACCCCTTCCAATAACTCAGCATGGTTTGGGAGTGACAGATGAGTACCCAGGGCCAAGCACAGCTCAGCATGACTCTGTCCATTGCACGGGTTTGTGCACAGGAGTGTTGGGGGAGCAAGCTCGGGTACAAAAAGCTGCTCTACAGGGAGCATAATCTGTGACAGCTGGTAGTGCCTACCAGCTCACTGTCAGCCACACCTTTCTTTACAGTTATGCCAGGGATTACTTTGCCCTGCCATTTAGGCAAGCAGCTGAAAATCATTTGTGCCCCACTTTCCAGGTACTTGTAACAGAGCAGTAGATTAGCTAGTTTTCACTGGTTTTTCTTTTTTTTTCCCTCCTGAACTAGTAACTGTTGCATGACAGGTAAACAATTAAAAGGCAAAAGTGCAGTTATCAGATCCAGTTATCTATAACAAACAAAAAAAATTAATTTATCAAATCTGCTTTGCAGCAGAAGTTCAAATGTAAAATCTTGAAGGCAGTTTTTCAGAAGGAGGGAAAGCGGAGAGCAGAGGTAGGTGAAAGCAGTGGTTCAAGTTCTTATGCTAGAATGTCACTGAGGTGTATTTTCCATGAATTACAACAGGCTAAAGATATTTCCACTGAGAGGAGGATTTGCTCCTAAATTTTTATTTGAATCCTCTTAGAAAGGACTAAACCTGGGGAAGTCTGGGGTAGACAAAGGATGTCAGAATGAATTAATCTCTTTGAGCTTTTTGATCAAGATCACTCAATGACAGTTAGTGTGGATCTCCTACCACTACTGGTTTCAAACACGCCCTGGATCTTCTTATCTTCCAAGCATTCATGGATCTTCTCTAGAAAACTACTGGATGTCATGGGCCAAAACTCAAGCAGGAAGAATAATTAAAGAACTGGGACAACTCTGTGTTGGTACTTGAGTCCTTCTCTTGTTTAATTTGTTTTTTCAGATGCTGCTGTGTGACTGTGTTCTTGAAACAGGTGCCCATTAAACCTTAGTGACTGGATGTGTGCACTTCAAATTATTTTGATATTTAGCCCATAACTTCTTCCGACAATGAAAAAAAAAACTTTGTGACTCAGCCCACAGCTCCTTTAAGAGAGAAAAAATCCCAATTTTGGAAGTACTTTGGTTATGCTGCTTGGTTTCTGTCATATTTCTAAATCTATCTCCTGGATTTCTAAGTAGAGAGGCAAAGAGTACTCACAAGCAATTGTGTAGCACTATACAGGAAAAAGCCAGAAGGGAATACAGGAGGCAGTTATTTTCTGGTTGCCTGCTCTGTGTGCATTTGGCTGGTACTTAATTCAGATTTTCAGCAGCGCTGCTTGTGATTGGTTAATGCAAGTAGAGGATTTTGGTGCTGGAGTGTGTCTAAACTTACTTCTATTTGTTCAAACCAGCTAGAAGTTTACAATTAAAAAAACATACCTCTCTGTTATCTTTGACAATTACAATTTTTGATCTCACTTCAATCTATTAAAATAACTGTCCATACTGCAGCATGCTACAAAGATATGTTGTCTTTTTTTTTTTTTTTTTCAGTTGCTTTAGTTTTGAGGATTGATTTTGCTTTGTTTAGGGAAACAGGTAAGGAAGCTTAAATAACACATCTCAGGAAATGAAATGGTCACTATATCTTTAAGGGAATTGGAATGCTCTTCCATTGGAATTGGAATGCTCCTAAGAGAGAGGTTTAAGTTAGAGTCATGGGAACTGGTGAACAAAGCACCAAAAAGCATGAAACCCCAACACAGATGAAGCAAAGATTTTCCAGATGTGGAATTTTTTCTATGGATCAGTAGAGTTAGCTTAACTTACTTAAGCTATAATGATTATTTTGAGAAAAAAGAACCAAAACATGGCTCATTTCTTATCTCTCAGTCTTTTAATAGAAATAAATGCAATTTACTTTGCTGAAGATTTTTATCTAGATTTGCTTTATGAAAAGACGTCTGTTTCTTATTCATCTTAGTTTGTCTAATGTGGTGTACATTGCCTCTCTGGAAATGCCTTTGAAATGTGTTGCAAAAGTTAATATATATAGCAGCTTCTTAGATTGGATACTTTATTGGTTAGTTTTCCAAAGTCCATTTCCTCATTAAAGACAAAATGATGCCAAGTTTTGGTGACAACTGTAATATATATGTCTTTACAGTTTTTAGTATGCTCTTTGGTTATGTTTGTGTTTTTATATTCTCACGACATGCACTCATATTTTTCTCTTTGCTATTTACTAAGCTGAAGAATTGCATTGACTTACTTTATTCTGATCATTGGTTGGTTTTCTGCAAATTTTAAGATCCGTCTAGCTTTTGATAGAAAGTGTCCTAACATGTAGATGACTTTTGCTGTTGCTGCAAAATAGTTATAAGTTATATATAACTTATAGTTATATATAACTATAATTTATATAGTATTCTTAATTTGATGATGGATAATCAATACTGTTTCCTGGGGGAAAACCATGCCACTTACAAAACAAAGAAACATCCATGCAATAAAAGTGTACTCAATGTACATATTAGGACTGAATATTCAGTATACTTTTACTACAATATACCAGTTTTGACTCATTAAAATCAAACTCAATACTTAGAGAATGTATTGCATTACTAATTTGTTATTCTAGGCGAGTTTTGGTTTGGTATATAGAGGGCTATGATTTGGCTACATCCTGCAAAAGTCATTGGCAAGAACTTTTATTAATTTTATTGAAGAAAGGGTTATATGAATTAATTTCTCTGTTATTAGTTTGTTTAGTCTTTTTTTAAAGCTGTGTACAGCTTTAGCATCTGCAATCTACTGAGGTGAGGAGCTCCACAGCTCAGTTCTAGATTGCCTCCCCCTGTTTGTTTTGAATCTGCCACCTCTGTTTGATGTCGTCTCATTCTTTTACAGGAAGAGACAAGCAATTGCACATAAATTCAAATGTTTATTGACACAGAGTGATAAAACATGGACATCTATTGTACTGGTAGACAAAAAAAAGATAAGGTGCAAAAATTAACTGTTGAAAGGAACAGCAGGTATTAAATCTGTGACTGAAAAAAGCCAGTCCTGCTTCAAGCTCGGAGAAGAAAATCCTACTCTAACTAGCTTGCCAGGAACAGTGTCTTCTACATCATCCATAGTTATTGTCTGATCCTGCAAAAGCTCATTGAATGGCTGCTGAAAGACATTTTCCTACAAATGCTAGGGTGGATCCATGGTTCAAAACACAGGGCCAGACTGAAGTCCCAAGGGCATTCTGTACAAAAAGGACTAGTCTGAGATCTTCTAAAAGGGGAAAAGAAAGAAATTTTAAGAAAACTATATAGCTTTAATTTTCCTGTCACAAATTCACTGACAATGATGAATTTATAGCTGATAAAATTGATTAGCCTGATACACATGCTAAAGTTGTACCAGACCAGGTACATGGGTTACAAATGTGGAGCAGACATTTGCTGAAAGCACTGACACAAAAAATGTTATCCCACTCACAGACTTAGTATGAGATATACCACCAAAACAAAGCCTTGGCATTTTCTGAGCATTCCGTAGTTCCATCCCTGTTTTCAGAGCCTGCTATGGTAACTACATGAGAAAAATATTTCTGGTGTATTGATGGATTGTTCTATAAACAGTTAACCAATTGATAGATGAATTCTTGACTAAAATCTCAGTTTTTCTTTTCCTTCGTGCAATATGAAAACACGATCCAGGAAAACTGTAAATTAGACACCTGCCTAGAAGATGTTATGCCTCATTTAATTCTTTTCCTTGCCTTTTAACAGATATTTCAACTGCTCTTTAATTTCAAGCCTGTATTTTGATATATATTAAAATCCATGGTTACTTTCTTCTTTGCCTTTCAATTCTGCTCATAGGCAGCTACTAAGATATGATATACCTGGCTAACACTCTGAAACTGGTTACCAAATATTTCCTTTCTTTTAGGCCAATATACAGCAGCAGCTGCAACTCAAACCAGAATTGGCTGGGATTTAAAGGAATGACCTAACAATTGATTTAAAGAGAATATTCACATAGAGAAACTTTCAGAGAAATAATTTTAGACTGGGATTTAGCAAATTTTGACTTCCAAGGTTAGTCCAAAGTCATGTGACTAGAATGATCATCTGCAGGAATAACTCCTTGTAGATTTATAGTTTAGAAACCATTTGGCAATTTTCTCTATCAATAAACTTTTTTTTTTAATAATTCTTGATTTGTAATACTTATAAGTTAAGCAACCATTTCAAGTAGTTATCTGATTATTTCCTAAAAAGTCATGAAGGAAATTCACTAACAGTCAAAATTAACACAGAGGTAGACTGACAGAGGTAATAAAGCATGAGGCAAGACTTTGCATATAAGAATTGTACACTGGTGAATTTTAAAGACCATGGGCATCTATCACATATTGGAGGACCAGCATTTGATTCAATTGCCATTACCTGATAAGTGCAAAAGCAATCTAATTTTACAAGAGTGTTTGGAGAGAAGATTTGAGAAAATTGTTAAACTTGATGACTAGCTATCACAAGCTATTTAAAATCTTCAGGATGATGAAAAACAATTTTTGTCGGTGTAGTTGGTATCTTTCAGTTTATAGATAATAAAAGGTCTAGAGGTCTAGCTGCTCAGGCTGAGCACCCTATGGGCAGAAGCCACAATTCTCTCAAACATGACTTGCTATAGCAGAAGACATCCAGAGCACAGGTTGACATTTCCATCAAGGAAAAAAGAAACCCCAGTCTGAGGCACCTGTGACATTGCAGTTACATCCAGACCTATCATTGTCCTGCCAAGGATGGTTCTGCATCAGGAAGTCACTTTGCCTCCAGGTGTGCCTTGTCCGAAGTGTGCTTTTGGGTGTCTGTCACCGGAGTTTTCAGCACCTCCTTAGAGAAATGTAAATAATCATGTCACAGGATCATAGAGAAATAATCATGCCTTCTCATCAGACATCAAAGGCCTCTCTCTTTTCCCTAAGAATTTTTGAATAGTGATTTTTTATTCTAGTAAATGTAAGCACCTCAAGTGTATAAGGAACAAAAAACAAGCTCATGTTCCAGTGGTTTGGAACTGAAACCATTTCTTACCCTTATTTTTTATCAGACAAAAAAGAGGTTATCTTGTAACAATTAATTTAAAGTATTCTAAGCTCTTCATATTAAACATGGTTTAAAATAGTTCAACTTTTATTTTTTTGTTCATCTTCAACAACTCTGAAACAGTTCAGCAGTTCAAGTCCTACTTTCAAATATGAACACAGGAGCATAATATATTCCAGATGTTTTGAATGTTGTCTAGGAATCCAAAGAAGCAAAGAAGAGCATCTTACATTTTTTCAGAAATGACTAGGTATCATTATTTCGTGCCACTGCCCAGAAGTAACCTTGACAAGAAATTGATGCAAAATTAGCAGCTTGTTTTTCATATTCAGGTACCTAAATAACTATTAAAATTTAGTCAAAAGTTAATTTAAAAATTTGGCTGTTGGCATCTCAGCTTTTCAGAAACTGCCTCTATTTCTGGACACTGAAAAAGAAAGACCATCACCTGATTTCCAAATCAACAGTCACATAATTACTTTAGAAACCACAACCTAATGACTGCATGTCGGTGTTAATTAGGACCAAGTGAACTAGTTTATAGTTCATTTGAATCAATACATGTCTTTGCCATGAACTCAGTCTGAAGAAAATTAGCCTAGAAATAACTTGATTAATTTGTTATCAGCATTCTCTGTTACACTTTTTATAGCCAAAAAAGGGAAGAAAGAACAACTTGATCATGTTTGATTTAAAAGCTATTTTTGGTCAGGGACTACCTCTTTTAGAATGTTTCTGATGTCCAAGTCAAAAAGAGACTACAATGTGGCCTGGGTAATATAAATGCTACCAAGTCACTGTACCTGATACATAACTTTGTACTGAGAAGCCACTTGATTAAAATTAATTATATGACACTAGCCGGAATATACTGAGTATTAGTTTACAATCTGTTTGATGGTGTTCTAAAATCTGAACATATGATTACTTATTATGTAACACAAAATTGAATTTGCTGCAAGTAACAAATTTGTGGGTCTCCTGCTCTATTTTCTGTTTTGACAACAAAGAACACAATTTCCACTATATTTTTCTTTTGTAAATTGGGATTTTACAGTTTGTAAGGGTGGATAAATAAATGATACAAACTGGCTGGAGAGCAGCTCTATGGAAAAGGCCCTGGGGTGCTGGCAGACAGTGAGCTTTGCATGAGCCAGCAGTGTGCCCTGGCAGTAAAACGAGCTGGGGATGGATGGATCAATAAAAGCATGGTCTGTAGGTGGAGGGAAGGGATTATCCCTCTCTATGCAGTGCTTGTGAGACCACACCTGTAACAGTGAGTCCAGTTTCAGGATCCTCCCAACGCAAGAAGGACATTGATAAAAGGGACGTGCAGGGGACAGCCACCAAGCGGGGCAGGGTCTGGATCACTCGGCCTGTGAGCTGAGCCTGCAGGACTTGTTCAGCCTGCAGAGATGGCTTCTGGGGTCCTACCTGCAGCTCCCCAGGACTTGACAGTAGGCATCAAGCAGATGGAGCTTGGCTCTTCATATTGTGCATGTGAGGATGACAACAGAGCAGCGCGAGGCATGAGCTGAAACCAGGAAGGAGCAGGCTGGACATTAGAAGAATGACTCCTCAGTAAAGACAAGACAGCAGAGGAGCACGTAGCCTACAGAGGTTGCACAGGCTCTCTTCATGGAAGTGTTCAAAACTGGACTGGACTAAGACTTGAGCAATCAAGTCTGAACTCAGGGCTGGCCTGCTTGAACACACAGTTGGAGAAAGAACTTCCAAAGAGAGTTATTCTTTGAATAACTCCTTGAAGAGAGTTATTTGTTTAAATGTGCTTCACTAATAGGTGATGTAGTCTGATCTTACAGTATATCAATCTGTGATTAAATATTATTAATATCAAATATCTTTAAAATAATGCTAATTCTCGGATTTTTTATAGTCACATAATTTCTGTGATAAAAACAACTTGTATTAAATAGGGAAGTGCATGTTGCCTTAGAAACACACTGGATTGAAAGGTTTAGCGTGATGGCTGGGAGCAGTAATCATTCAGCTGGTATTATATAAAGTTTTATTCCTATCAGGGAACTATCTTGATTTGAATAAGGTAATTTTGTTACTTAAGAAAATACATTAAACTGGCAGAGAAATCAAGATTTGATTGCTCACCACAGGAATATAAGACACTTGAGCACAGCCTGTCTCCTCTAAAATGAAAAAGGACATATGAATATTTATCAAATAAATATTTAAAGTTATTTCCATAATTAATGAAATCATCAAAGAGCCTAGAAAGCTATTATAATTTAAAAAAACCTTAAGAATATTATAAAATATATGTATGTATAATACAATGTAAAAATAGTGGCCTAGCCTTGTTACTAGCCTGAAATAATTCAGTTAAGCTTCTTTTTCTAAACATTTAAACATGTAAGTAAATGAGATTATATTAAAGATATGAAAAAACTAATCTCCTTTGAAGATAACAACAGCATATTTTGACTCAAGAAGCTCTTCCAAAAAATGTAAAAGCAGGTCCATACTAATGGCCCATACTTTTTCCACAAAGCAGGTGGGAAAAGAAAATAGAAGCTTACTAAGGAATTTCATGCAAAACAGGTTCTGCTAGTTCCCAGATACTGCAGATGTATTTAATCACTATAAAATTTTTTAATGGAAATAGTTTTAGGCATCATCCTGCTTCTAGTGCATTTAGCATGGTTTAAAGGGGACTTTTATATGAAAGCTGCAGACCTAGGACCTCCTGGTTCCTCCAAAACATAAAGAAAATTGCAACAGCACCTTTGGCTTCACACAGTGCTATGTGGATTTTAAAGTTTGTATGTTTATGTCCACATGCCAGTGAATATGGTATGACTTTTAAAAGTGAAGTAATTTATTCAGAAGAACAACTACACTAGTGTGTGGTTAATAAACCACTAAAAATAAAATACCAAAAATCCTGACATTAGCTATTTTACTGCATTTAGAAAAAAATAAAGAAAACCAAAGAACCAAAAATTATTAGCAATCTTAACACAAAAGGTCAGCTTTCAGGATCTCTTGGCATCATCATTTTTTTTCTAGTAATAAAATGAATAGCAATGGAATAAAACTGTATCTATTAACATCTATTAGTGTTTTGCAGCTATCCATGCATTTTCTAGCAGAGCTTCTAGAACTGTTTTTCAGTATGACAAATTGAAGTATGAGTGCTCCCCTGACATTGTTATTTAGAAAACAAACATCAAATTTTATAACTGTTGCAACATTGACAATAAAAAAGGATTACCTAACTAGAAGCTAGTACTTCATACTAAGGTCTCACAAAAACCCTAGTAAGACTGTTCTTCTAAAACCAGATAAAACAATTGCTAAATGGAACAATTAATAATTCATTTTGCCTAGTTTATTTTACAATACTGGCTAGAGTTATTGTAAGGCAGCCAGAAAACTAGTAACTGTGCCAATTACCTTGTATTTCTCTCCAGTTTATCTGGAAATTAATATCTTGTAGCCAAGTTGAATTTCGTAATGTTTGCTCTAGGTTCAAAACAGTTTATTATATGCATGAGCTCTTAATGACTTTATGAAAATGGAGCATCTAGTGAATACTGCTCAGAGAAAGAATTGCTTTCTCTGGATCTAGAATAAGTTTGTAAAATCTAGTGAAGATTTCTTTTTTTTTCCCTTTTGATTAGAGCTGCAGTTAAATGAAATGGAATGAAAAGCCCTCTACCTAATGAGCCAGGCATTTGGTCTTTTATGTGCCTGGTTGCATGATAGTGAACCCGTCGTACTGGATTTTCCAGGTCCTCCTGCTGTGAGTCCTCACAGACAGCCGACCCACCTTGTCATCACTCCATCACCTCCTGCTCTGCAGCTCATCTCACCATGGGGCTGTGCACCAAGTGTCCTCTGCTGCCTGACACTGACAATAAGAGCCTGGGAGAGGAAAAACCCTCTCATTAAGGCCTCTTTAATCACCTCTGTATTATCTTCCTTCTGAATCAAAAGACAACCAGGAAAATTAACACCAAAGGAGTTAACACCCTGTCTATTGATAGCACATAGTTTCTTCACCTCAAGAGAAATAATCTGTGCTAGCCTGTGTCCAGATGTGGATATTTGCTCTGCTTCTCCCACTGGCTCTGTTGTAGCAATGTTTCTAAGCCACAGAGTTCACTATTCCCTACAAATATTTGAGGATAAATTGGGAAAGCATGAAGCAGGTACACAAAGAGACTTAGGCAATATTCTAATATTGGCTTAAAGTCATTCCACCTTTGTTTTGGGAGCACCACTCCAGAAACAGAAGTTAGCCCTGGGTTGGGAAGCTCACAGTGGATTCATTGTACTGAATATTGGTATGTGTGTCAGAGCCGTCTCGAGCCTGCAGTTAGAGGAGAGTTAACTGATACCATTCATGAAGTCTCATATGTGAATCACATCAGTAAAACAGATGCTGATATACAGCCATGTGAACCAAAGGTTCAGATGCTGATTATTTTTAGACTATAAATGGAGTCAACACTACAAACTCTGACACATTATTGACAGGTGTGCTAAACTCTCCATCCTTCAAATATCTTCACAGTTTTTGTACAGAATTGGAGAACATAAATCACAACAGTCAGCAAGGTGAGCAAAGGCATGCAAATATGTAATTTACTCAAAAGGAAAACAGATTAATCTGAAAAAATAGTGTTTTGAATTTGGTTTCTGGCTTGCATTCTTAATGTAGGCGCCAACATTACTTGTCCTGAGTCATCTCTTGGCTTGAACCACCATTTTCTCTGACTGTGCATACTGCTTGATCTTAACTTCTACCTCAGAATATTATTTTGAAAGATTTATTTTTTCAACATTGCCAGAAATGTCAACAATATTGAGACTTCTTAAAAATGCATTACTCAGAACTAGCTGATGCCACAGTACATCATTTGCAATGCCCCAATTCACACAAGTGGCAGCAATTTGGCTGGTGTTTAGGCATGACCAATGTTCTGCTCAATATACTGATCATTTATAGATTTTTGCCAAAGGCACTTTGCAATTGCATGTTTTACGGCGCTTTCCACTATTAAAAAAAAAATTGTTATGCAACTCTTGAGCTATTAATTGACATAAGCAACAATGTTGTCAGATGTTTGGCTTTGCTCCAAATCTAAAAATGGTATGTGAGTGTTTTGGTTTTTTTGATAAGTACTCCATCTTATGGAGTTTGCGTTTGATGTCAAAATTTACTGCTTGTTGGAAAATATATAAGATTGAAAAAATATTTCATTTCAAGGATTAAAAGATGCTATAAACATGATCAGTAATGTGTGAACTTCTAAGCTGCTTAAGCAGCTTAGTCCATTTAAGGGTCTAAATGTTTGGTTGCCTATAGGAAAAACATTTGAAATATCAAGATGTCTGGAGTCTACAGAATAAAAAGTCTTGTTAAAACAGGGGTTTATTTCTGTATATATAACATTTCTAAACCAGAAACATTGTAATAACAACCTTTGTACTTTCTTGTATTTCTTATTCCAGTCCCAGATGGAATCAAATATTAGTAAGTAGAAAAGAGGGACTTACAAGAGAATATTAGTTCAAATTCTCAAAATGAGAAAAGATGTTTCACTAGAAATTTTGAATGCATTTCTATCCAATTGTAATACAATGCCATCCAGTCTCTTTACCTGCAAAGTTATAAGCTCTGCCAGCAATACAATAAAAAACTTCTTTTTGTTCTGTAATATTTTGTGATACGTTTTGGTTTGCTTGTGATAATATAAACTAGAAAACTTTTGATTGTTGGTATTTCCAAATAAATATCAAAATTAGCATTTCTTTTGTTCTCTTACAGCAGACAAGAAAATACATTCTATTATTTTGAAGGCTTTCACACCTTAGGTATGTCTTTGTCATTCATGACTATAGGTAATGTTATTCTGGTGTATTGAAAGCAGCAATGATCAAACACTGGCAAATTACCTTGCAAAACATGGGACCTGACTGCCTGAATCAAGATCAAATTGCACTTAATTAAAATAACACTTCCTGCCCCTAGAACCAAGTGATTAGGCCTGATCTTAATAATCATCTCCCTCATGAATTCTCACTATTGCAAAATAACCCATCATAATCTCAGGATCTTCTGAGCTGTAGAGTTAAATTAAAGCCAAAACTGATTAAAAGGCAACCATATAGTCATTCTCAGTTTAGCTTGTGCTCATATGCATGGAAATGTCAGCAAACTGACATCATATGGCATGAACTTCCACTTAATGTTTGTAAGATTAAATATAATACTGTACACAGAAAAACATAGCACAGGAGTCTGACCAGAAAGAAGGAAAGGAGAGAGAGCCTTATATGCATATGTACAGGTTATAAAGTCTATGTAATAAATACATTCATTTTATATTATTACCAACACTTACATCATAGGTAGTTTTGACACCAAAAGATGAAGCATAGATCTTTGAGTTTTATTTGAAAATAGCTACAAATGGTATGGCCAGTTATATATAACTATAATCAGTTTGTATGTTTTGACATAATTTACAACCTCAGAAAAAGAAACACCAAATAATGCTGCCTATGAAATCTATAAATAAAAATCTTATTAAACATGGGTCAGAGTTTGGGAATTATTTCTGAACATCATTCAACATTCTGAGCTAAAGTAACAACATTCTGAGCAGACAGCTCCACAGCTTTTATAGTACTGACTGTTATTGTGGACTTTCTCTGAAACATTTTTTAACCTATTCTTCTACCCTAATAAGCAAAAGAGAAGAAACAATCTGAACCAGGGTAATGCAAGAAAACATCAACAATAAAAATCAGACATAAATCTGAATGCCATGTGGCATTTGGATATTCTGAGGTATTTTTCAAGCTATATTCAAAGTACAGTAACAAATTATCAATTAAATTAAAAGACAAGCAACCAACAGTGATTCTCAAGAGCAATAGTGCTGAGTTCCCCAGTGTTTATCACAAGAATTTGAGAGTGTCTAGCACGCAATCAGTAATAGATTTCACACAGCAGCACCAAAGCACATAGTGTTCAGAGGGCACATATAACAGAAAAGAAAAGAAAAACAATTTTTCAATATTCTAGAAGTACTTAGCCAAAACAAATGTTATTATCTCCAGTGAAATACTCCAGGTAACTGAAATTTCTTGCCATATATAAAGATAGACAGTAAAGCTTACACCAAATCAAAAGTCAAATTCAACTGACTTGAGAAAATCCATTTGCATCCGTGTTGGTTAATTGAGACATCTAATAAATTGTAATACATGTTAACACCAAATAACAAGTTACTAACTACAGGAATACTGATGTGTAAGGAGGAGCTGCAATTCAGCTTTGTAGGAGAGTTTCAAACATCTTCATAAATATGACACAGAAAACTGGACTGCATTTTAGAAAGAGAAATTACCCTAGTCAGGAAACAACAGATAGCCTTTACATAGACACTGGTCAAATCTGCAATCCTATATGTTTGAAAGCCCCCAGTTGAAGCCTGTCTTTTATCACTTAGTTAAGCATCAGGGTATTCCAAAAACAAATACAACAAGGAAATGAGAAAATGAGCAAATATTTACTCACCAGCCTTCTCCTTCTCTGAAATAACTGGCATAGCCTGAAAGAAAAAAAAAATACCACTATTAAAAAATATTAGGGACTATTTAGGGGATACCAAATTAGGGAAACACTATGAAATCTTGAGGTAAATGTTGTGAGTGTCTAGAAGATCTGGAAAAAACTGCAGTCTCACCGTTAAGCACTCTGGAGAGAAACATACCGCTCCCATTTGAGTGTCTTACAATCTATTGTAAAAGTAATTACCAGTAGAAAGGACTAGTAGAGAAGGGAGGAGATGGCGTTAATAAGATATTATGATTACATTTTGAAATAATCATCCTAAGAACACACAATCACAAAGTTCCACTGGGAAATTACTTCATAATTTTGAGAGAGGAAGACAAAATCTGTGTGGCTGGGGATTATACAGAAATGCCAAATTTCTCTTTTGTAGGCTCAAATATGTGCTGCTCTATAATATAGCAATTTCTTACTTTTTGTGTAAATTTTCAGAGACAAGTAATAGAATTGTTTTCATATTGGCTGTAATTGTTTCTGGACTTGGGAAGTTGCATGAGACTTCTTTTTTTGCAATGGATGCAAATTTTGTTTCATATTATAATTTTCTTTCAGTCTAATATAGAAGAACTTTCTGAGTGTATTTGCCCTAAAAAAAAGAGATTATAGATTGAATGAACAGTAAAGTGAAAATTATATGTCAAAAGAAAGAATTTTAAAATGTGCATATAGGATAGAGGTTATAAAGGTTGGATGAGAAATTGTATTGGGTATACAATGTATGCAGATCTGCATACTGAGTTACTGAGTTAAGGTATCAATTTTACCTCCTTTCCACTTATGTTATCCTAGCCTTTATTCAGCAGATTTTCCTGCTTGCAGATTCAAAGAAAAAGAAAAAGGGTAGATATGGACAGAAATAAAGCAACCAGCTTCAGATTTGCTATAGAATTTCTCAAAACAGACTTTGAAATTTTAATTTAATTTGATTTGTCTTGTTATATACAATAGTGCTTCATAGAACTTTCTGGATCAAATTTCAACAAAATTTCTACTAGAACACGTCTTAGGTACTATACATTAATATATGGCTCTTGTGATTTTTTCTGTTTCACCTGTATTCTCTCTAGCTAAATGTGCATTGGTTGATTTTGACATTTAAAAATATTACACAACCAGACTAATATTATTCAAACCAAATATAGCCTCTTCCTGGAAAAGCATTTTCCTTGCATTTTACAAACATATTTGTTCAGAAAAAGAATGAGTAATGCAACAAAATCTGAGCAAACACAGACTGAGGAAAATTAACATGCCAAAGAAACAATAAAATCACAAAGTGAGTCAAGGTCTTAGTTTCAAGAAAGAAAAAGTGTATAATATATGAATTTTTATAAAATGTTCATATAACTTTGAAAATGAGTATTTCTTTTCTTCTCTTTTCCACACTTAAGTGGTTTCACTGGCTAAGATAAGTAAGAAAATCTGAGATTCACTGTTCACATTAGTACAAGAAGGAAATTTGTAAAGACAGAATTTTGTAAAGAGAAGGTGAGAAACAAGCAAGCAAACAGGAAAAAAAAACCTCAGTGGCACAAGAAAAAAAGAGAGAACATTAGTGTGAATCAAATGGGAGGGTCAGGACAAAAGGAGGAAAGATGGGAACAGGTTAACATCATGCTTCACGGTTGAGTTTTGTTAGCTACAAAAGGTATGATGGCTTCCTCTAAGAAAAGCTTAGAGAACACTGAGGTGGCTCAAGATGTGGCAACCAGGAGTGTCTGCACTGAAATCATAAGCTGTGTCATGGAAAAGAGATAACAATTTGATGGGGACAGCCTCTGGAATCTCTAAATGCAAAGCCAAGAGGAACAGCTGAGGGGAAGCAGTTTCAGGACTCCATGGGGATATGATAATGACAAAGAGAGAAGATAATTTTCTGCTGGCTTTATGATAAACTTGAATGGTCTTTGGTCATGTTCATAACTGCACTGTGAGTCCCTGGCAGTGCCCTTAGCCTGAATGAACTGTTGCTAAAATGCTGTCATTGTCATTCACATCAACGTGTAGATTTTTCATATTGGCATATCAGATTTAGATATTGTTAATAATGTCGTTGGTCACATCAATTTATTTCCTGGAAATATACAGTATTTATAATTGATGATCATTAAAACCTGTTAATGTACAATGAAATATACATTTTAGTGAATTTGTTAAATGGCATTCTTAAATGTTGCTAGGGTTTAATTGCAGGAAATACATAAAATCATCAAGCCTCAGGACAGATGTGGAAGTCACAAAATTTCTACTTCTGTTTAGTAGGATGAAGAAGCACTTTAAGTTCCAGAAAATTGAAAGGCAGAGTGAGGTAGATTGCTTTCAAATACCTGTTTTCTAGAGTGCAGTACTTCTCAATTAAGATGTAAAATGAGCTAAAAGTTTCATCAGGACAGTCTTTTGCTGCTCAAATGCTGAAAGAAAGAAGCCTAAATGGACATAGCATCTCTTGAAAATTTAAAGTAAACCATGAGTAAATCTTGTTGAACAAGATCTCAGACAGTCCTCCTATTGTTTAGTTTTTTGTTAATACAGCTACACATGCTGCTTACATGCTGCCCAGTGGGAAAACATGATTGTTACTTATGAGAAATGCTCTCATCTTCAGTACAGTTTTGAATTCACTGGAGACCTTCCAATGAGTTCCATATGTTCCAAATGAATTGCATTCCCAGGAAGTGATTTAACATTTCTGGCAATAGAGCAATTAAACAGGATTTTCCTGCTTGACCAGATGGGTTCACTGTAACTTCACATTATTTCTCACTCTCCTCACAGAAATGAAGAACTGGACTAACAATTTCTGTATGATCAGATCACATGTGTTTTGGAAAAAAACAGACACATACCCTTCAAAGATTTAAATGAACATCTCCCAATCTCAGGCTCCTTTCTATGTTTCTAATAGTAGGCATTCTTAGCAGCACCGAGAAAGAAAAGCAAACAAAAAAGGAGAGAAAAAAACTAGCTGAAATATATTCAGATTTTTCTTCCAAATTAGAGGATGGGATTTTTAAGTTATGAAAATCTTACTTGAAATGTTATGTGAAATTTCTGTGTGCATCCTTGCTGTATTGCAACTGTGTCACTGAAAATGTACTGTGTGTGTAAATGTGAATGTAAAGTGTATGTAAAATGCTATAGAACTATAGAACTATGGAATTATAGAATTATCAAATTGTTTGGGCTAGCAGGGACATTTAGAGGTTACCCCTCTACAATGAGCAGGGACATCTTGAACTAGCTCAGGTTGCTCAGAGCACAGTCCAACCTGACCTTTAATGTTTCTAGGGATAGGGCATCTACCACCTCTCTGGGCAACCTGCTCCAGCCTTTCACCATCCTAATTCTAAAAATATTCTTCCTCATATCTAATTTAAATCTACCCTCTTTTCAATACCGTTGCCCACCAAAAATTGTGCCCTCTTCCCTATAAACCTTATCTTTTTTTCCTTATCTTTCCTAATCTTTCTTATAAGCCCCCTTTAGGTACTTGAGGCCACAAGGAGGACTTCCTTTCTCCATGCTGACCAATCTCAACCTTTCCTCATTCTTTCCTCACAGGAGAGGTGCTCCAGCCCTCTCACCATCATCATGGCCTGGTCTGGGCTCCAGCAGGTCCATGTGCTTCCTGTGCTGGGGACCACAGGGCTGGACACAGTGCTCCAGATGCACCTCACCAGAGCAGAGGGGCAGAATCCCCTCCCTGCCCTGCTGCCCTCGGGGCTCTGGATGCAGCCAGGACACCTTTGGCTCTCTGGGCTGTGAGTGCTCATGGCTGGGTCATGTCCAGCCTCTCACAGCACCCTCAAGCCCTTCTTGGAAGACTGCTCTTGATACGTCCATTCCCCAGACAGAGAATTCTATTTCAGTGAGCAAGATGTAGTTTGTAGCTGAAAACTGATGTCAAAAATGTTTAGACAGAAAAAAAAAATTAAGCATCATTCAGTTTATCATTAAACAGAGTATGTTCTGGATTAAGAGAATTTTAATTTTATTTTATTCAGAAGGTATGTGCCAATTTTTAAAATTTGGATAAGTAGCAATTAAAAATTAACTGGGCTGTTTTACAAAAGAAAAAATTCCATGATCATCAGATGGTTTGGAATTGGGAAATACTGCAGTCCATAAGCAGAATTTTTCTCAGTAATATATCCCCATTACACCAAAACACTGAATAAGTATCTCTACTGGTAAATTCTGATATTTTGGAACTAAAGCCTTTCATGCTAATGAATCAGATTAAGAGAGTAAGCATGTAGAAAATCCTTTCAAAAATTCTAATTAAAGTACCATAAAATTTTAGTATTTGCATTGAACAACAATAGTAGCAATACTATAGAAAAAAACCCAGTAATGATTAGTTTATCATTCAGACTTATTTACAAAACATTTAATAAACTGTCAGTTTTTAAAACTAAGTTTTATTTTTTTTTCCATCTGGATGAGGAAAGAAAAAATAAAACCATCAACTTTCAGGATAGAATAGCTTTAGAAGAGGAATTTAGCAAGTTCTTTCTTTGTGGTCTTTAATTTTACTGAAGAGTAGAGCGGAAGGCAATTAAAGTCCACTCAGCGACAAAGCTGAATCAATTATCTCGTTTTTAAAAAGAAATTAATGTCACATTCAGATGTGTCTAGCTAAGGTTATGACAACACTATGAGTTCAATTCTAGTGGAAGTGCAAAGCTGTATGCTTGCCTGCATGTGTTGTCCTCCAGTCTCCCTATACTTCATCTTCTGACTAGATATTTCTTTTTTCTTGAGCCTCTTTATGCCACTCAGGTCATGCACAGAGACCTCTTCTAATTAGTGCTGGTTGGTTGGCAGCTCTCCTTCCATGAGGCAATTGCCAAGAGCCTTCATTTGGGGTGGTCTGATAATTTCCTCTGTCTTTGTCATTCAGCTGGCAGAGTGTGACTTGCTGGATTGGAAGCACAGAACAAAGATGCAGGATAACTGCCTTGTGCTCTGTCTGGTGTTATCATGGACTTCCCGTGGGTCAGGGTGAGCTCCCAATGCTCTGAAATCTGCCAGGGCCACATGAAGCTGGTTCATAAGACAGATAAGACAAAAGCTTGTCTGCAGCTTGTCCAGACCATTAAGTAGAGTTTGGCCAGAATAAAGAATTAATTTCTTTCTTGATAGGGATACTAAAGACTTCTCAGCAACATCTGGGGATTCCTGAATAGCCCGAGTTACTGTCACATTTTGTGAGAAACAATTTTTTTTTTCAAATTAGCAATTGCTACACCTCAACTTCTTTATATGTAAGGACTCAACTTGAAATAAAAACAAAGGTTAAACTTCACAGGAGTTAATGAAATAAGGAATTTGATTTCCACTTAAACTGCCCTCTACTTTCTGGGATGGACAGACAACACCTGAAAATGGAGTCAGTTAAATTTCAACTCAATGTTAAGGAACGTTTATATAGCTTTTGGTAATAACAAAAATCCGTGCTTCCTTCCATTCCCTCAAATATAGGTATCTCTTCCCTAAAAAAACCCATAACTTGAATGTTAACACCAAAGCTGAGATGTGACACACTATGTCTAGAACTGGAGCAGCCCCAAGAGTGCTCATGCTTTTCATCAATCACCAGCTGTTCTATTAAGATTCATTTACACAGAGAGCTTTTTCCCAGGCTCACAAGTAACTTCTTGTCTAATATTTATCTTATAAAACCTTTTACAATAACAAACATATCAATAAACCCTGCAACACTGGCAAAACTGAACCAGAAGGCATGCAGCTCTATGAGACAACAGTAAAAGATATTTAGAGTCTCATGTCTCACATTAGCTTCAACATCATGTAATGTCTACAAATGTGATTTTGTCTTAAAGCCCTGGAGTCTGTGGAATGCTTCTCTGTGGCTGACAGAAATCCCACGTGATTTCAGTTTTTACTCATCCCCTTATGTATAATACTTACAACCTTAGAACATGTTTCATATAAATAAAAAAATCATAGTATCATGTGATGATAGAAGCTAAAATCTGTTACATGATGAGTCCAAGTCACAAATCAACTGTGGGCACCTACTTGCAGAATAAATGGAATTTAAAATCGTGCAATTCCTGTCTTTCCTTAGCCTCCTCAGAGAAAACAAAGGAGTCTTTTGCCTTTCATCCTGATAAAGCAAGTCACTCTTACTAAATTTGAAGGGTGCAGATATGAAAATGAGGAAGCTCACCTCGTGGCTGCAAGTTCCAGAATCTATAACACCAATGCTGCATCTTCACGAGCTAATTGAAAAAAGCTTAGCTGTAGAAATCACCAGCTATGTAAGTGCGCAATCTGATTCTAATAATCTTTCTGACACTCAGCCCAAATTCAGTGGTTGATTGCTATCTACATTTTTGTATTCCACTAATGTTTTTCTCCTGGATTCAGATATTACTGAGGTTAGTGGCCATAACTCAGCAATAGTTTCTGGAACATTATGTATGAAGGATTGGTATTTAAGAGACCTCACTGTGTTTAGCTTTAAGTTCTGCAAAAGAAAATCAGTTGTAGAGCATTGCAGCAGCTGACACCTACTGTGAGAGCAGCATCTATTGAGATTTACTGAGATTTGTCCTGTGTGAGTTTGAGCTCTTGAATCTCTGCAGATAATCCCAGCTGCAGAGCCTCTTCCCATTTTTAGCTACAGCAGTCTATTACAACTGTTTGGAGTTCTCTAACTAAATAAATAGAAAAAGCAAATCCCAAGAAGGTGGTTTTTAAAACATGGTATGTATGTTTTGGAATGAATCTTGATGCTTACAGTCTCATGGGTATTCAGTCACTGTGATATTACTTTTGTTAGACCAGCTGGGAAAGGATCTAAAGCAGATCCTTCAGGAGGCTCTTGATCTTGAGCTTTATTTCAGGCCTAAAAGAATAAATTACTACTAAAGTTACATTTCCTCTATGATGATGAAACCTTTACTTTCTGCAGAGTCTCACAGTTCTTTGCTCAGAAAGCTGCACAGTCACAAAAATGTGATGCTAATCATGGGATGATAGAGACAGGAGAGGAGGAGCATACCTGACAGAAACAGTGATGGGTTTGGGAGCATCAAGAGAGTGTTTGATTGAGGAAAAAAGTACATCTAACTTTGCAAGGTAGCAGGGCTGAGCATAAGAGAGTAGGTTATCACTAATCCTGATAAATGTGGTAATAATCATATTTCTTTTTGGTTTACTAAAAGATAGAGAAATGTAGATTAACATAAACCACCCTATTTTCTTCCACAATGAGAAGAAAAATGACAAGGACTAGAAACACACAAGATGGAAATGGTTTTATCTCAGGCAGGAGGTGGAGGTAAAAAGGAGGGGAATAAAAATTAAAACATGTTACCAGGACCTTATTTACTTATTTGTCCATATTCTTGGAATCTCAGCTTGTTCATGCTTCAACATGCACATGTAACAAGCATGAGCTTAAAAAATAACCAAACACCAATACTGTGACCTTACTAAGTCAGTATATTTCTAGGTCATTCAAGAGAAAAAGAGATGAAATGAAATGAGTTCTTTAGCCCTTTGCATACCATTTGTCTGTTAATATTTAAATATTTGTCAAGGTTTTGGGGAACAAAGTCAGTAAATCAAATCCACAGTTTTTGGGTGAAAAATAGAAATCTATGAAAACAGCCCAATGACAGAAAAAAAAAAGAAACAAAATCATGTAACAAGTAAACATGAAAACTATATTTTTCTAAAAAGAAATAGGAGCTTTGACTCCAAAGAGAGCCTGTGGAAAGGATGCAAAGTAGCTTTTTAAAATCCATATATAAAAATGAAACTTCTAAAAAATACCCCAAGCCCTTGAAAATCCTCTTTGGAAAACAAAAGATTCATCAGCACAGCTGTTGTATGCTAAAAACCTAATCCCTTTTCCTTTCTTTGGGAAAAAAAATCCAATTATTTCTATTTTAATATCTAAATTCTGGTCAAACTGAATATCAAATTTCCTCTGCTCAAAGCCCCCAATACTTGGTTCTTCTGATACAGTTAATAAATCAGAGAAATATATGTTTCATCTGTCATATAATTTCCTCAGTTGGAAGTACTACTGTGAGATGACTACTCCAGATCTGTGATGTGACCAATCCTACTACATCTTCAGGGACTTCTAACACCTTCTTTACCTGAGTAAGGCCTGAACTAACCTCTCCTGGTACATACCTACACGGAAAGACACCAGCACAGACAAAACACACCCTACATGTCTCCCATCTCTGCAGTAATTCCATTTTATTCTCAGGTACCATCTGCCAAACTGGGATCTCTGCTGCCATAAAACCGCAAAAAACAAGAGAAATACATCTGGGAAGTTTTGCTCATGCTGCTGACATACTGTAAAAAGCTGGGAGGAAGGAGGAGCTTTGCACCTGACTGCAGGAGATTCTGGGTTCCATTCAACACCTTAATAATCAGCTATATGAGCTGCAGGTTAAAGTTAGGATGAGCTTAATGCATGGGTAAGATGGCAGAGTAGTTATTCCTTTTTTAGAGCAAGAATACTGGCGACAGTCATCATCTGCCCCTAATACATCAATAGTCTGACAATCTTTTTTGCCACTTAAAAATCTTACAAACATCTAGTTTTTCTCATCTTTAAAATGTGAACAAGAATACTTTAACATTAAAAGTCTGTGAGTGCCTAAAAACAATTCTGCAAATATTCTGATTGTCATGATAGACTTTTCTATGTCTCATGCATAAAAGTGTAGTATTTTACAAGATTTACAAATAAGAAAGTTAATTAATCTTATTTTTGAACTTATACATCTTTTTCTTACAATAACTAAGCTTTTCTCTTCTAAATGATCTAGCATGCTTTGTATTTCTGTAACTTGTATTCTGATATCAAAATGTTTTCCAGCAGGAAGTTCCATATTTTAGTTCAGCTGTTTATAAGACTTTGATTTTTAGAATCGGTGAGAGTTAGAGTAGACACAGCTCCATATATCACTGTGATGCATAAAAATGATATTGCAATTTTATATTATTTAACAGGTATAATAATATTGTATTTAAAGAATGGCCAGGTAGAGGTGGTGAAGGATATGATTTATCTGAAAAATCCTTATTTTATAAACTCTTTTATGAGGTACTCAAAAGTTGGAGATGATTCAATACTGCCATTCATTTATCTAACTTAAATTCCAAACATTTTTGTTTTCTATACATGATACATTTCTAATTCACGGGAAAAAGAAATTGTTACTGACACAGAGCGCAATACAGAACTGTAGTAAGTGAAGCCTCAAGATGGGGCAACCTGGCTCATAATCTTCCTGTCTGTATTGTGTCTGTTTCCTTTTTAAAGACACAGTTCTGTGTAGGCATGTATGGATAGACATAAAAAGTAATAAAAATCTACTCTTAAAAGGCAGGATTGCTATCAAAACTTTTACTAATTTCTACATTTACTATGAAGAGAGCCCTTTTAAACTCCTTTCTTTTTCAGAAGTTCTAAAATTGTTCTTCTTTCAGGATTGCTTTATTTATTTTGTTCTGAATTTTATTTTTGGTTTCTGAGCAAAGAAGTATCTCATCAATGTCTGTGTTCCCACGCTATTCCCATGAAAATCTCACTCAGGCGTGCAGACAGATGCACTGCAGATCCTGAGAGTACTAAGAGGGTCCAATTCTGTGAAGTGCTGAGCATTTCCTGTGTTTCCCCAGGATCATGCCTTGCTAGTACAGTTTCCTCCTGAATTTTTCCAACTTTCCCAAACTTTGTGTGGCTTATTACAAAAATATAGTTCACAGTTTCTAAGCTTTCAAAACTTTCCAGAGGGAAACAGCACACATGAGTCCAAGTATACTTTTGCCTTTCATACCAATACCAGTTCCCTGAGGAGAGTTTGAATTATTCTGTATTTTAGTTAAGAGGGACTATTACAAGTATGAAGCATTTTCTTCCAAAACACTCTTGACTGAATCTTATGTTCACACTCAACTCTTCTAGAACCAATTTTTCACAAGCATTTAAAAATCCTGACCATTACAATAGTCCAAAAAACTCCAAAAGTCTGCAAATCCCATTTCATCACACAAAAAGGTGTTTTTAAAAAAGCAGATAGTCTGCTGACTGCTGGAGTAGATTTATGACAAAATAGTTGTAATTTTTATGGGGAAGATTTTGTTGGAAGATTTATATGAGTAAAATAAATATAAAATTTTGTATCTACCCATCTTAATCCTTATTTTTGCATGTAAATTTAAGTTACAGGCTGGCTGCAGGAAGTGTAGATATCTCTTTTTAAAAACCCAATTTCTTTTTTGTGTCTTGGCAGCAAAGTAAGCAGAAACGTGGCTTAGTGAAAATAAACCGTCCAAACTACAAACAAAACAACAACACTGTACCAATTCTTGTATGAGTGCCTGTTTTTCATTGGAAAGAGCGGGAGAATGCAATATCCTTGGCCACCCATGTACTTTAGACCTCCAAACTAAGTGTTTGAGACCTGAACTCAGTCCAGGAAGGAATGGGCTGTGTGTGCAGCAGCTTGCAAAACTTGCTGTGTCTCTCAAAACAGTAGTATAAAATGAAAGTTTATTTATATTTGCCTGTTTTCAAAGTAATTTGGTCATAGCTGTGATAAGCTAACCCACAGACAAATTAGATCAAGATTTTTCAGTATGCCTTTTTAATGCCTATTTCTCCAATATTTTGTACTTCTAGTCTAGTCAAAATTTGCACCACTCTGATCACTTTTCATAGTCCAGTCTTACTCCCTAACCTCACAATCTCAACGTGTTTTAGAAAAGAAAGGAACATCCAGATGTGAGGACTCAACAGGCTAGGGACTATTTAGAGAAACTAAACGTATTCTAACCTGTGAGACTAAAGGAAATCTACCCAGGCATGCTGAAGGAGATGGCTGACAGGATCGCAAGGAAACCTACATCAGTGGAAAACCATGACAGCTCTGGGGTGTTCCTGGTAAAGACTTACACCTCTATTCAAAGGAAGCAATGACTCTAAGCTTGTAAGCCCATTTTAGACCAGAGTAAGACCACAGAGCAGACCTTGGAATCCATTAACAAAGACATGAATTGCAGGAAGGCAATTGGGAGCAAACAATAATTTACTGAGAACAAATCATCCTTGACCAACCTGATTCATCTTTCAAGATGAAATCACAGGCTACATGGACAAGAAGAGAGCAGATAATATACCTTAACTTTCATAAAATTTTCTACAGTGTCTCCCAAAGCAGCCTCATTTGAAAGCTAGAAGTATGAGCTGGAAGAACAGACTGTGGAATGGGTTGAAACCAGTTTGGACTAACATAATTCAAAATTGCCAAGCCATTAAAACTGACATCTTTAGCTAAGGTATCTAGTTCAAAACCAGCTTGTCTCTTGGAGTTTTTAGAATGTGGCAGAACAAATTTGTTCTTAGTTCTTAATGGAATCTGGATGCTCCTTTTAGATGCAGGACAAAATGGCTGAGAAGATAATGCCAAGCATCACTGAACACAGAAGAGCAGTTCTGCACTCAGCCCGAGGAAAAGATAAAATTCTATGAAAACTGGAATCAGTGATATTTCAGGGAGTTCCCTAAGATGCAAAGGATTGGGAACCTTTGGAAGCTGATAAATCTCCTGCTATGTGCACTGAGTCCTACAAAGTGCAAGAATTTCTTGTGAAGACTTCAAAGAAATGCACAAATTCAAGCCTGAAATCCAGGCAGGAAAAAGAGGGTGGCTCAAAATATAACCTTACAGTTGCTGCAGATGTGACAGATTGTCTTGAAGTATTTTCCACAGATATCAAGAAAACAGATGATGGTAGCAGCAGGAGATGATGTTGCAATAAAGCAGTAATAAGAAATTTCCGTGGGTTTCCAAGTGATCTGATCAATTTATGTTTCTGAGAATGTGACAGTATTTACAAGTGTACATAGCTTCAAAGCTACATTTGAACAGGACTAAACAATCCAAACTTTCAGCTTAGTAAACACACACAAAATACCATATATTTTAACGCTTGCTCTCCTGATTGGTATGAGTGCTATGAAACCTAAATATTCCTAACAGAGCAGTCCTGAAATCCTGGCACTAGAAGCATCTAGTTCTGGAGAAACCATAAGTTGTTCCTATACACATAGAAACAACCCTAGCATACAAACAAATATATTGCAGCAAGTTTCCTGATATTCTTTTTGTCCTGTACAGAAAATTCCATAGTTATGTTATTAGGAAGTTGAGACTAAGGAAAATATGTCACAAAAGATTGGTTTATTATTTTATTACTAGAGGGGCTCTTCAGAATAATCTCTACAACTATTCTGTTCTCTCATATAAAGCTTTAGAAAAGCTGCTGCAGCTACAGATTTCTGGCTTGTATTAAAAATAAAAATGTTCAGAAAGAAGTTAGATACTGTTCAGACCATCACTGATTAAGAAGTAAGTACTGAAAGTGCTGAAAATTATTACTTCCTGTTATTCCTATTTCTTTTTCAAGTTAACATACTCATGTGTTGTAAAATTTAAAGGATTTCAACAATGTAGTCAGCTCTCCTCTTCTCTTCTCTTCTCTTCTCTTCTCTTCTCTTCTCTTCTCTTCTCTTCTCTTCTCTTCTCTTCTCTTTCACATCTCTTCTCTTCTCTTCTCTTCTCTTCTCTTCTCTTCTCTTCTCTTCTCTTCTCTTCTCTTCTCTTCTCTTCTCTTCTCTTCTCTTCTCTTCTCTTCTCTTCTCTTCTCTTCTCTTCTCTTCTCTTCTCTTCTCTTCTCTTCTTCTCTTCCACATCTCTTCTCTTCTCTTCTCTTCTCTTCTCTTCTCTTCTCTTCTCTTCTCTTCTCTTCTCTTCTCTTCTCTTCTCTTCTCTTCTCTTCTCTTCTCTTCTCTTCTCTTCTCTTCTCTTCTCTTCTCTTCTCTTCTCTTCTCTTCTCTTCTCTTCTCTTCTCTTCTCTTCTCTCCTCTCCTCTCCTCTCCTCTCCTCTCCTCTCCTCTCCTCTCCTCTCCCCTCCCCTCCTCTCCTCTCCTCTCGCAGGTCAAAAGTATTTGGCAGTAAATTAATTTATTAAATTACTTTAAATAAGCCAGATAGAAAAAAAGAAAGAAAATTTTGTGTGGGACATTATGATGAAGGGAAAGAAAAATAAATCAGTATTTCAGCTGGTTGTATCCAGTGAGTCTCTTGTAGGTTTGTTTAATAATGTTGCATGCTAAACAGAAGAGAGTCTTCATACTGTCCCTGGGCTTCTCTGGTCTGTACCTTATTTCTATTTGTGATGAAGGCTCCAGACAAAAGTATAACCTGTATTTTATCCTTTGGAAACCCTTGACTAGCCAGGGATAATCATTCTGTTCCAATGCCTAGAGGCGATGAAATAAAGTGTGAGCTTTTATTTTAGTTCTTATTTTCCTGAAAAACTAAAGCAAGGAAGTTGCCCACATACTGACTCATGAACAAACCTCAATCTTTTCACAACCTAAGAAAGAAATTACAGTGGATGGGAACTGCTGGAACAAGAGAGACTTCTGAAATCATGACGCATCTTTCCAAAGACATGGAAAGATGGATCCAATCTTGTTCTCTAGGAAGTAACCTAATTTGTTTTAAAGACTTGAGATGATTCCAATCTGCAACTTTCCCTTGTATATGGTGTCACAATTAACTGTTCTTTTGCCATTAATTAAATACAAGGTTGAACTTTCAATTGCATTCCGCAGCAAATGACTCAATCTTCTTACGCCTTTGCTGGCAAGACTTAAAAGCCAGTCACTCTGAGATATCCTTTCCACATTCCTACACACAGTTATCAAACCACTTGCTATACTTTGGGCTGATTCCCAAGTGCTTACCAGGAATGAAAGATAAGATATACTATAAAAGCATTTACTTCTGAAATTACAAAATTGACCTCAATTCCATCTGTGAGTATTTATTTAATTTGAATTACTAGTGGATAAATGAACTATTGCAGGAATTATCACTGACCACGATCCCATGTAAAACCCTGATCTACCACCATAATTTTGTTAATTAAACTTAAGAGAAATCAGTGGGAAACCTTCCTTGACTTTGGCAAGCACTGAATCCTTTCCTAGATCACTGAAGACTACCTTCCCATATCTTTTCTGACTTCAAATGCTAAAGATGTAGATGTTTCCTTGGTCCATTCAATCTCATTTTCATCAGCTGCTTTATTTGCCCTGTCAGTTTTACAACCTGCTACTGAAATAAAGTTTGAGAACCAATTTTGGTGCCTGGGAACCAACTGAATGTACCCCATCAAAGAAGGGTCATGATATGCCTGTGTCATGTTGTACCTTATGTGAGAAGGAAGTAAACTGTTGAGCCACCTCATGCTCAGAAAGACTTCTATCACCCAAGTCAAAAATCCAACAAGACAAAGTACATTTCCTACTGCCAGTTATAGAAGGGAATCATAAAACAATTAATTAGCCTTTGTAGTTCTTAGTTAGAGGAACCTGGTTAAAAAAAGTCTTGAACCTATTTTTAAAATGCCTAGTAGCATTATACAGCTTCTGATACCATAACTACCTGAAAGGGGGCTGTAGCAAGGTGAGGATCTGCCTCTTCTCCCAAATAACAAGCAATGAAATAGTCTCAATTTGCACCAAGGGAGGTTTAGATTGAAGAAAAAGAAAAAAAATTCCACACTGAAAGTGTGGTCAGGCATTTGAACAGGATGCTCAGAGAAGTGGTGGAGCTGCCACTCCTGTAGGCGTTCAAAAAACATGTAGTAGATTTAGTGTTTGGGGACATGGTTTAGTGGGGGAACTTGCAATGTTAGATTCCTGGTTGAATCTTAGATGATCAGCCTCAATGATTCTATTATTCTACTTGAAAGTAATTTTTTCAGAGTAATTTAAGGTCTCATTACATGGAATTATTTTCTATGTGTTATACAACACATGTGTTGTATATGTGTTTGGTGTTAACAACTTATCCATTATCTATAAATGAAATTACCAACATCTTTTAAAATAACTTTGGTCCAAAATAAAATAGGCAGTAGAGCAGAAATCCCACAATTAAATGTCTCTCTCATTTGGATGAATTCCTCCTGCAGGTGAGGAACACAGCTCTCTAGCACAGTGGGATCAGTATGGTTTTAATGAGCAGCTGATGGGGCCAAGACTTGGGAGAGTGACAGGCAGAACAGGTAAAATTTTCCTCAGGTACTGCCTTTTAGTGGAAGGACAGCTGCACTATTTGGGAAAATCTTATTTAGCTGAGAGACAGTCAGTTCCAGAGTATCGAGAAACTGACAGAGCAGATGTGTTTGTTGAAGAGGTGGAAATGAAGGGCTGGGTAAACACCAGAGCTCCCAGTGCTGGATGTTACAGCTGACCTGCACCAATGCTTGCAAGAGTGGGAGCTTCATACATGCACATGCACAATCCGTGGGACAAAAGCACAGTAACAGTGTGACGACCACTTTGATTCTAGCTATTAGAATTCAGTGAAAACAGTAAGGAGAGATTTAATAGCTCATACAGCTTCTGTGGGAACTTCAGATAACCACACAGACCTCAGCAGGAATTAAGAAAGAATTTCCCATGCATTTTATGGAAGTTGTATATTCCATGTGGATTCACACAGGAAGGTGACTTACCAGTGGGAAGAACTGAGTCAATTTCTCATTTTGAAAGGTTATATTGATAGTGGTTTTGGGATATAATTTGCTAATAGATCACCAGACAGCAAAAAAATATAATTTTGTGTTATTTTTCCAAGTAAATCTTAAAGACAATCTGCTAGAAGATGACAATGATGTGTGGAAGAAGATAAAGATATAATTTATTCACATAGATTAATGAAAAAATCTACTCTTTATTGCTGGAGAGGGAACCTAAAAAATCCCTTCAAACTAGGAAAAATTATGTGCAGACCATTTTTTAATATAAATTCCTCAATTCATCATGTATCCATAAAAAGTCTTGCATTAAAACTTTTTACCTAATTCTTCATATACACTTTCCCATCATAGCCACATATCACGTGTTTCTCAAATGCTGCTTTTCATATATGTTTATACCATTTCCATAATATTAAATATAAATTATTCATTGTATTTGCTGTCTAAAACGGTTTTGATTTTCATTTGTAGAGATAGTCAACGCCCACCAATTTAAGATGAAAATTATCAATCATCACCTTCATAGTTCACCTGACACAGTGCAAATCCATACCTTCATTGCTATTGTTCTATTCCCTGCTTGTGATCTGAACTCTGTCAAAGCCTGTGACCATGTTTATTTGTTTCTTTCTCACAGAATGCCTTCTTTCCTGGATCAAAAACATGCCCATAGATGCATTGTTCACTGGCTTATTTTGTCAAATACAGTCAGTCATTACGTCCATCAATTATTTCCCCAAAGACTTATGTGTCCCTTCCCGTGTCAAATGCTGCCTCTAGCCCACTGTTGTTTGAAGACAAGACAGTGAGAGATTATTTTTTAAAATGTTTTACTCTTTACTAATTCTGTGATTTTTTTTTGTCTCTCTCTTAGTGTGAGCTGCCTTACCTTGGTCTTTAGACTGAAACCTTCTTGAAATAGGACTGTTACTGAAATCAAACACCATATTGCAGCAATTGAAAAAAAAAGAATAATGGTGATATTGGTAGCCTGCTGTATTTTTGCTTTAGTTCTCATTGAGATCAGACATGATTACACTTAAGAAATGTATTTTAAGTAGTGACAACATTATTTGTATCACTGAAGCTCTCAAAAGCCACAGACTGGGACCACAACCTCATTGTGCAAGATCCTGTACAAACAGGGCAGAATAATTACCCATACACCAGAAGGAATGTAACCAGCATAAAGCAACAGTCCTCATTCACACTGATGTGGGAGTACAAGGAAAACGATCATTTGTGTCACATAAATAACATTCTAATTATTCTGAGAACACTGGGATCTTGACTGATTTCAACCATTTTCAGATAACCCAGCAAAAGAGTACAGTCCTGAAAGCACTTGGAACAGTCAATGAGAAAGCTTTGCTGATGTATGTGGGCATGACCCTCATGAAGAACAGTGTGAAGGATTCCAGCCTCCTGTGTTGTGACTTTTCTCACAGTTGTGACTCTTACCCTATGAGTATTTTTCTGAAGCATCTAGGCTCTCATAATCCTGAACACTACAAAATACAGCTTTTTTTAATTAAATTTTTTAATCTAAAATATTTTTATGTTTTTTCTTCATTAACTGTTTAGTCTTTTAATTTTTAGTGAAACATGAACTGCTGTCATCCTTCTCATTTCCCCATTTCCACTTTCCTTCTAAAGAGGATCATAATTTCCAAAATATTCAGCCCCTTCAACTCACTGCTGCTCCAGGGGTACATATGTCCTTTCTCTATTTCTGCTTTGGTATATAAAATAATGATGAGAATCACTGAAAATTCCAGAGCTTTTGAAGAACTTTTTAATGCAATTTATGTTCTTCATGGACTATACTGAAATGCCTTTATCTTGCAGGAATGAGATATTTTCTAAAGTTCTATCACTGTCATAAAGATTACATTTGTAGAAAAATTGTGAACTGTCCAAATATATAGTACAGCTAATAAAAATATGCATTAAAGATTTTACTATATCACGAATGGCATCAATGCTACATTTACTCATTAGTAGCTACTGCTGGGTATCTTGTTACAGACCACAAGACCAAATCATGTTTTTTGTCAGTGAATGCTTGCATGCTGAATTTGTCGCAATATAAGTGTGAAATGCCAGTTGTTTCTGTACAGTCTTTCACAGGATTATGCAGCAATGTAACATACTCATTGTAGTGCAGTTATTGAAGGTAATACTAACAGTCAAAGGAGACTTAACAGGAAAAGGGCCTTTCTCAACAGTGTTATCACTGTGACTTAACAAAAAATGATTTAAAACTCAAACTGTGTTCGTATGTGCTTACATTAATATCAATCAATGACAAAATACAGTACCTAAAGCACACAAGGTATGTTAACTGGAAGGAATCTTTTGCCTGTGTTGCGATTAACCCCACCCACACCATTCGCAAGAGATTAAGGAAGTTTAGAATTGGAAGACACGTGTGTTACGGAAGGATGGTAACCCAAAAAAGCATTTTTGCAGGCAGGCAGGCAGGCAGGCAGGCAGGGCTGAAGGCTGCCGAGGAATTCGTGCATCCCATCTCCCATGCCAGCTTTCGCAGTGCAGGAGCAGCGGGAGATCTGAGCGGGCTCACGTCCTGCAGGGCCCTGCAGCAGCGCCACTGATGACCCCCGGTGATTAAGGGTCAGCAAACTTTAGCCTGAAGCAACTGTTCTATGAACTTTGGCACATTCTGGGTTGGCTCCTGCTGGCTTGTTGCCTTTGGCCCTTATCTTGCAGTTTAGCAAGGATTGTGAAATTCTGAATGAGGTTACAAGATATATCCGTTCTGTCTCAGTGACTCAAGGTCCTGCTCTGCAAAAGTTCTTGGTCTTCAAAATTCCTTAGGCAAATAATCTCATCTATCAGCTAAACATTTTCCAATAGGTGTGTCAAAGGACCCATCAGGAAAAAAAAAAAAGGAAAAAAATAAAAAAAGAAAAAGAAAATTCTGCATAACTATATAAAAATGAGGTATAAATACAATGTGGGACTGGGAAAAAATTATCAGAGATTCTCTGTGGTAGCACTTTGGAGAAACTACCTGCATTCTATGTAGGCACAAAATTCAGCCCATGACTAAAAAACTATGTTTTGAATTCAGTACTGTGTGTTATGTTCAGATGGATGAAGGGAACAAATACCCCAGAAAAGTGCAAATGCCTTTGGGACATGAAAAGAAAAAGAGCAAAGAGCAACATACTTTTTGGAAGTTTGACTCCTAAACATTTGCTTACAGAAAAGAAATTTTTAGCATGAAGTTAACTAGACATCTGAAAATTTTGGTTTGCTTTCAAGGCAGAACTTAGGCTCTTGGAAGAAATTATAAATTCTTCCTTATTAGACGTGCAAGGAAGAGAACATATAAATCCCCAAATTCCTTTATTTCTTGGCAATATTTTCACAATTTGGCAATCACATGAATTCCTGAAGTGCAGAATGGCTTCTAGGTAGATACATTCTTTGAATTAGGGGGAAAAAAAAGTCTACGTTTTCCTCATATAGAATCCAAATGCTCCGATTTTTTTCTCAGTAATTTCTGTATTCCAAGACATTATCTACAGGGTGTGTTAAACTACATGAGAAATCTGCTAAGGAGTTTTTTTCCTTTCCTAAGAATAGAGGTTTTAAAAAACCCTGAAAACCCTAAGTATGTTGAAATATCACTCAATGCTGGCAACAGAAAAACTAGATCTTTCTTGAATTGCTTTTGTATTGGCAAAGCAGCAAAAGAAGAATTAGACAAATTACATGTGACTGTGTAACAAATCTCTACAATGAGCCAACACAGTTCTGTTTTAATGGTTTGAAAGCTTGATATGAAATTGGCTCTATCACTTTCTGTCATGTTTTTTTCTATCTGTCTTAAAACTATCACCCCGTGGATTCTCCAATCAGATACTGAATTGTTGAATTTAATAGTGGAAAATTCAGAATTTTAAATAATAAATATTTTAAATTTAAAATTTTGCTATATGAAAGTTCAATCAGTCTTCCAAGGACACCTATCTCAGTCAATCTTTTGAGGTGTTTTGAAACTCATCACATTTCAAGGGTACAGTATATTTAATCCCACATAATCTTGCATTTACACATTGATACTAGTAAGGTGTGTTCACACTCTGGGGCTGTAGCACTGCAGTTAGAATATGCTGGACTAAGAGTGATGGCTTTGTAAAGAAAGTGCATTCTGCAGGATCACACACTACTGAGTGATTAATGCAATCATCTACTCCACTCCCTTCAATGAAATTAAACCCTACTTCATTGCAGTCTTCAGACTCAATGGCCTATAATTCCTTACTAGATGTCTCCCATGTGCAGTTTTTTGTCACCTATCAAACTACTGTGGAAGAATAAGCTTCCCAGTCCAGTGCCATTCACATACAGGCAACATTGTCTTCTCAGAGTGGGAATCCAAAACCTTCACAACTTTGGGAGGTCAAAGGATCTCATATCTTTCCATCTCAAGCAGTACCTTGCTTGCCTTTCTGTATTCTTCATGGCAATACTTTGCTATTATTTTCTATGTAATATGTGGAGTATTATTTAAAATACAGTAATCATATTTCACCATTTATTGGGTGGTAGGATAGAGGGAGTATCAGGTACCATTACAGGTTGCCTGGATTTTACTTCTGTTTTAAAACAGGAATAGTACAAAAATGTCATAAAGACAGTTTGGTTAGAGAAGGTAAACAGAACAAACTTTCAGAGCACAAACTATGTATTTTACAAAAAAAACCCACCTTTGCTAATCTCTGTGTAACATAGAAAGGTTCTTCAGTTAGTCTGAAGAAAATAAAAAAGTGGCAACACACTGGAATGTACAGTTTCTATTTATAGAAAGCCCCACTAACTAGAAGCCCATGCCATTCAATTAACAATTTACAACACCTTCATTGTACAGTGCACTGCAGAAAGTGGAAGGTTGTTTCATTTCTGTATTTCCAGACGCGTGTCATTTCCAACCCTATATTTAATAGTGTGTAACTGCCTGAAGGGGAGAGATCAGAATGTGTGGCATGTCTCACTGAGAGGAATTTTGTGCATTAAAAAACCCCAAACCACACTCTTTCAACTATTAAACAGAGAGCTAACCAAATTCCTTGCTTCCACCCCTGCTTTGAAGTCCAAAAAAAAAAAAAAAAAAAAAAGAAAAAAGGAAAGACAAGAAAAGGAAAAGGGAAAGCAAGCAAGCAAGAAGTGAGACATGGAAGAGAGAGTGAGAGAGAGACAGGAAGAAGGAGAGCTCAGGAGGAAGAAAATTCCTTATAAGAGAGGTATATGTAAAGGGCAAAAATAAAAGGTTTTCCATGATGTCACTCACAGCATGTCTGTGTCTGGAAAAGTACTTGAAAAGGCAGACATGGATTTATTCCATTTCAGTAATGCAAACTATTCATGCCACGTTTTCAAACCATGTTCCAGAAGTAAAGAATACAGGGTACAAGGCATAAAAGAAGATAATTATTTATTCACCAACAAACTGATTTGACCAAGCTAAGCTGACACTTTAGGAATTGTCATTTCCTCTTTACTTTTCAGAAACCTTTTTTTTACCCCCAGTTTCCTCCTGATTTACAGTCTATTCCCTCCCCCCACCCTGCTTCTTGCTTTTTTCTTCTCTCATCTATCACTCCCTTAAAGAAGCTGATGCAAGGTTTTTTCCTTCTTTCTTTATGTGAGTGCTTCTACTTTCCTGTGCTCTCCATCTACTGGCAGAAAGATTAAACAGTTGTCACTGTTTTTCTTACTCAAATTCTGTCTTCATTCCCTTGTTCTGTGCTCCTTTATTTGTCTTGGACTCAAGCCTGAAATTCTTTCTTAGATAAAACACAGGAAATTCTCACAAAAGACATATTTACATATTACATTGTTTCTTTCCCCTTTAATACAGCTTTCCTTTCTTGAGGTTTTGCATATTCTCTCTTCAACTAAATACACATTATTCCCCTCCCCCTCTCCTCCCCCCCAAATCACACTTAAAATAACCACAACTGCAAGCAGAGACGTGAATTTATGGAATCTGAATTCAATACCAGCAAGACTGACAGTGTAAACAATTATTGGTGGTGTCCTTGTCCCCCAGGGGCACTGGTCCTCAGTCCATGGCTGGGAAAACATCAAATACCCATCTTTGCACTAAGTGCCAATATTCTACCCGGTTCAATTCACAGGTAGACTGGTTGTCCAGCTGTATATTAGAGGAGAAGAAATTCAGATGCTTATAGAAATAAGCAAGATTGTGGCTGCTCATTCCACAACCATTCCAGTGATCTTATTGGAAGTGATCTGGTGAAAGACAGCCATGGAATATGCAGGAGGCAAACTGTACTTTGGAGCAGGGCTGGTACAATTTGGTGAAAGTAACTCTACTGACTTTAGGCAAGATGCAGAGCCAGAGTAAAAGTCAGAAAGGTGGAAAATGCAAAGAAAATAAAAGGAATACTGGAGAAAATGAAAAAAAAAAAAAGAAGAAAGAGGATAAATGATGAAGGAAGAAGAAAGAAAGAAAGAAAGAAGAAACCAAAAGAGGAAAAAGGAAAAAAAAAAAAAAAACAAAAGGAAGAAACAGGAAAAAATACACTTTAATGATTCAGGAGCATAGTTAAGTTAAAGTAAATAATAATTTTAAAATAATTCTGATCTTTCCTGTTTTTATATATACTACTATGACAAAAGGGATTTAAATTTCATAATATCTCAATATAGGCCAAAATCCCAGCAAGCACCAAACTTTTGGATATGAATAATAGAGGATTACTTAAAAAGATTTTTACAGTAACACTACTTTATAATAAATAGAACAATTCCTATCTTATCATGACAACTTTTTTAATATTAGTTTAAATGGTCACTAATAGCTAACACTTTGGAGTTAACTATTAGTGACTATAGTTAACACACCAGATACGCAAAGCAGTAGGTTTCTCAGTAATTTTTTGGCAGCTCAGATATGATTGCCTGTTGTCATTGTGTATCTCACCTGCTTTACATAGCAGTACTTGCATGGGACAGTTGGCTGGTTTGAACTCCTTCCTCGAATCACATAAAGGAGGAAACAGAAACAACTGCACCACTGAACCTAAGCATTATCTTACAAATCAGCTCCTGAAATGACACTATTTTTTCCCATCTTCAAAACATGTTTTTTCTGTTCTGAATTGCTGAGTGATAAGGTAAAGGCTCTCAGTCACAAGACAGTCTTAAATCCATGCTGTTTAGTTTGACTGCTTTCTCTCCCAGTGATCTAAGTCCTTGGAGGTGGGATAAGTACTCTCAGAGTCTGATAGAGATACAATGGATTTCTTCATAGAGCAACCCAAAATTAAAACTAAAGGCGTCCTTGGCAAATTATGAGGTAACAAACAATTCAGCATCCAACAACAGTTTGTCTCAGCTGAAAGTCCTGTCCAACATTCTTGGGCTGCATAAAGTTGCAGCCGTCACCTATTGGTCTGTTGGCAAAAGATTCACGTTTTTTCCATGGCTTTAAAGCCCTTTTTCCCCAGTTGTCACTAAATTTGTAACCTAGCTTCCACAACAAGTCTCCAAGTTCTCTTGCTTTCCATCCCTTCATACTGTCCAGCAAGGGGACCTACTGACCCTTTCTGAAAGCCTACTCCAGGTGATTTTGAAGGTATCTTGAGTTATCACTGAATAGGATGGAAATAGTCACAAATGTATACATACTTCCTTTTCTATGGTGTTTATGAAAGGCTTTCACACAGAACAGTTTTTTTTTTTCTCATTTCAGCATGGATCTTCAATGGTGTTTCAAGGAATTACATCATTAAAATCCTTATGCTAGTCTGCATGTGGTATGCTTAATCCCCCATCACATCCTCCAATTGTTTCCTTTCAAAGAGGTAGAATTCTAAAAAAAGCGAGATGTAGAGATGTAATAACTGATGCAATATATCTCAGTACAATTTTAACAGGAAATTTCAGATTCCTTCTTTTCAACAGTTTCCTAGAAATGTTTGGCATTTATTACTTGCTGTGAAAGGCTCTATCAGGCATGAAAGAGAGAAGGCATGTGTCACTAGGAGAACTTATGTTGAGATAAAACTCAGTGCAAGAGAACAGCTTCCATGTAAAAGAAATAGCCCAGTAAGAGCTTCCAGGTACAGCTGTCAGTGTGGTTCAGAGCATGTCTGTGGCTGTGTTGGATCCATGTAGGCTACTTTCCACTCATTAGACCTCCAGTAGACTAGAGGATGTGAAAAAAACCATGGAAATCCCAATGACAAACTGATAACTGATGATAATATGCACCATCAGTTGTTTTGATGAGTTATAAACTTTTTCCCAGAAAAATTCCCAAGCACGTTTTGAGATCAGTTTACTTTTAAATTCCAAAATATCAGTGATGTTCACAGAATTAATCCTTGAAGATTGTCCCTTGTTTTTAAGAAATAGTGATTACTTGCTGTGTACCTCACCTTTCCAATCACCATTTCCTGAGGTGATCATTTTTATTAGTGTTGGCTGATACTAAAAATAATGCAATTCCATACAGGTGTATACACCTCTGCATTGTAGCAATTTAAACAACAACAACAAATTATTAATAAAACTCTTCTGTGCTTAGTGGATTTTGGTTTTTCTCAGACAAATAAATTCTGAATGCCACTGACATTAAGAAGCAATTTATATAAGTTGCAGCAATTTTGCACTCACAGCCTTCTAATTGAAAATGATTTAAGAATTTTGCCCATCTTTCCCCATGCATGCAACAAGAATGCCATACTCCATCTCAGAATTGAAAGTCTTCAATGCAGAAATGCACTATATAGATTACATACTGACAGGGAAATTTTACAAAGTTTTTTTTTTTTAAATAATGATATAAATGTCATGTATGCTTTTCTTGGCAGGTGCTGAAAAAGAGTTAAAATTTCATACTGACATGCAGTTAAAAACATTTAAGCAACTTCAGGGAAAAAAGGGAAACTTGGTAGGGATTCAACTCAATCCATATGGAGGAGTACAGAAGACAGACTTGAACTAAACTTATCAGGCATTAAAATTGGACAACAAATGGGAACATTTCATGCAGTGGCATTCAGAATGTATAGTCATGGAAAGTAAAGCCCAGCAAACTGAAAAAATTTAGGCTTGACCAGCTTCATATGAGAGTTGTTTAACACAAAAAAATGCTGATATCCTGACATTCTGTCTTGCACAAGAGGAGAAGGTTTATGATGAATTTTCAAGTGCAAATGTTTTGTTTTCATTCTTCTCAGGTGTATGTCTTATGTAGGAGGCTAAATCCCTGTCCTCAACAATGGTGGTCTGCAAAATCAGAATGTGTGTGATAAAACAGTACTCAACATAATGTTAAGGCAGGACCATCTAAAATTTGCTATTCACTGTGCTTTGAAAGTTCTTCAGGCTCTTTGTCTTAAACCAAGGGAACATCAACGTCCACCCACTGTTACCATCACCGTAACATTAAGTTAACCCTAATGGTTCTAAATAGCTTTTGGAAGAAGTAATTTGCTCATAATTTTCATCTGTAATGTTCCATTAAATGAGACAGTTTAGACATATCCACAAACCACTGGAAGGAGACAAGACTGCCAGGAGACTTATCTATGTGTCATCATGAGAAGCATCTATTGGCTGGAAAGAGGTGCAAATAACTAAACAGGTTATTTTATCCATGTGTAGTAGATTAAAAAAACCCTTTTTACCCACTTGGCAACTGATGTCTGCATATTTCTTTAGTTTTCCAATATAAACATTGCATTGTGAACAACTTCTAAGTCAATAAGTGACTTAGAAATTTTCACTTACAGTTTTTTCTTCAGTGAAAGCATTTTGTTATCAAAGTTGCAATATGTAATTTCTAAATATAAACTAAAAATAGACTATGGTAATTAATTTTGATCATTAAATCTTTTAACTGCGGCATAATGCCCTAATTCTGCAAAAACATATCTGCCTATGCCCAAGTGCTTGATGTCCCCTGTGCAATGCCCCTCATCTAAAAGAGCAAAACACCAGGTGGCAGCAGACAGTGAAAAAAATGTACTTTACATTTCTAGCAGCACAATTAGTGATGTTACAGCTGAAGAAGTCATAAACTTTTTCTTCAGTTTATAAAAAATTATTATCAAAACCAACCAGATGGAGACAGTGTTGAAGACAGTGTCAGCAACCCTACAAAAGCCAGAAAACATGAAAAAAAACCCCCAGTATATAAGCATAGCTGCTATAAACAAGTTGCAAGACGAGACAGAAATGTTAATGTACAACTTGACATCTTGGCAAGTCTCAGAAGTCCTCGTGCTTAGCACTTCAGAAGCTGGGTGTTTATTTAGATTACCAATATTTTGTTGGGGTTGAACTTGTAACCGAGAGCAGATAGCCTAATATGTGTATTTCCTGGGCTATGCTGTACCTGTATAAAATTGCAAACCTTTCATTGCATTGTGAATTTACACTGATCACTCAGGATTCAATACTGAGGTTGAGAGAAACCTCAGTGTTGAATCCTGAGTGATCAGTGAGAGAAAAAGGGGGAGAGAGAGAGAGAGAGAGAGAGAGAGAGACTGTCCCTGAACAAAGCAAAGGTGACACCTGTCAAAGATGTCATAACTGGATTCAGTGATGTTGCTTCAAATTGTAGGATAACCCCCAACCAACCCCCCCCCCCCCCCCAAAATAAGCTCACCTTTAAGATTTATAGTGCTTAAAAGACTCCACAGAACAAAAAACTCTGTCATCTCATTTGAGATAAAATAAGTACACTTAGGATTATCATAGGAAGAGATACTTAGAATAGAGATTCCTTTGGGGAACAATACCAAGTCAAAGACAATTTTTGAGTTTCATACAACAAATACAGTATAATCCTGCTGTTTTCTTATATGTGATTGGCAAATGTAACTTCATGGATTTTTACCTTTTGTATGCTAAAATAACAAGTTGTTAGCATTCAAATGAAATTGTGATTGTGTGAAAACTTAATTCCATAATTCCCTTACCTTGGTTGTCTAAAACACTTTCTTTTAAACATAGATATGAAAGACAATACTAAATTAATCAATTTGATCAGGCATTGAGAAGAATTTTCTCATCTTGTATTCATAAAATATTCAAGTTTTAAAGAAAGAGTATTTGAATTAATGTTGCACAGTAAGGATCTTTCTCCCTGATGCTTACCAGATTAACTTTCAGTTAATTCCATTTGCCCGAATGAGTAAAATAAGAATGCAAGGAATGCTATAATGGCAGAAAATTTAGAAAAGTTATAAGAGGACTTTGATAAATAAGCAAATATAGCATAAAAGTATCATTCAGAGACCAAAATCTACCACTTTTCAAATTGCATAACCCATTGCTAAAGGTTTGTCAGCACAAATGCACTGACATATTCTGTATGTTTGCATACCTCATAGTTCACTGAATTTACAATACAGCCTAATGCAGTAGGAAATGTAAACATTTCAAATCCTTGGAATAATTTGATAATTCTCTGTCATTAATATTTAATTTTAAATCAAGGTTTCCTTGTACTTACAATAAATTTTATCTTCTTTCATAATTAAAAATAAGTGTAGTTAAGTAGCAAGAAACTCGGACTTTTTCTTAATCTACAAATCTCAAAATTATTTTTCACAAAATGAGTTTGCTTTCTTTAAAAGGCTCAAATTTTAAAAAACATGATTATGGTAAATTATTTTAATGTATATAAAATTAAAAATTTGCAAATCTGTCATCTAGATAATACATGTTTTGTCCCAGTCCAGTAACAAGATTTGTGAAAGTGGACTCCTGAGCTCAGCCAAGGCTTCAGGGATACCAGCAGCTATGCCTGCAGCCCATTCCAGTGCTCAGCCAGACTAGGTAATTTTATACTTGCAGGCATAACTGATGTCTTAAATCACTTTGAGAATTGAATGCATCTTAAATGAGTCATTATAGCTAATCTGAAGAACAATCTGTTCCTAGGTACCCGCTATTCTGGTGATAATAGATGCCTGATTACCTTTGTACAGTGTGATTAAGGTTAACTTGGACACTGTTGAAGCAGGAGGGATAAAACTGCCAAGACAAGGAGTAGAAAATAATCATGGCTGGGTTTTTTTCCACCTGAACAGAAAATAAACATGCTTTGCAGAGCAGATGTTCAAGGACAAGATTTTGGCCACAACTTTTAGGCCTTAGTTGCTGCTGCCCTTTAGCCAATTTTTTGTACAGAGGAAGTAAAAAAAAAGGACAATGATTATTGATTCAAGTTTTCTTTAACTGATTAGCTTTTAACTGGGCATTGGAGAAGGATATGGTAACTTGCTATTAGTCATTAAAACACATTCTAAGTACTGTAGTCCCATGTTGTTTCTATAATAATAAAACCACATTTAAAAATAAATAATTTCTGGTCTTTATTGTTAAGAATATTTTATTGTCCTAATGTATAGCATCGGTTTGTGGAAGGCAATGGCATGTAGAATATTTACATTCCTTTCTTTCTAAGGACACTCCTTTTCCAGTGTTTCTCATGGCCACTGGGGCAAAAGACTGTTGATTTTTTTAGCCTGATTTCAACTCTCATGTGATTAGTGCTAGCCAAGTGTATATCCTCAATGTTAATATACAAAAATCTTTGTTCATTTTGGAGACTGATTAATAAACCCCCAGAACATAAAAATGTGCTAATTATAGCAGCATGAATTTTTTTCACTCTGTAAATGTAAGTAAAATAAAGATGCCAAAACCATTTCTTAGTTTCCCATCGTAAATTATGTAGGAACTGTATCTATTCAGTCACATGAATCCTTATTTTTGCAAGGATTGTCCATATAAGCACCTTTCCAAACATGTACAATTTGTGGTTAAAAGGCCCTGTTGGTCACTTGCTGCTATTTCACCCTGACCATGAGATATAACAGTGGCATCCTAAATTTAGGATGGAGGTTATTCAGCTGTGTGCTTCTCATGAGCCCAAAATACCAAGTACATCTGCATATCAAAGGCCTTCATGCTGCACCCTGCAGACTCCTAGAGAAGCCTTTCCACAATGCTCTGTGGAGAATCCTGTTTTTCCTTGTGTTGCCTGTGCTCAGTAAGGATTTATCTGTGTGTGTGAGCATGCAGTGGGTGCTTACACATATGGATATGTACTGTACACAGGCATTTACACTGACAAGAATGGGTTTGACTATCCCAAGTGAACCTTCACAAAATGTTAAACAACTTGTGCATGAAAATATATACACATAACCTCAGTTTTATTTAAAATAATATTTATTACTAATTGGCATAGAATATTCTAATTGACACTGTATTTTAAATGCAATTCTTGTTTAACATTTTATAAAATCTTCTCGTGAAAATTTAAAATATTCTGCTTTCCATAAACCAAGAAGTGAATAATTTCCACTCGGACTATCAAACCAAATTATGCTTATGGATATCCCAACACATTTTCACACTGTTTGAAATAGTTTGGTTTAAATCCATATAAAGCTGAACGAACATGAATGGACATGGTTTGTCTGTACACAAAATTACTGTATCCTATGTAGTTAATATCTTTTACAAGTTCTTTATCAGGAACTAGATCCAGATTCATGTCCCCCTGCCCTGCCTTGGTATTCCCACTACTCAGGTCTGCATATGATGTGGTGTTTAACTTTACAGTCTGACTTTGATGCAGTCAACTGTTTGTTATAGTTTGTTTAAAAATACCACAAATCATTCCATAATATAACTGATCACCCTTGCACTCTTGTTTACATACTATTAATAAACACCACAAAAGAAGTTGTCCTTGGAGTCTAAGCATCTGGGACCCTCGGAGATCGGCAGTTACAAACTCCAAAAAGCGAGCAAAGTCTTTGAAACAGCCCATTCCTATTAAAAAGTAGCTCACTGAGTTTCAAGTGCAGAATAATTTTATTCCTATAGCTAGTCTGACAAAATAATCCCCAAATAAAATCCAAATCAAAACTAGAAAAACAAAATCAAAACAAAAAATTCCCCAAACCCCAAAAGTTCCCTTTATAGACAGAACACCACATTGTGGGTTTTCAGAGGAGATCACTACATGGATTACTACAAGGTAGGAGGAGTTGCAGACTGCAAAACTTTAGAAGACAGATGTGTTTGGAAAAAAATTAACTTCACTCATAAAAATTTATAAAATTATATAATAAAATAACAATAGCATATATGCTCAGCATGATATATTAATCAGAGAAAAAGTCACAAAAATACTTGCTGAAGCTGAATTAACACATAATATCTAACTCTCAGGAAGTGATCCACACTTCTGTAAGGCCAGGTGTCAAGAGTTCTCCAAATACTAGCAGAAACACAGAAATTCAAAAGGGACGTTTAATACCTTAAAAAGTTAAAAAGTTTCTGGGTGCTTCTCAGGGTCTGGTAAAATGGAATATCACCTTCCAGAATAACATATGTACTTATTTGAGAATTTGCTGCTATGTATTCAGTGACAGAGTGCAGAGCTCTCTATTTGCTATAATTATGCACTGATGATAAATTACAAGTGAATTTATTTTTGTACAAGTGAACAATCCCAAATGTAAATGTTTATTAGAACTTCTGTTAGCCACAATCTAAAACATTAGTTAACTTGCTATTATTGTAGCACAAGTGGCAGGTGGCTTCTATTTTACTTTTTATAGACTTGCTCTAAACATATATTTATGCTAGCTACATTTTCATTTTAATATTTTATCCTAGATTTTCTGCTGGTCTGGTAACTGGAAACATTTCAATAAGTGAACAGATGGAGTGGGAGTTATGCTAAGACTTTCCAGCATACGCAAAACTTAGAAGTCTAGATTTCTGTGCTTCTTGAGGCATGGAAACAGCAAGTTCAAGAGGGAACAGACAGTGTACCAGGAGTTCCTAGGACATCCGAGCATTTCTGCACACGTTGATGGCTGAAACATTATGAAGAAGAATTCTTCAAAAGATAGAAAACAGCAAAAGAAAGAACCATGCTTCTAATAGTTTTGTGTATCTATGAAGGAATATAGAAGGAGGTTCCTTGCCATATCTGAACTCTCAGGCCAGCCTTTCCTCACCACCTAGAATGCACTGGGACTAGCAGAAAAGCGTCTGCTGGTTCAGAGGTTCCCCTTTGTCCTAAGGAAGCACCCGGAACCACTCACCAAATTTTGCCTTAGAATGGCACTCTCAGATCAGTAGGGTAGTAGATACCTTCCAGAGGACCAGGATGACTGGGCTTGGACAACTAAATCAGCCACAATTTTTCTCTGGCAGAACCTTTCACGAGATTTAGGAAATGTTCTGAGTGATACCACTTCAAGAAAAGCTTACCTTCCTAAACAGCATTGCGGCCTTAAATTATTTTCTCATGTAAAAACACGGCTTATTGTAATCATCAGCTGTTAATAGTGTATTTTTAAATGTGAAACTTCTAGTATTGTTTGCCACTAAAATGTCCCTTTGAGACCACTTTCATTTTTTTCCTAAGTGTCACACACATTCTGTTGTACAATCCAAGTAATGAACAATATAATATTTTTTAACTTCACTTCCAATCTGGAATAATGAGAGAAGTTTAAAAAAAAAATATAACCTTTGTACTCACCCCAGCCTTTGGTTTAGCTCCAGAGCCGGCTACTGAAGAGAAAGATGCTAGGTCAGGAGCATGGATATTAGAAGACAAGTTAGTCTGTGACTGATTTACTGAAGCAACATCCGCTCCACTTTCAGAACCAGATTCAACGTCCTGTAAAAAAATTTTGCAAGTCTCTTTAGTAAATGTGAAATAAAATCATATTTCTGCTAAATAATGAAAATATTTAGGCAAGCTCCCTTAAATACATATGCTTGCTGTATTTTTCAATGTGGTGATTTGCATTAGTTGCTGCTCTGAAATTATAAATCACTACTAACATCAAAGCTAAATGGTAGAATGCAAGGTAAGAAAAATCAGTTAAGGGATGCGGAAGTTTGGCATTTTTCTCTGATATTTAGTATTTCCTGTGTGCTCCCACCTTCTGTCTCTGCAGCACTGCAGGCTAGTGAACATCTGTAAGCCATTAGGCAGATGAAATGACTTCACCCTCCAGCAGTTTATACAATTCAGAGGTACAGCTCCTCAGTTTTCCTGAATCACCAGACACTTATCAGCCAAATACCATTTCTGGTTAAAATGCCCTTACTTTTAATGACACTGATTACATTCCTCTTTCTGAGAATAAAAAGAAGATATACAGTATATTTTATTGTTGAGGAAGTAAAAATTTAGCACATGCTTGATTTACTGCATAGGTTGAGGGCAAGGGATTATACTGTTTGCAGATAAATTGTGGCACTGGCTTCATGTAGAACCAGCCATATACTGTCAGGATTATTAGATGAGGTGCAGCCTGTATGAATACTGCTACACAGGATGCAAAAAAATCTCCTGAACCCTTAATCCCAGAAAACTCCTTGCAGACAAAGCCTCAGTTTCCTTATGCCAGGTTCCTAGAATAGGTGAAATATGGGGCAGTCATCTCAGGAGTTCTGCTCCTCATCTGAAAAGATACAGCATCCTTTGATTTGTTAGTTCCAGATAAGTCTCTGGTCTGCCAAGCCAAAGCTGCCATTTAGACAGATGCCTATATGCCATGTACATGAGTGTATGGTGTTCCGAAAAGCATTAGAAATTAGGGACAAAGCTGGACTCTTGGTAGGACCGTGTATTTGAGTCAGATATTTCCTGTCAGTGAGTCATGCAATGTGAAGCACTGGGAAATCCAGCAGAGCCATGGAGCAGCCTCTGGAGGAGTCAGTTTGGCTACAGCTGCTCTCAAAAGTTTCTAGTTAGCAGAGCTATGCTGCCACAGTGCACAACCGTGATCTCTGCTGCATCACCCAGTTTTTTACGTCATATTCAAATGATTTCTTACTATAAAATAAATATGAGCCTGAGCTCAATACCAATATATCTTGAAAAACAGATCTTTTGATCTTCTGGTCCACAACAATCAAAGGTTCAAAAATTCCTAGGAAATCACTGTCCATAGATAGCATATATTCCATGTTTGATGCAAGCTGTCTTTCTGCAGAGTTGCTTTGCAGCATGGGAACAGGCACCACCTTCTGATTATCAGGCAGGGTTACTCATACACATTGCCTCTGCTCCCTTGATTGCTGTAAGAAATTAGTTAAAAGTGCTGGCATGGATTGGTGAGATATAGAGAACAGATGCCAACACTGTATTTCAGGTTTCCTGTGTCATCAGTGTGTTTAAGGAGATACTGTGAGAACATTGATATTCAGTGGGAAAATGTTTAACCATGGAAAGTGAAATTATGTTATTTCTTCTAAAAATGACACATTATATAATTTTCAGCTGATCCAACCCGGTGATATACTGGGTTTTCTCACCTACAGACCACTTAGCAATAATGAAGCCTTGCTTTCCAAGGTAAAACTTGCTATTTAAAAGAAAATATCACTAACCAAAAAAAAATGATACAAATGCTAGTCTAGAGATCTTGGGGCAGTATTTCTCAGGTTTCTTGAACTGAAAAACAGCTGCAGCACATGTGGGTGAAATTAACAAGAAGCCTGCACAAGAGTACCTTGGATCAGTCATTTCATGTTCTTCAGAGTTACATGCGTAAACATTTTACAGAAAAAAAGAGAGTGCATCAGTCATGTTTGTGAGCTGTCCCATCCCCTCTTGAATTATTCTCAGCAAAGAATGATCCTTTTAAGTGAATAAAAAATCCCCTACAGGAAATAATTCAAGTTCTGCCCAGAATATTACTTTGAATGACTAAGGGCTTTTTTCCTTCCCCAACAGAAATACTCATGTTCCAAGACTGGTGTGACCCTGAGCCTGTGCTGACTCTCCATTTACAGTAGGTGATAATTAGAGAGCCAGACATTTTCTGACTCTTGTTGATCTCCTTTTGTTTTATCTGGGAGTTCTGAACCTCTAATTTATGAGAGGATGCCAAAAGGAAATAATGGATGGCAATATTATTGCCTTCAAAACATGTACATACACACACACAAAAAAACAAAGTCAAATTCTTCACAAAAAGAGCTTTAGTTCTAAATGAAGGAGCTGAAAAATGTGGACTGAAAGAAAAAGGTGAAGCAAAAAAAGATTCTATTTTAGAATAATAGTAAAAAAACTTGATTACAGGTATATGCCTCCGTTTGTATGTCGGGGTGCTGGATGGTGAAGAGCCTGCACTGAGAGCATTTTCAATATCCTGGTCAAGCTGGTCCAGTTTCATAATTAACAGCACCATTGAATCCAGTCGTGAACGATCCCGATCTTCTGTTATTTCCTGTGGAACAGAAAATGCAACTGTTAAATCTGAAATGGTACTAGTTGGAAAGAACAACCTTAAGTTATGAAAGCTCTGTTTCTTTATTTACCAGGAAAGCACACTAAATAATGAGCAGAATTTTTTTTTTTTAAATACTGCTTTTTGTAACCATCTTACTGGGTATTGATGGAATGTACTGCTGAAAAAATATTTTTCATTAGTATTTAATATACATCCATTATAGCAATTAAATTTTTTAACAGCACAATTGTTTGGAATAAATGCATCATTACCTGGATACACATACTTTCAAAACAGCTATGGATTCTAAACACTTCTTAAAATACTTACCCCAAATTAATTAACTTGATTGTACAAGCACAAATGATGATTCATCTGTGATGGAAACAGGGGACAAGTTCCAAGAGGCCATTTTCCAGCTGAGGATAACCCCAACTTCTTTTCTGTGTGGCACTCACTGGTGTAACTATGTTCTTTTGATTTGTTGTAGAGATTTCTGTCTTGGTTGGAAATTCTTGATACACACGAGGCACATCAGGGTAATAGTGAACACAGCATCAGACATCGTCTGACTCGAAAGAGAACTGGATGACATAAACACCTAGTTTATGTAGCTAACTTCCCTATACTCTGTAGAAAAAGAGGCAGAGCAGATCCTCAAAAGTGAAACTCAAAGCAAGATCTTCAACTAGACGGACTAAATAATGCTCTGGAGGAGTTCCTCCCTTTCCCTTTTATATAAAGACTTAACACAAAAGTTAGATAACTGGCCTGCCTCAGAATTCAGGAATGTTAAAACCCTTACTAGTTTCTTCTAGTATGGATTTTCATAATTTGAGTTTAGAAAATACGAAGTTTCATTAACTTGAGATAATATTTTTAAATCCTTCTCAAGAAATGGATGCAAAGATGTTACAATTGTACCACTGTGCCCAAGAAGTAGGCAATATGTGTCCAAATTAGCCTTTTATTTTATAGTCACTAAACTCTTTTTCAGGCTATACAGAGACCTCTCTTTGCAGAATTCCATTAGCAGGATTTTCATAGATTGCTTCAAAGGCATTGCAAAAAATGAATTAGATGACTCCTGCTAGAATTAAAGGATATGTATATATAAAATAGTCATATAAACCACAGTCTACTCGGTCTTTAGGTGGAGATAGATGTGATGGTTACTTAACCCAATGTCAGAGAAGTAGAAATACAAATCTGTCAGTTGATAGCAGAGTTATAAACAATGTACAATGCAAAGGGTTTCTAAAAAAGCTGCTGAGTTTACAGGATCCCCTGATAAATTTGAACTGAGTTTAGAGTGATGGTGAGAGAATATCACGTCAAAATACCTCAGAAATCACCAAAATGGGCTAACTTTCACTTTCTTCCAAACTTAAAATGCAATGTCCCAAATCATTCATTCCTACTGCATGGATCTTCATTTCAACTGATGTTAAATTGATACCTGAGGTCTACAAATGTCAGAACAGCTATTTCATCTAATCTGCACGCGTACAGAAAGCCCAGTGGAGCAGTTGAGTGTCTGCTAACAGAGTAGACATGATCTCCTTTGTGACAGGGGCCATGTTCTCCATGGTGAGCATGACTGTCGCCAGTTCACGCATGCAGAGGATGCCAGTGCTGTTACTAAACTAGCCTCCTGCACAGTCCCCTCACTGTGTCTTTATTTCTATTGGTTTTGCTGAGAAATACACCACTGTAAAGGCTAATCAACCTCATATTGACACTGGACTTAAAAAACAGAAATTCACTGCCACGCCACAACAAAGGAAGTGGCGGTGGCTGGGTGGGGGTTTTAAGTTTGTTGGTTTTGTGGTTGGTTTTGGTTTTGTTTTTTTCTCAGGCTAGAGAGATATGAGGTATTTCACTCAAAGAAAAAAAAAAAAAAAATCTGGCATTTCCCCCTAGCAAATTGTTTGATTCATCCTACCAAAAGAGTATAAACTCCTTTGCCTGCAGCAAATTGAGAGTGCTGGAGAAGAATCTGCTGAAATGAAGCGGTGGCAAAATATTGCTCAAAGCCTGATACCCAGGCTTCACATAACGTACTGGCCTTGCAGGGAAACACTGCTTTCAGAAAACAATAATATTATCATTGTGGAATTTAGCTATTCTGTTTAGAAGTCCTAACTTCGTGGTTCTGGCTGATGTTCACATCAACATAAGAAATTTAACATTTTTACTATATTTTCTGTTTTACAACTTACTAAACACCTCTTTTGCTGGGGCACTATCAATTTGTTTATATGCAAATCTAAGCATCACACAAAACAATTAACACATGAAATAAAAAAGGCTAATCCTGAGTTAGAAATTCATCACAACACATAGAACAAATATTATTATAAGATTAATTTATGTTTAGACAGTTTTAGCCTTGGTAGTCTCCAATGAATTTCCAAGAGCTTTATAACCTTCCTATCTTTTTTGTATCTCCCTTTTGTGCATATTCTGGGATTTTATTACTGATGTATGATATGATCAATTGCCAGCAAGGTATTAGCAATTAATTTGTTTTCTTTTGAAAACACAGTATTTCCTTTGCTTCCAGTTTTTTCACATTATTTCCCACTGGTAGCTATGTATCTTCCAAATTAGAATGCAAAAAATATAAATTACATTTATAGAATTATACAAAAATCCTACCTTAACCATTATGAACTCAAAACTTGGCCATTAGAAGATGTCTGATCAAAGAAAGCCCTTACAACCTTAATTTCTGCCTTAAGACATTTGCATAGGGCAATTCAGGCATGCAGGAAAAATATAAACAGTAGGTCAAACTCGATATGTTATTTGTTTGGAGATTTTATTTTTAACATGCCTCCACACAAGAAGGAAATGGTTTAGGTCATGAACTGGAAAAAACAATATTTCTTTCAATCTGTATCCTCACTGGTGTGATAAAGAAGCTAATTAAATTTGAATATATCCATATGTTTAGAACAGAAAACATTGTAACTCTTCCTAGAATTAAGGATGCTTGAATTATTTGAATTATTGCCTGAATTATAAACCCCAAATATTTTTACAAGGAAGAAAACAGTCTACAAGTCCTGTTGCTATCATCAGTAAACAATGTTGATAGAACGAAAATATTTTTGAGAACATGCCTGCAAATGAGATTTAGCCAGTTTTTTTTAGCTTTTGTGAGTTTGGATCTCATATCATTATTGACAAGAATAACACTACATTTTCCCACTATGTACTCCTATGTCTTCAAGTGCTTGTGTGTCCTTTTACTACCAAGTTGCAACGTGTGAGAAGACCTGGGAATTTATTCTCTACACATGTTATAATTGTTATTTTGAACACTTGATGAATAAAAACCCCTGTATGAAGCCAGCATTAATCAGAGTATTTCTGGAAAGAAGTTACCCCCTCCTTTTTATTTATGGTTTCAAGAATTTCATACCCATACTAGCAATACATTACAATTACTTTAACCAACTCAAACAGAAGAAACCAATTAAAGGGTATGACCCTAAATTTGGATTTAATATACCCATTCTGTTTTATCCAGGCATGGGAAAATGGAGTTGGATGTATTTCACTTCCTTGCTGTCTTAAACCCTGTATTTCTCCAAGTGTGTTGCCTTTCCCCTCTGGCCACTGTTTTACATCATACACACACACAGTCCCCACTGCAGTCCCTTTTCCCACATACCTCTTTTGGTTGACTAGAGCTGAAGCAAAGGACACCTTTTGAAAAGGGTGTAGACTGTTAAAATAGGTGCAAAACCTATTTTAATTTTCATAGCAAAAATTATGTACAGAAAAAAATTGGTACTCAAAAACTAAGTTTGTGTTCTCTCATATCACCTTCAGGGGGATTGAGTCACTCCCTCCTTCCCTGGAGGTTCTCCCTTTGAAAGCATCTGCTGATTTCCAGACTGGGAGGACCCTCCCCGTGCCAGCACAGTCCTCTGTGGTTAAGGAGGGGAGAGAATATCCCACTCTAAACATTCCCCTTCTAGGGCCATCAGGGCACCACCTCCTTCCTGACACTCTTGTGTCAAGATGTTCATAATTGCTTTGAAAAGGAAAACTTGGATTTTAGAGGAAAGATTTTTACACAATTGACAAGGCGATCTAGAGTACCCACAATAGAAAGAGATCATTTATGGAAAGAACTGCCTGAGTTTTGCCTGGTATTCTTGATCTGCAGCCAGCTGGACTGAGTTAAAATCTCATATTAATGCTATATATTTCAGATGGCATTAAATTACTCATTCTTGTCTTTTCTTGCTAGAAAAATCCTTTTTGAAAAAAGAGAATTTTATGATATATCATTAATTTAATATAAAGGTTTTCATGGGAAGAAACAATTGAAGAATGCAAAATTAGCAGTTTTGAATTTAGTCTGATTTTTTACTAGCAGATATGCAAATAAGTTGTCATTTTCATCCTTCTACATTGTGAACTGTAGAGTTCACAAACGTTGAACAATACCGAAGAATTTTATCTTTCTCTAAATTTTATGCTGTACTGTATCATATATCTGCCCATGACAGGGGATTTGGAACTAGAGGATCTTAAAGATCCCTTCCAACACAAGCCACTCTATGATTCTGTGATTAGAGCCTATTCATTACAGAGGGATTGCAGGCAGAGAACATTAAAACCCACGGTAAAGCATTCTGTTCCTTTTTAACATGAGATACAAGCCTAGACACCAGAAAAACCACAGTAAGATTACTATTATAAATAATATTTTAGAACAGGCTGAAAATGGAACTAACAGCATAGGCCTGCACCTGTGTACACACCACAGGTGAGGAGACATGCTCACATATTCCTGCAGCTCTTCATCTACACATTCACACTTGCTATTGAGAGAATAGCTTTTCTTCTTTAAAAGCTTATATTCTCATTTTCCTTACAGGAACTTTAGATCACTGGTCAGTTTTTCCAAATATAAAGTGTTCAACAGCACTAGTATACATGTGCTTTTTCACTTCTGCTAAACACAAAAATAAGTGTTTGTAAAAGTGAAGTCTTTAGAGGAACTTGATTTCTATGTAAGGTCCTAATTTTTATTTTCACTACTGTATCCTCAGAAAAAAGTAAAAAACACAACCACATTAGAAAACCAATCTCTGAATAATATGTTGTCTCAACAAAACCAATGCCTTTTCTACTTCTAGGTAAAAAATATGTCTCCTTCTGTAGAGCACAGTGCTTGCAGGGGTAGTGCTGCACTCTTGGAAAGAGAATAAAATGTGTTGAAAAATGACAGAGATCAAAAAATCCAAATATACTCAACTGGTAAGTTATAGGAACAAGGAAATTTCAGCACTAGAAGTGAAGTGCAGCATCTCAGTTTGTCTTTTTCTAAGGTCTTTCAAACTCCTGTGCTCTTCACAGATACCGTCTCCGGAGCTTAACCTGATTTGCATTGCAAAAACTTGACATCTTTCACATACAAAGCCAATTTAGTCCAAACAAAAGCTTTTCTTTGTAGTAATTTCCTTCCTACAGCTGGTTTTTTTGCTAGACACATACTCAACCCATAGACTATTTACTATTTACCCATAGACTATTTACTATTTACTATTTAATTTTAGAGGGTTTTTAGCATCTTAGTTTTCCATGTTTCATGTCAGCTGAGTAAACTGTCTAGCAGAGATGTTGTTTTAATAATGAAATTTAGCAACTTGCTATTGATGAAACGGAAAATCACTCACAAACCTTGGTGCAAAACAGTCTGAGGAATCATTGTTGCACAGCTGTGTTAACTCAGCAGGGATGGCGCAGCAGTCACTCCTGAAGCGGCTGTCCTTGAAACAGAGCAGCTCTGTATTAAACTAAGCCCATCAGGATCACTTTCCAGCTAATGCTCTGCTAGCACAGGTAGCTATTAATGGGAAACATGCACTTCTCAGACTGCCATTCCTGCACTGGAATTATACCAATTTCCCTGTAATATTAATGTAAATAAGTGGTGGCACTAGTTCCAGGAACTAAGAGAAGCAAAAACAAATGCAAAATTAACCAGCTCAAAATGGTAAATCTTGTCCAATGTAGAAGACAATTATCTTATACTTTCACTATAATTTCATAAAGTATAAATGATGTATGAAATCCTGCTGTCTTTGGAGTTACACTTGATTACAGTAGCCAGTCTGATGACATCCAGCTCCCAGCAGGCAACCCTGACTTAGCATCATACCAGGACTATGACTACAAAAATTTGCAAAAATCAAACTCCATAGAGACACAGAGCACAATATGAATGTAATTTCTGTTCACTGAGTGGAAAGAAGTATCAGTAAACATAATGTAATTAATCATGCTCTTTCCAGCATAAACAAAATCAGTTACTTTTGAGTTTTGTTCATCTTGATATTTTCTAAATTAGCATTGTAATTATTCTAAAATCACCTTTTATGACTATAATTTAATGATTATGACTTACAAACTAAGCAAAAAATCATATCTTTACCTTTATTGAACCCTATTTCTGTTTGCTGGGAGTGGAAAGACTCCTTTGTGGAGAATATTTTAAAAGTAATCTGAACACTAATTATTCGACTGGAGAAATACTGTAATTAAATAGAAATGTGATGTGAATGTGAGTGATAGATAACTGATGGTACGGTACATTTTTTTATTATTGAAAAAGTACCTCAGATCTAGAAATTTTGCAAAAAAATCAGCAAGAAAATACTTCAGTGATCTTGTTTCTTTTCTATTATACTATAAATCAAAGACTGAAACAAGGAAAAATAGAGACCATTCTATTAATCAGCAATTAAATCAGCATCAGTGACATGAAACTTAGCTTTGATATGTTAGTTGGCATGTGTTACACATACACCAATAAGTGAATGGTACTTACAGTTTATGTGTCTTTATAATTTAGTGCATTTCAAACATGAAAGTGAGGAATTGTTTTCAAATGGACAGCAAACCAAATAGTTTCTGTTTTGCACTGCACTGAACACAGCACAAAAGGAGCAGAGGAAGAAGAACAAATACAAAGCCTAGTTTGTCCTCCAGTTTACCAGTGAAAACATAGAATCTAGGAAAGGCTTGGTATCTATGTAAACTCTATTACTGATACTCTACCCTGAAATACCTGCAGACAGAGCAAGACTAGTACTGAGCAGCCTCTTAAAACAATTCCAGCTCTTTCCACAATTGCAATGACTTTGAATCAGGCCTAATACAGACATGAGAATTAAAACAAATCTCTGCACATTCGAAATAGGTGAGAAATAGTAGTTCTTGTCCTAAATGGTTTTCATGCTACCCTAGTAAATGAAGAGTTTTGAGAATACAGGTTGCACTGTCAACTCTGTCTTTTTAGATAGGATATCTTTTCATTCGTATGATTGTGACATCAATAAATGAAAAAGCAACCCATTAAAATACATAACACAATGCCCTGCTAACCATACCTTAACAATCTGATTATTAAAAATACTCATACCTTAACAATAGGGTCCAATGTTATTCATGTGTGGGAGTGTGTGGGGGTGAGGCAAAGGGGAAGATTCACCACTGAGTGTTTCAAGTCTAGTTAACACATTACAGAAAATTTCCTTTATTCACTTTTCTTTGTCCTATAAAAATTTCACAAAAGATTCTTCATACATGAGGAAGAGGTTTAACTGGTTACTTAACCAGAGAGATCGGCTGGCTCGTTATTAGGAGCTGACTGAGAATTTTTATACCTTGAATGACAAAATGCAGGAAGATTTTGTCATAGCCTGCAAAATATTGAAATCAGGCCAGTGCTTATGTAAGTTAATTAGCTATCTAAGTAGAAACAGAAAAGTCTGCATTTATCCTTCTGGTTTTAGTAATCTTGCTCAGGTTAGCATTTTACATGAGAGATTCACTAGGTTTCTGTGCCAGACACAAGCATTTTCCAATACATCTCATATCTGGAGGAGGCCATGAGAAGAAAAAAGGAATCAAGGAAAGCTGAGATATGGTGCATTCAACAAGGAATCTTTTCCTCCCTGTACCCTGAAGCATGACTAGATTATGAACACCTATGTAAAGAGGCAAAAAAAAAAAAAAAATGGAACTGCACAGTTGGTGGTAAAAAATAATAAGGAGGGGACAAGTTCTTGTATGGAAATCTAGAAGATATAGACAGGTATATACCAGCCATATTGAATCTCATGGAGCGGAAGCAATCGTGTGTCTGAAAGGACATACAAGATCAAGGAAGAAAAAGTATCAAACCAGGTGCATAAGGCCTACTTTAAATGTGCCACCAGTTAATCTGCTCTACTGCAGAATGGACCTACTTTGTTCAGTGGGAAAAGTATCAAAGCGTGACATAAAATCAAAACCCATAACACTCAGCACTCTCTCTTCTTCCAGATGAGAAGCAGAAATTATTGTCTTAGATAGTTAAAAGGCCTAAATGTATTAAATTAAGAGTTAAATTAAAAATGGAGCCTAAAAAGGTGAGTCTATGTGATGAAATAGGGGGGTGTTCTATATGTGGCAATATGAGATTATGATCCTGTTGTCAAGGTGGGAAAAATGTAAGACATAATTTGGGGTTGTTGTTTTGTTTAGTTCTTTGTTGTGCTGCAAAACTTCCCCGCACTCCTGCGTAGACAGACAGTTGTTTCCATGCAGAGCTGTTTGGAAATCTTTCTATATATTTTGGTGCTACATCTGGTTAATTTAATCCAAAAACAATGCACTAACTGAAGATTTTTATAAATTCATGCAGGAGACTTAGGAGAATTGTTTAAAGAATTTCTTACTGTGGCAAATGTAGCAATTTACGATAAAGGTTGTTGCAAACTTGCAGAAGTTATAGCACAGTTGTGTTTTCCTTGTGCAGACATTTCATAACAGAGTAGCTGAGAATTTAAACTTTTCTCTAATAACTGAATTTGTTTAGAAACAGTGAACTTCAAAATATCACTGTTTCTTTCAGAGGCAGAATGTTTTCTGCCACCAAACCACCGTAACAGATTCTCAGAATGACACAATTGGTTTAGTTAGAATCAGAGAATAATTTTGGTTGGAAAAGACTAATAAGATCATTAAGTCCAGCTATCAACCCAACCTCTTCAAGTCCACCACTAAACCATGTCCCTAAGCGCCACATCTACACATCCTTTATATATCTCCAGGGATGGTGACGCAAACACCTGAGTAAGCATACAGCATATTGAAGGGAAAGACAAGAATCTGAGAAAAATACATTCTTTATCCATAAAGTACATGTGTCACTAGAACTAACAGGGATGAGAAAACAACAGGAAAAATGAATCCCAAACATAGAGGAGTGAGTGAGGTCTCTTGGATCCCCTAAGCTACTTCAGGCGGCTCAGCTGATTCTCTGAGATACCAAATATCAGGCAAAGGCAACATTCACACAAGCAAGATATTATTCTGCAATTTTATCAGAATATTCAGAGTTTCATACTCTTAGGTTATAAGTACCCTGGGTGTATGAGATTGCAGAGCTGTAAATTATTGCTATGAGGCATTGAAAATCAATCCCCTCTCTTATTGCCAGACAAACTCTAGTGGATGTTTGCTACTGTATAGTAAATCCTCTATAAAATCTTATAGTAGACAAAGACTAAAAATATACTTTCCCCTTACATGATATTAATAACAATTTAATATTTCAAAAATGAGAGGTGATCAGAAAAAAAATCCTTAGCAACTTTGTACTTTGTTCTGTTTATAGCTGTACTCCAAACTCAGTTTTAAAAAAATAGATATCTAAATCATTATCTGATACAAGTCATGGTTACATGGTTACTTTAATTTTCCCCAAATTCCTGGCTCTAAAAAACTCCTGTTCTCTCATCTATTTGCCCAATCTATCACTCAGCTTTCCTTGTGTCAGTAGTGGTTTCCAGAAAGTTCCAGAAAGCGACTGGGGGTACAGCTGAACACAGTCCCTGGGAAAGGTGTAGTGCCTATCAGGGTCTTCTGTGCAACCCCAAAATGTCAGTACTGGACAAGGAAGACTAAAAAAGGCAGGACAAAAAGCTGTATTGAATTTTATTTTTTCTTGCAAAAAGCTTGTAATTAAATGGTGAAGTGCAAAGTGATCACTTAACTGTAACCTTGTTTTTTGCTGGTGCGGTTAAGCTGATTTTACAGATATTTTGGGTCTTGACATCTTCTCAAATACTTTTCTTCAGTATACCAAAACAAAGAACTTGGGGAGTGTGTACATTAGCGACCTGCTGAGGGTCTGAAAGAGGGGTGTATTGTCAAAAAGCAGCAGCAAACTGCTGTTCTCTGTCTCTTAATTCACCCATTTATTCTTTAGCTTTGCCTGCCTATGAAGCTGAAGAAATTCCAGAAATATTTTTTTATGTCAGTAGTTTGTAAGAGAACATGATAGCATGAGAAAAACCCTTGCTAATCTTGTATATTCAGAGGAAGAAGTTTCAGTGCTTTGTTTTCTTGGGAAAGAGCTCGGGTTTTCCCATGTGAAAATTGGATTGTCTCAGTGACAATTACCTTCTTACTAAATTACTTCTGCCCAGTGAGATTTAAACTAAGGTTACTTTTGTATCACAATTCACTGCTCACTGATATTTATGAGAGCTGTAATTGGCTACTGAGGAAGTGGTAGCAAAACTCTTGATCTTGAATGGGGATAACATTTTAGTTTGTGAATAAGACGTCCAGGTTTGGGTTAATGCCCAATAAACTTGAATGCTCAGAACTTGCCTCAATAAAAGGGTTTCAACAAAAGGATTAAAAAATTAGATGTTCATATCAGACTTAATTTAACTACATGAAAGGTTAGTCACAAACAAAGCCCCCCAAAACTGGGATTGGGATCAAACATGTTGGGAGTGGAAATGTTGATCAAGGAAATTGTTATTGCTTTTCAGCCACATTTAGAAAGAATCTAGATAGCTCAAAAAAAAAAAAATCATTGAAAAGCACGTTTGCTCTCACACTTTGAATTCTTAGCAAACAGTAATGAATGGTAATTAGAGGTTTTGAGAAAAATACAGAATCAAAGGAAGCTGAATCACTCTTTGTAAGTCACACACCATATCTTACAATTAAGATGTTTCCTGAAATAAATAAACAAGATGCTGTGGTCACGCAAGCTTTTTTAAAATTCTGCAACAATTACTGCATCATGTCTGCAGAGATGATTCTGAAGAGCAGATAATGGCCCAAATTTAGTTAAAAACTACCAAAACTCCCTTGTTTACCTCAGAGACCCCTTAATAGCATCTGTCTTCTGTATATTGTTGTCTGAAATTCATCAAAGCTAAGTGTCTGACCATGTGGTAAGTGGTTGACTGGAATTTTGGAGAAGTCTGTGGTTCAGACAAGGAATTCCGCTTTTCTTTATAATATATTCAGCTATTTCATGTATGCCTTTGAAAGATGTTTATGCACACTGGAATTATTCTAGCTATTAAATGTTACTTAAGGAGACCGATCTGTGCACAGTGCCCAGCATTGAGAGCTTGCTCAGACAGACACACTGGCCTGTATATACTACAGCCTTGAGGAGCCTTTAGGGTTCACTCTCCATTCACATCAAAGGAGAGAACCCATGTAACGCAGAACCAAAAGACAAAGCTAGTCTGAGAGCCTCATTCTTCTGCCACCACCTTTTTGAATCCTTGAATTTGTTCTCCCCTAAAAGTGTGAGGCTTATATGTTTCTGTCATTCACTTTAAGTACTCATTTTCCTTTTTCATTTCTATCCTAAATCCTCAGGAGGCCCAAAGTTGCACCACATAATTGCTACTTCAGCAATTTTTTCCATAGATCTTTAAATGACTACATTTTGTACTATAATTTTTAACATTCACTGTTTTTTTCAGCAGTAAATTCAGCTTCTCAAGACTAGAGACTATTTTAATCTGAAATCATCAACACTAACGGCTTGAAATATTACACAATAATAAATATTACACATTACACATACCCTGTTCATGAGCTAACAACAGAAAGTCACAGAATCATAAAATATACAACTGGAAGTGATCTTGAATTGTCATGTCATTTTTCTCTCAATGACAAGGCTATCATAATTGATGTATAGCTCTCCAGCTCTACTTACAAACCACCAAAACTGCACCAAGAAAAAAGGTCTTATTCCAGGGTTACCTTCCTTGGTACTAAAAGCTTAATTCTAACATGGAATCACAAATCTTTCTCTAGCTTGAACTTATTAATTCCTATTTTGATCAATTTTTGTTCTGCATGGAAATGCAGAACCTAAAAAAATTATTCTCCTTGGAAATGATATTGTGTTCCCTCCATTCCCATATTCAGGTGCATTCCTTTCCCTCCACAATGCAAGTGCAGGGGCATTCTTCCATCTCTGGCTATTCTCACATCAATTCTTTAGTCCCTCTTGGACTCTCCTCCTGAAGAGCAACTTGCAAAACCCTCTGCCTTCATTGCAGGTGAAGCTGATGTAAAAAGCACATCTCTAGGAATAGAAAAGCACACTATTGTCAGGGCATTCTTCTCTTGTGACAGCAAATAAATGTCAGTTGAAGCCATTTCACCTCACAGCATTAGTGAGGTCAAAACTGCTGGCAGCTGACTGAGACATGCATGTAGCAACAAGCAGGTGAGATGAATGATTGATTGCCAGGAATTACTCTGGGATAGCCAAACTTTCTTTGGAGAGAAGTTCTACAGGCTGCATCCATGGAGGCTTTCAAGATCCAACTGGATAAAGTTCAGAGAAACCTGGTCTGATCTCAAATTTATTCCTGCTTCAGTAGACTCCTCCTGAGGACCCTTCCAACCAGATACTAGGGTTGTCTTGAATTTTTTCATTGGTGGATGGAAATTAATTATTATCTACAGAAATTACTGGTGAAATCAAGTTGGGTAGAAAGTATTGTAACTGAATGCAGCTAAGCATTTTGCTCAGTGATTTACCTCTTTAGTGTATTACACTTAGTGTTTATACTGCTGTTCGATAGGTATTGCTGCTTTTGCTTATGGCCTTTATGCACAGGGTATACTTGCCAGTCATACCCTGGAGCCATTCCTTCCAGCAAATGAATTATACTACATTATATGACAAATAATCTTATTTGGAAGATAAGAAAAATACCTTCAAAACCAAATAGAATGGTATAGTTTTTTTAAAAGCACCCATAATTTATTGCAACTAAAGTGAAAATTCAGCACCTTGGGGTTATCACCTTATTATTTTCTTTCCCAACATAGGTCAGATATAATCATTATTATGTGACATATACTAGGACTGTTTGATGATTTTCACTTTCTCTATCACCAGTAACCAAAACATATGACTCCAAATTGTATGCACCAGTATTAGAAGGAAAACTCACATTTTCTTACTATAAAATCTGAAAATATCTCACATGGATGTATTGAGTTGAGGAAAAGATATTAAAGGAAAATAACCATGTAAGTAATATTGATGTGACAAATTATTGTGTATCATACCTAAGCTCTTAACCTTTATCTGAAAAGCATAGGCTGTGTTAACACTGTCAATCAAGGGAGTAATGAGGAGTAACTGCAGTAAACGACAGCCTGAGCTGAAACCTGAGCCCCTACCCCCAGGGGTTAACTAGAGATGCCCTACCTGGGCTTGAGTCCAGCTGAGACCTGGCTGTGGCCACAGCCTTTTCCTTTTTCTTCTTGTCTCTGACATTTTTATCCAGGCTGCAGCAGGTAATGGCATTAGTGCTGAGCTCTGACAGCCTGGAGGAAGGAAAAGCTTTGTGCCCTGCTCTGGACCCAGCTGGGAGATGAGTTCTTGCCTCCCAGCTCAGCCTACAGCACCTCTACATGCCTGCACTTCTCTCTGTTGTTTTGGTGAGCTGATGACTGACAGCTTCCTTTCACAGCTGCTGTCTCCCAGGAATAGAGCAGCAGAAGTGCCTGCAGCTCAGGAAGGCCATGCTGCTCAAACTGGGTTCAGTCGATCAGTGTCGGTGTGTCTGTCCACAGAGGAAGCAGCAGATGGTGATTAGGAGCTGAGCAATTTGAATGGGAGGTGAGGTTGGTTACAAGCTCTAGTTGTGACTAACACCCAACATATTTATATTGTAAATATGCCCACAGCACTGCAGGAGATAATCACACACACACACACACACACACACACACACACACACACACACATACCTTATACTGGCATATAAGAGATGGGAAAATAGATTCAGATGTCAATGTTATTTCCGAGTGTGACTTTACCAAGTCAAATAGGGGGTTTGAGTTCAAGAGTTATCACAAAGAGGCGATAGAATAAAAAAGATAAACGTATCTGGGCCAGGATTAAATCACATATTTTAAGTAATGTTCAACAAACTTGGATTCAATTCCAAACTCTTCTCCAAAACAGTTATTGGGATAAACACAATTTTGTGAGGCCTAATAGAAAGTAACATTCAAGACAGGAAGATAAAAAACAATATCAAATACATAATTTTGGGTTTTCTGTTATTCTTCACAAGTTGCCTGACATTTTCTGTGATCAATGAAGTGTTAAAATGTTCAGATATGAACATCAAAGAGTGAGGAATATTTTAAAAATAGTGAACATTTCTGGTTTGAGTAGGTATCCAATAAGACCGTTAGCTTGAATATGTTGCAGGGGAAGTTTATTCTTCTGGATTTAGTTGTATCTGTTTATAAAACTCAGTATGGTGTGATTGCCATATCTTGATGGTATGAAAGCCATATCAGCAGTTCAACTCAAGAGAAATAAATAAATAAAAATGCATATTTTTTCAAGCATTTTCAGAAATTCCAGATGGCTCAAAGTGTAATTCACCCATGCTTCAGGCCAGTAGAAAAAAATCTGTAACTGCTCCTACTGAAATGAGCCCACCTGAGTAAGAAAATCATTAATGATCCACATGGTCCGGCTGAAGGGCCAGTTGGGCTAGGAGTAACATTGATTGCAAAAGCTCCAAGACTAATAGGCAGTGAATCACAAATTGTGGCTTTCTAATTCAACCTTCCTACCCTCAAGTGAATTCCACAACAATGTTCTTCTTTTGAAGGAAGAGATCCCAAATGTAAGGAGAATTGCACAATGAACTTCCCTTTCAGTTCCTCAGTTTGAAATATAAAAGAGTTTCTGCAAAATAAATGCTTCTCATGAAGCAGATCACTATCAAAATCTCAAAATTTCAAGAGCATGGTTTTCAACATGCTGAAGGAAAATCTTTTTCCTATGTTTACTTTGCTTCCTTGTATCTTTGAGTTATATGTGCTAGGAAAAGTCTGTATTGTGTCATTGAGAGTATTACTGTCATTTGTGGTTTATTAGTAATTTCATTATTTAATTGCAGAAAGATTTAAGCAGAAAAATTGTGTTCTGAGAAGAGCTGCCAGTTTTCAAAGGCATTTACAGGACTCAGGGAAACATGGAGACTGAGAAGGACAGGTTGGTCAGCATTGTCCACAGATTGACAATGCTGGGTTGGGTATAAAAATGGGCACTGTGGCCACAGCTGGAAAACTCTTCCCAGGTCCAACATGCAAGATGTGTTCTGAAATTAGTGTCTGATTTAAACCTCAGCTGATTAAAAACTGAGTGGAAAATCAGTGAGTAAAGCAGTAGAAAGGCATGTGATCAGTGACCAGGGTATTTAATGAAACATTTAGGCTTCTGCAGAATTACTTATGTTACAAACACTGCAGAAAGTTGCTGTAACTACAAAAGGATAGGACAGATTGTAGGAGATCTTAGAACTGATGGAAGTAAAGTATGTAAAAATATTTTCTCTACGGTTTATGAGCATAATGGGAAGGCCCTTACTAGGTCTTTGAAACGCAAATACATAGCTTCCAAGGATTCATAATATTATAGTTTCGGATCTTTAATGGGCTTATATGGGGTTACCATTAAATAAAAATTATGGCACTATAGAAATTTAATGCATTTAGAGACCGGTGCTATGTAAAAGTGGTGACACTATTGTAATTCTGGGCTTAGCAGTAATATTAAGAACTGGCCCTTAACTATTTAAGTCAAGAGTATGATACCCTAATTATCTTATAATATTAAATGTAAGATGATAAGAAGGATTTTTTTTTCTTTAACTGTGAAGTGAGATTTAAAAGTCAAGCAGTTAACCTGGTCTGATTTTCACAAATCCTCAGCTTTTTTTTGAATTACATTTTCAGTAGTTCAGCCTTCAAGTCAAGAGAAAAATAATTTGCTTGCCATTTCCCCCCCATTAGTGCTACTGAAATTAGTGAGACTAGTCACTGAATATGATCTGGTGAATTAAATTCAGGTTTGTGGAATCTAGGTACTGACAATGGAGATATTATCATGATTAGACACACAACAGCTTTTTGTAGAACTAATTCAGTGAGTGTTGGTAAACTGAATTACCAAAGAATAATGAAGAATTACCATGGAGTAGGAAGCAGCCTGTATACATTAGAGTTTCCCATCTGCATATGCCAGCTTAGGTAGATTGCAGTAAAGTAAAATGCACTTAAAATATTAAAGATTTTAAGCAAAATTTTATGTTCACATATCCTTAAATGTCAAAGTATGGATAACATTTTGCATTTATAATTATATTTGCATGGAAATGTTTGATCATTCTGTTTTTCAGTATCTTAACATTCACAAGCACATGCCATTTTAATTATTAAGCTTTTTTTAAAGCAAGACAAAGATGACGTTTGCACACTTTTATTTCAGCTGGATTTTTCCAGGTGACTCATAGCCTTTTGAAGCTACGTAATAGACAGCCTAGGGTATATCACTGTCTGATTCCATGTGCAGAAAAGAAGACAGGATGCAGTAACAATAGCATGTGTCACCAAAAGGTATAAAGCCACCATAGAATGGAGTACACACTTTTGTTTAAAAATATGCCCTAAATGGAAGCAGTTATATATGTTTTTAGCCTTTTTTTTTTTTCCTTTACCATCAAATAATGTTTTGTTGATAATAAGCTGAAATGCCCCTCTTAATTTTAGAATCAATACCTTACTTTTTTGGGTTAAAAACTGACTGATCTTACTATGATATATACCTCAGAGAAATTAATATTTGAAGACTCCCAGTGCAACATAGTGACAATTGGTAATAAGATATTTCTTGGACAGATTTTTTTTTTCAAACATATATGTACACATATCTCATACTCTGTACTTAAAAGTGCAAAAGTAACACTGTACATTTTTGTGAAAAGAATATCTACTGGTCAGATCTTTGAAAATTTCCTAAGTCAGCAGAGCAATACTTTTTCTATACCTATTATTTCTACATATATCCATAAGGTAAAAAATAGCCATCATCTCCAGTAAATGTGGTGAGGAATTAAAGAAATGGATACATTCTTGACTGAAGCTTTACTAACTTTAAAAATAATACTTCTTTTATATTTGATGGAACACTACTATCTTAATATTTCCCTTATATTCCCCTATATAAAATAACCACAGAGCTGTTATGGTTATTTACCCTTCACAAAGCTAGATATAACTAAACATTTGCTACACTTTTAAAGAACCATTGTAGATGTGAGGTTTCTTAAGATTAAAAGAAATAAGTACTGTCACCATATTTTGTGACAAAACCATAAAATATCTTTAAAGGTCAGCATAGCTTTTGCATGAAATATGTCTGCAGAGAAAAAAAAATGCTTGAGAAGGGAGAATGAGACTTTTGGAATAGTTAACTGCAGAACAGCTGGCACAGATTAGCATATGTCCTCATACAATCAAAATGTTTCTATTAGAGAACTTGAGATAACCAGCTTGAGAGTGTTTAAGTACTCTCCAGTATTTTTTTTTCTCTGAATTTAATCAAGCATTATCTCATGAGGTATGACTGCATTATCCCAGAGGAATTAAAGAATTACCAACCCTACACTATTATATATATATATATATATATATATTTAATATCAGGTTATTTGGCTTGATATTTATCTTGGTATAAGCCAACTTTTACTGACTTAACACACCATGACAAAATCAGCTCAGGGGAAGAAGGAAACACATGAAAACTCTGGCTACTGATTCACTAGTGGGGCCAGAAGAGTGAAACTAGAGTCTCAGAAACACACAGCAGAAACACATGTCTGGAGAAAGGACCTGACAGGCCACAGCCAGCCCTGAGACCAGCTGTAGTGAATTTCTAGGCCACCACCAGCTGGCCTCCCCAGGGAAGAGCTGCACTGAGAGCACTCTGGACTTCAAGTGCATTCAAAGCATCTGATGGTGAGTGGTGCTGGACTAGTGATTGCTCAATTTGAAGAGTAGGACATTTGTAATCTAAAATTATTTCTTCCTGTGCAGAAAGCTAATGTTGAAATGAATGTCACTACTATCCAACACATCCTTCTGCATAGGGAGAAAGGAAAAAGTGTAATTGTTACAGAATTTACAGTAAAATTGGAACTGCAGTTCCATCACTGTTTTAGTTCAATCCTGCTTCCTCTGACTCATGACAATATGAGACATAAATGACAATATGAGACATAAATGACAATATTGGGGTTTCACTAAGTCAGTGAGTTTTTTAACAGGAGCAAAATACCATTTGGCTCTTCTTTATTTAAAATATGAGATAATAGATTTTATTATCAGGCTTAGGCAACTTGAGGACTATTGAAAAAATCTATTTTTTAGAAATAGATTATGAAATAGCCCTGTGAAATAACCCACATTTTGCTAGCAATAAAATTAGGATGTTACCAATCTGATTTGCATCCTTCTGCTATGTTTATTACCCAGGGCAAACAGGAGAAGTCTTCTCATTCTACAATTTTATTTTTCACATGTCTAGGGCACAGTTGCTCTGCAGATGTTTATGCCTAAGAAAATAAATATCTCTAAATGTGCAATTCAGTTGAATTTTTATATTGATACAACCTCAAAAGAGGCTGAGTATTTATGTATTATTCCTGAAAAGAAGAAAGGCATATAGAGAGCTGAAAGGAACTGCTCATGCAGGGAATGACAGAAAAAGGCATTGGAAAATGCAGTTTCCTCAAGCTACTGTATGAAGACCTCAGAGAGACAGAAAGCACATGCAAATAAGTAAGGGCACACTTGTAAGATATTTTACATGGAACTGCTAAATTTAATCTGATTTTAAAGCATAGGCACTGTAAAAACAGGAGACATGTCCTCAAAGGGAACAAACCATGAGGTTTAATACAGAATAGAAGGAAGTGCAACAAGCAGGAGTTATATTGCAGCTCTAAAATATGGTAAGGCTGCTGGGGAACTTTCAGATATGTATCTCAGATAATTGCAAAGTTCTTATTACAACATTTCTTTTCATCTTTAATACAGCTAAACTCCCATTACACATGTCAAGGGAAATTATTAACTCCATTTTAAAGATGTGAAAATGACAGGCAAGAGAAGTATTTTCCCAAGGCTAAAGAAAAACTTGACCTAAGTAACAGTGCTGAGTACCCTCTGTTTTGAACCCTGTTTCTCTGATCACCCATGAGTTGTAATATTTGAAAGCATATTTAATGCTCTGGTCATTGAGGTATTGACTGTGTCCACTATGATTTTGACTGCTGGGGATGTTTCATTACTGCTTTTTATGTGTCAGGCTCAGTTCTGACAGTGCAATCGAATTGGAAAAAAATAAAAATCAGAAGGGTCTTTTTTGTATTTATTGAATACATGTATTGTCTTGCTACATTTAACAAGAGAAGTTTGTTTTTTTCATGTTTCCCCCTGCTCCCTTTATCTCTAGAGATTTCCAAAGCAACTCTGTTTAGCTCTATGTTTATCAGATTTTTTTTCTCCTTTTCCTCTCTGAGACAGGAAGCTGAGGGTTTTGACCTCATCTGCATCTTTCCCAGTGTCAGGAGGTGGCCTGTTCAAAAAGATTCCATGACACTGATCTCTTTCTCATTTATCAGATAGCTAGGTCAATAAATAGGTCTCTACTGTTTTTTCCACAGCTGTAAAATAACCAGTAGAGTCCTCTGAGAGCTAATTATCAAATCTTTTGAGTTTTTCTTTTAAGGAACAAGCGTTATCTTTCTGGTTAGTAAATTCCATTGCAGTGTACTTTAGCAAAGACTGCCTAATTGTAGGACCTCTGGTTTACATGAGACAGCTTATTTAAGTAAAATGCTAAGATCAGTCTCAATAATTTATTCTATGTCCTTTTATCAATATACATTGTCATAACCATGAAACTTTTACTTGTTGAAACTGGAGATCCATCCCTTCTTAATAAATTTTTCTCTGTCCTTCCATCAGTATATTGTTGTCATAGTCACAAAACCCTTTCACTGTTCATAAACAGATTGTAGACCAATTGTCATATCCAATGAATCCAGCAAGTGACAAGGAATAGGATTCTTCTGTATGACTTATGTTGATGGGAATGGTCAAGGCATGGTAGTAGACAATAATTGGGCACCATTTCAGATTTTTAATTTTTTCTCCATATCCTCCTCACCAATACACACAGTTTTTGTGCTGCTGTGGCAAGTAGCCATATTCTGTCCAGGTGAGGTGGTTTATTTGACATTAGATATACAACCCATCTAAAATATCTCCATCACTGCCTAGAAGGCATATTTTCTGACTCTCTCTTAAAGGAAATGTGGAAGGCTCCAGCAACTGCCAAGACAACTCTCTTAAAATGTCTGGCAGAGGTAATCAAAGCACTCCTAAAAGATCATATCATAGAATCATCAAATGGTTTGGGCTGGAAGGGACCTTAAGGATCATCTAATTCCAACTCCCTTGCCATGGGCAGAGACACCTTCCACTAGAACAGGATGCTCAAAGCCACTTCCAACCCAACCTTGAACACCTCCAGGGATGAGGAGGTGTCCACAGCCTCTCTAGGCAACCTCTTCCAGTACCTCATCAACCTTATATTAAAGAATTTCTTTCTAATGCCCAATCTAAACCTACACTCTTTAAATTTAAATCCACTCCTCTTGTACTATTGCTACATGTTCTTCTTAAATATCTGCCTCCATCTTCCCTGCACATCCCCTTCTAGAACTGGAAGGGTGCTACAGGGTCTCCACGGTGCCTTCTCTTCTCCAGGCTGAACAGTCCCAGCCCTCAGCCTGTCTTCATAGCAGGTGTTTCACACCTCTGAGAATTTTCTTCCTCTGGACATGCTCCAGTGGGTCCATGTCCTTCTTATTTTGGGAGTATTTATGTTGCGTCCGGAACTGGATGTAGTACTCCAGGTGGATATCTCATGGGAGTGAAGTAGAGGGGGACAATCTCCTCCCTTGACCTGCTGATCACACTTCTTTTGATGCAGCCCAGGTCACAGTTTGATTTCTAGCCTGCAAGTGCTCATTGCTGGCTCATGTTGAGCTTCTTACCCACCAGTGCTCCTAAGTCCTCCTCAGGGCTGGGCTAGATCCATCCTCTAAATTTGAGCTTGTGATTACCCTGACCCAGGTTCAGGACCTGAGTTTCTGGCTACAAAAGGCCAGTCAATAGGCTGAAACTTGGAAAAAAAATCTCCAGAACATGTCCAAACTATCTTTCTACTGTCTTTGTCATAGTATATGTACATTGTATTATTTCAACTGACATACTCCTTTTATAAGTTACATATTTAATATTATTCTACTGACTATCTAAAATACGCATGACAATAAAATAATTATTTTGCCTGAATGTTATGTTCTTAAAGCTATTGAATATTGGAATTCGAGGAACTGTCAGTTCCTAATACCAGCTCTGCTTTTGACTGAGAATATGTAATTTCTCTGGTTCTATTTATTCATGCTTGTACTGATATTGTTATCAGGAACTCTTCTCCTAGACTGCTAAATTTTCCTTATATTCCCTAAGCAACAAATCAAAAAATTCAGGGTGTTTATGTGAAGATTATGTGAAAAATATCATACTGTGTTTTTAACAAAATGCTTCTAAAAAGAATATTTCTTGCAATTCTTATGCTGCCTTTTAAAACACAAATAATATCCAGATGGATATCATTTATACAGAACAGAAAAAAATAGAACAAATGACTACTTATCTTAGTTCCCTACAGAACACGTGAAGCGATAAAATCACAACTGTTGCATGTGTGCAACAACTGTTGCACATAATGCCAAAAATGATCAAAAAACCACTACCACATAATATGTGTGCGTACAACATGGGGACTCACAGAGAAAGGCAAAGTATTATGCTTTGGTCATGGTAGGAAAGACAAATCTTACTATTTGTCATGGAGTAATGGGAATCACTCAAGCAGAGAATGAACAACAATGTTATGAAGTAGATGCCATAGATTCCTCTTGACACAGCATCTCCTCATGCATTACTGAGTTAAGTCACACTCCACACTTTCTCTGCCTGCTGAAACTGTGGCCTGGTTGTAAATCCCAATTGATGTCAAATGAGAAGGAGCAATTCAAATTAGACAAATGGCCCAAATTCAAAATACCCACTAAAAACTACACTGTACTATTACAGAGTCCTACACACAACAGTTTTTCCCTTTCTGTACTGAATTAAATTTCAAATTGAATCCAAGAGCTGTATACCAATGAATGAAATGTTAGGCTTCCCCACAGTAAACAAATAAATATTCATCAAATACATTGTGCACAAACATTTCCTTTGCATTTTTGATTAGCACAGCCCCACACAACCCACCCTCAACTGCCTTGGGCTGATCAGAGAGTACAGAGATTTCTAGCTGCTAAATTTCTCTTTTGTCTTGAAGCATTAGCGACAGTACCAGGGAGAAAAGCATCCCTATTTTCAGCTGTCTTAAAACTTGGTCTCTAATAATCCCACAAACCCTTTTTGGTGAAGAACATGTTACAATAGGGAAGAAATACGTTCATTCTGTTTTAGTCTGCTTGTACACTTTCTATTCCCCCTGTAGAGACAAACTTTACCTTTGATGCTCATAACTGTGTCCTTACTAAAGGCTAAAGTTAATATGCATTGGTGGGGGATATTATTTGCTTTACTGTTGGGTCCTACTACCAAGGGCCTAGAGAAAGGAACCAAAGAGTTCATTTCTACTACAGGCGATAAGAACAAAATAAA